>NC_135143.1:31877178-32215768 GCF_051014445.1 Colletes latitarsis
TTAATTAGTGATTAATTAGTCTGTTCAGTAGTCCGAAGAAGCCTAAAATTAATGTTTTCAACCCTTAGGTTTGAATCCTCTTCGAATCTCATAAATGTTATCTTCGATTCATATCATTTTAATTGAAACAAAATGGAGGATTATAATATTAATTCGTATGTTTTTTTTAAGTATATACATAATATATGGTTGTACATCGTTTCTTAGTTAGTAAACTCGCAAAGGAAGAAATTACACCACTCGTACGAAAAATGGAGAAAGAAGGCAAAATAGACCAAGGACTAGAACGAAAGCTTTTTGAAAATGGTGTAAGTAAATAGCTCGACCTTCCGTATCTAATAAATTTTTATATCTCGAACGAGTTATCGTCGCATCGCCACACGCGTCCAAAGATACGAACGTTCTAACATTGTTGATTATCTCCAGCTAATGGGTATCGAAATTCCTGAAAATTATGGCGGTTCTGGATGCAATTTCATGACGACAATCTTAGCCATCGAAGAAATTGCGAAAGTTGACGGCGCTGTCGCGGCACTGGTAGACATCCACAATACTTTAGTGAATTCGTTAATTTTAAAAGTCGCTTCGGAGGAACAAAAAGCTAAATATCTACCCCAATTGGCACAAAATTACGTAAGTCTAGACGAATAAAATAAAAAGGTATAAAAGTACATATATTGTTTCTTTACTTCCTTTTCGTTTAATTTTTCATTAAAGGCGGGTAGCTTTTGCCTCACGGAGCCTACCTCGGGGTCCGATGCCTTCTCCCTGAAAACTGAAGCAAAGAAAGATGGATCCGATTATGTGTTGAACGGCACGAAAATGTGGATCTCGAATTCCGACATTGCCGGATTATTTTTAGTTTTTGCAAACGCTGACACTTCTGCTGTAAGTTTTATAAATTATGTGTATCCATTTAAAAAATGATTCGATTGAATTTACGTGCACCTTGTAGCTGACCACTGAATTATGCCCGATATATTAGTATGTAACCTGTATTAAGTATTTTGATTATTATTAGGGATACCGTGGCATTACAACATTCTTCATAGAACGAAGTACACCCGGAGTAACAGTCGCCAAGCCAGAAGATAAGCTGGGAATAAAGGCGTCGGGTACCTGCATGATCCACTTCGATAATGTTAGAGTAAAGAGAAACGGTGTACACATATTTGTAAGAAATTCGATACATAGTCAATTTCTTAACGCATTCATTCTGTATTTAGATTCCTGAAAATAATATCTTAGGACAATTTGGTCATGGATACAAATACGCTGCTGGATTCTTAAACGAAGGTCGAATCGGTATTGGAGCACAAATGATTGGTATAGCACAAGGTTGCTTGGATGCCACTATACCATATACACTGGATAGAAAACAATTTGGAAAAGACATTTTTTCATTTCAAGTATAACAAACATACATTCTTTGTTTAGACACGACAAAAACATCGAATACAATATGTCAAAGTTTTCATATTTTTTTAGTCTATGCAACATCAAATTGCCCAAGCGGTCACCGATCTTGAGTGTGCCAGGTTATTGGTCTACAATGCAGCCAGATTAGTCGATGCTAAGAAGGATATAATGAAAGAGGCTGCCATGGCCAAACTCGTAGCTTCCGGTATGTAGTACCTACATATACATATGTATACCAATCAGTATATGTATAACTTCAATATTTCGACACTTTACAATTCTCACTTTGGAACTTTATAATTTTTGTCTACGATCAAGGCATCGTTTAATTTAAGATTTATTTTATATAAAACATTATAACTAAATAAATACGCATTATATTTTTTATTGACTAGACTTCATGCTTCAACGTAACATATTCTTTGATTAATTTATTACTCGTTATAGACAAAATGAGAATTGCCAAGTGTCCGATTATTCAAGTTGTTCGTTTTATCTTCTTTCTTTTTGTCTAACAGTAAACTATCGAATACTAGAACATTCGTAATAACATGTACGGTTTATACTTTAGAAACGGCGTTACGCGTTACCGCAAAATGCATCGACTTTATGGGCGGAGTGGGATATACAACTGACTTCCCTCAAGAAAAATATTTCAGGGATTCCAAAATTGGTAGTATTTACGAAGGCACCAGTAACATGCAACTATCGACTATAGCCAAATGTATTCGCAAAGAATACTCGTGAATTCGTTACTGTTAACGGAAAAACTTTATTTTGTATTCCATTTAATACATTATATTTTTTTTCTAGTTTTCCATAAAAACTCGGTTTTAAACAAATTTCTATTAAATCAATATTATTATTTTAAACCAGAATCATTTCGGATCATGAGGTAATTTAAATCCAACAAGATCCGCAGTTTCTTTGATACTTCGTTCACCTTTACCGGTATATCGGACTTGGATTTCTTTGCAGATTCGCCGTGAACTTAAGTAACATAGGTAAGTCTCTGCCAAGTTATTCAACTCTTCTCGTGCTTTGCATAAAACTTCCGAAGTTTCCCTATGAGCTCGTGTTTGCTCCAGAATGTAACGCACCATAATGTTATCTTTTGCGTTTCGTTCAGACGATGATCGACGAATTTCCTTTATAAGCGAGCGAACCAACTGTACGTTAGGTTTCATCATCCTTTCGACCTATGACAGACAAAATTATTTACTAAAATCCTGGTACTCGTAATATTTAATTTATTTATATTGTATTACTGTTCAATCTTAATTATCTTCGTGTGAATTTGGCACGGTTGTTATCACGCGAACTATATATTTTAATACTTTGATACAAGGGTTAAACTCTGAAGTCAAACTCACGATAAACGACTCTGCTATTATGCCACAATGCTACACAGAAAACTGAAAGTTTGCACGTTTACGCTAAACGCTGAAAGTTATCGAACGCAGTTTAAAATTTATTTATATCCCCATTACTCGCGCAATGACGTTGTTGGAGACTTTAGTTATCAATTAACCCTCGTATATTATGTTTGCACATGTCAAGGATCTATGAATTAGAGAACTGGAGATATAATTACAATTCTTAGCTTCTATTCGCTCCGTTTGTTTAGCAGTAAAATAATCTAATGTCGCGCCTCTGTAACAAGGTTCTTCTCTATCGTTCCAGAAACTCCTAGGTACCATATCAATATTTTGTTCAAGAAATATGTGAATATTTAAGTCATTGAACACGTCCTCGTACATAAAATTATTTCTCAAAACAATTTCTGTAACATACGGTTGAATACGCGAGATGTAGTCAACAGGCTCGCATGTATTTGCCTTTATGAAATTAGCCGCTATAACTGAAAAACTATTTGTCAAAAGAATGCACTTGTTTAATTTCTCGCTCCAATTTGCATAAAGGAAATTATTAGTTAAATGTAGCGAACAGTGCGGCATATACACCAATGTGACATTATCCTGAACTACTCGCTTGCCTTCCTCATTGATCTTTATGACATTGAAGCCAAATCTTTCTAGAAGATAAATTTCTTTAGGAGTAAAAATTGGATCATATATATGTACTCGAGAGCCATAGTAGTTCTTTAATGACAATAGTAATGCCAATTGATACTTGGAACACTTGCGGCGAGAAAAATGACCTAAACCATAGCATAGTATCTCGGAAATACCATCGACGTCCAAAGCTCTCAGCGAATCTTGTAAATAATGAAAAACATCATCGCCGAATAACGAATTTCTCAATTCTGTCTCTGCTTGAAGCAGTTTTCTGAAAATCGTGATAAAATATTAAGAAGTTAAGGGCGAAACGACCTAACAATTTTGAATAGAAAAAACAAACGAGCGTATATATGAAAAATCGAGTAACGTCTTACCCAAAAAGTGCCTCGTAATTAGTATCGGCATCACTGTCATCATTACCATCGAATAAAATTACATTTGGATCACAACTATTTTGAACGGAAAAAACACGTTTCTTTCGACGAGTTACGAGTTTAAATTCTCCAGTGTCTTGCATTTGTAATGCCATTCTATCCGATTCTACGTTATCTGCTTTTCTACATACGTATTACCTTTTTTTTTTTACAATTTTATTAATCCTTCGTAATTTTGCTATTCTGTACGACATTCGATTGTTTATATACGAAACACACATACCTCTCACTCAAGCATGTCGTCACGGTGCAAGGTACCTAACCACGTTTTAGCTACTCGAAAAAGAGCACCAATTTAACCAATGGCTCGATACGTATTCTCGTCTCGTATATTTATTGTATTTATGAACGTACTTGTACATGTACATGCAGATAGACTTGGAACTTAAATACGTAACTTTAAATAACTATCATTTCAAATGCATCGACTACTGATTTTTACGTTCACCATAAAAAATTATCATACTACCACGATACGATCAATCATAAGAAGTCGTAAACATACTCAATGCTCTTCGCGTCCAATACAGGTGGTTACCGATTACAGCGACATCACGATACCATAGTCCATTTTCACCAACCGAGCAGCAAAAGTGACACCTGACGGAGACGAAGGAGATACTCGGCCAGTATTACAACTATACGAGTATACCTCGTCTGTGGCATTACTTTGTTCGTAACGAGAGCCATTTAAAAGAAGCTAAATTGTCCATAATCAAAGATTGTTAGTAAAGATAATGAATAACATTGTGGTGGTAGCTACACAATGGGACGAAAGATGTTGGTGTTAAAGGAAGAAAAATTAAATTAATTTATAAAGTTGTAATCTGATAACGATGAGGTAAATTCATAATTGATTCATATAGGAGTTATAGGATTTATATAGGAGATTCTTTTTCTCTTCTCAGTTAAAAAGAAAAGAAAGATATACGTGTTCTTATTAACGTGTTAGTATAATTATTAAATAATCGATATTTAGACAAATATAGATAGTTATCTAGAACCGCAATTTAAATTCTATACATCAATCCCGATTGTAATTATGTTTAAAATAATTCAGGATCGCTAAATTCAATTATAATTACTGCCATTTTTTTGTTTGTACTGTGGTAACATCGCATGGAACACGAAAATTATAAAAGAGTCATGCGATGCGATATAGAACTTGCCTTGGATGACAGATCTATACTGTGCCTAGTCTGTGGACATACGTATGTATCAACAAATTGAAATTATTAGATAACACAGATTAATTATCCTTAGAATCGTTTACCATCTCTGAATACATTGTTCAGTGAACAGAATAAACAAAGAAATGGACGATCTGACTGTCGGTCTAAACCGAATATAAAATATTACGAAATTAATTTGATTTATTTACTAATAGACGGATTGTTAATAGAAATAAAAAAAACGTAAAATGTTTTGGTTGATCGAACAAAAACGATAGCGTTTTTGTCTCGTATGTATCTATATGCTAGAATGAGATTTTTGTTACGTAGTCTATATTTTATCACGTAATGCCTTTCGTCTTGTAATTTTTCATGCAGGAATCCAGCAATTAAAGCATAGAAATAGTTTAGGTATCGATAAGGCTACTCATCGTTAAAATAAATTATGTTAACGGCAAATGATACAAGTGATTAGCACACGTATCTACGAATGCGTTTTGAAATATGTAAAAAATAACGGTAGAAGAATTCGGACTTTTGATTTCTTCGTAATATCGTTTTACACTAATTGGTACTTACTAACAAATTTATGCGAGTATTAGGAAGATGTGCATGGCTTGCATCGTTCGTGCAAGTGTCATAAATTTATACACGGGTGAACATATCCATTACTGTAGAAATGATTTTTAACGATCACGAGAATCAAGATAAACGTACACGGATGTCCAGATTTCATGTTCAGTTTTGTAGTATATACCTAGTTATATTACGAGATACGGAAAAAATACGAGGGATTAAATAAACACGTGACCGCGACTGAAGCAGAGAGTGAGCGACTACAAACAAGCAGCGCGATCCACGAGACGTGACCAGCGATGTGTTGCGTGTGACGTATGCGTTATTCGTTGGTGACAAACTGACCGAATCATTAGCCGATCAAACGGTCGTGCGAAGCGGCCAAGACAGAGCGAAGCAACAGTTACGATCGATCGGTACAGATTGTTGGTTTAGCCATGTATAGAACGGGTCTACGTTGTATGTGTTCGTGCTGATCGATTTTTATTGACAGCGTTTTAACACGGTGCGTTTCAAAAGGAGCAAACGTGACACCTGAAGGTAAAAAGAAAAGTTTATCGTAACACGATTGGGTTCTACCAACGAACGCACGTATCGCACTTGGACAAATGTAACTTAAAAATTACCGATATTTCGTTCTATCGATAGCACGGAGGCTGGGAATAATTAAATAAATCTTGTTAATGACTACTTCTTTCTTTAGATATCAATAATCAACCGCCTAGGCGTTGCCATATTTACTGGAAGCGAAAGTAGAAGCAAGGAAACGGTATTGGAACACGACGTTATGCGTATCTAACTTTAGTTTCGATTTTTCGATACTGTTTCGGTACGAGTGTTTACATTCGTTCGCAATATCGATTTAATATTTTTCGTTCGATACTTAATTATCGAGTTTTTCGAAAAACTTTCGGGAATTTCGAGAACTCAAAAGTCGAACACGCTGTAAAATAATATTTATTCGTTCTCAATATCAGCAAGTATTAACAGTTACATTGCCGGTCATCGGTATTAGGACGCTTGGTTTAAACGCTGTCAACATTTGTGCTATCGTAACTTAGCGAAAAGAAATCGTACAATAATTTTTCTGGGGTTCTTTTAAAGGCTGAATCTTCCACTTTCACATTTCTGTTTCAAACTTCTTCCCAGAAATTCCCATGGCTGTCAAATGTTTAAAAATTTTTTAAATTTACAAATTAAAGTCTCCTCTTTGCAATTACTCCCTTAAAAGTTCATTCGCGATTTTTTTCGCCATTTTATTCCACATTAAATGGAACGCGCATGTAACGCTTACTCTACGTATACATAGAGGTCAATGAAAATGACGCAAATTTATTTATCGTACGAGTAAAATTCATTTCGTACATAAAATAAATGGAAACTGTTTGAATTTTTGAACGCTTTTAGAATAAATCCATTTTTATTTTTTTTTTCGTTCTTTCTAGCGTAACAAAGCTTTTCAAAGAAATTTATCTTAGGGATGCGAAAGCTTAGGATTTTACCTTAAAAATTACTCCAAAAATATATATATATTTTTGATAATACTTGTGATCGGCAGTGTTCTTCAGTCTTTCAGGATCTACAGATTGGACTTGAAAATAAAGGAATCAGAACTTGCCGATCTTTACACGGAGAACATGAAATTTTTCTTCGAAGTAAGTTTAGAAATGGTAAAATGATATTGTTCCTCTCCAACGACGATACATTTGAAAATTTTGTTCGATGTGATTTAGGCGTAAGCGGGTTACCAACGTGCGACATTTTTTTTTAATAAAAAGATGTCTTTTAGCGCAAACGCGAATAAATGGTCGCCAAAATTGATAATCGGCTTTCAACTGACTATTTGGTGTATCGTTGGGATTATACTTCTCCAAAAAGGTGCAATCTCTCTGTATGATACAAAGGAAGTGACACGAAATGACACAGCTGACATACAGGTTCGATATTTAAATCGATTATGAAAATATGTATATGGTGTCTCGCCGAACACACGGACGTTTTTATGCGACGCGTTATAAAAAAAAAGTGCTCACGATATACATATGCACCACAACATCGTTGTGTACCTAAGTACTTACATACGTGCGTTATGATTCAACACGTTACACCGGAACAAACGTATACCTGCCATAAATATTGAGTGTTTACGACCACTTACGCGAATATACCATTGCTGCTTTTATCTTGTAATGTTAGGTGTTTAAAATCAGTGATAAGAAACATCATTGATAGTTAAATATCGATCGTGGGCAAAATAGATTAGATGAATTTTAAGCTCCTCGCCTAATCACCTAATCATTAGTAGAATCAAAGTAAACCCGATATAGGAATGAATGCTATTATAATTGTAACTAGAATCGAAATAGAACCGATACTGAAACCATAACCGACGTACATAGATAGAACCGATACTAGAATCGTAACCCATATATGTATAATAACGAAATTTAAACCCATTGACATTTCTTGAGATTTCGTAGATAGTTTTGAAAAACGAAAACGAATTGACAAAAGATTCGAGGATACTATTTTTACAGGAAAAGTTAATGACATGGAACGCAAACGAATCGATCCAAGAGTCAAGTATCGCGGAAAAATGGCATCGATTTGTCGAACACAAAATTGCAACTCTGCAAAACGACGTCGCTGTCGATAATCTCGACACTGTTGTACAAAACGAACGATGGTCCCGCAAACTGTTCGAGTCTTATCGGAAGAGTAATATTGACACAGGAATAACTGAAAAGAGTTCGATCATCGATAAATTGACTACAATGAATCGTAAACAAGATTCTCGTGACATCCGTGCTATTCAAGCTCAGACAATTCACACGACTAACAAAAATGAAGTAGGAAAAATGTATGGCAAAGAGAAGATCGTTATTGCACAGAATCTCAACGAAAACAGTCGCAACGGCAAAAAGATCGTTACAAGCAATAATACATCGAGTACTTTGTTTCGAAACTTTGGTCCTACAGATCTCCTTACTTTGAACGAAAGTAAGTTTTTCGATCATGAGTATAACGACATCCGTTACGAAGCCTCAGGAATTGGGAAAAATGGGACCAAGTCGGAACGTTCGCCGGTGAATCGAGTTGGAACGGCTGTTGCTATAATCATGCTCGCGATAGGAGTCGTGATGCTGCTCCTAGGGCCATTGATCGTTATTCTACGGGCATTTGCCGACAGAAGGCGAACCAGACGAATGTTGTTAAAATCAAGGTGTCGTACCGACCAGCCACCTACTTACGAAGAAGCAACAGCAACCTTAATGGACGAAGCGCCGAGATACTCGACTCTCCAACTAGATACGATCCCTGAGTCTTCCCTTTCCCTTTAATCTACTTTGTTACCTTTTTTTAAAAAAAAACGCACACACACACACACTCACACGCACACACTTTTCATGTCGATCGTTGCACCTCTTATTAAACTCTTTATTATTTTTATACATTCCATTTTTGTTACTCTTATTTTCTTTTCGATGTTTATTCACGATCTCGGTCGATTCTTTGATTCAATCATAGCAAATAATTCGCTTCTCTTCTAATTATACTTTATACAAAGATTAACATACATATATGCACGGCGTAATTTTCCATGCGTTATAAAGCGACATCATTTCTTCTTTTTCTCCTCAACATCATTTTTATATTATTTTCGTTCGTAAACTAATAACAACGAAACGAACTGAAACAGAACAGAATACAGGAAGAAATGACGCATAAGACAGAACGGATCGGAACGGAACGGAACGGAACGGAACCAAACGAAACGAAACGAAACGCATCAGTATTGGAATCAAGATGGTGCTGGAAAGTACGATGATATGGTAAGTTCTTATTATTTATCAATATTCCTTTCTGTTAGTATTCTATTTTCTATATTTTACATGTACGTATTTCAAAATTCGATTTATCATTAACGTAACAAGATTATCGATATATTAACGTATTATTTTAAGAGTGAATATCTCGATAGTTCGCAAACGTTAAACGCGAGTGACAGTGCAAAGTTGAAATAATTTGTTGCACAATAATAATTTTCTGTACAAAATGATAATTAATTACCGAAGAAGTTGATCCAAGTGCAAAGTAAAAGTAAAATACTCGATAAAATACTCGTTGATTGTTTTTACCTGAAATATATTCACCTTCGCGAACGAAGCGGGTAAAGGTTATGCGATAGAGCTAAAAAATCCGTTTATGAATACGAAATATTTGTCGTTTTATCAATAACTATTTCAACGTTTCAGTATTGACAACAGCGATTACATGAGAAATGGAGATTTTTTACCGACGCGACTTCAAGCACAACAGGATGCCGTTAATTTGGTTTGTCACTCAAAGACTCGTTCGAATCCCGAGAACAACGTTGGTTTAATAACGCTGGCCAAGTATTTCAAATTTATATATACTGTAGTTTGTCCAGATATGTGGCAACCATTTTTTTAATTTTTATATAATTACATTTTTCTAAACAGTGTTGAAGTATTAGCTACATTGACCAGCGACGTAGGCAGAATTCTATCAAAACTTCATCAAGTACAACCAAATGGTAATCTCAGTTTAATTACCGGAATACGAATTGCACACGTAAGTATGTTAAGAGGAGGCAATTGCTGCTGCTCCTTGATCGTATTTCTACATTGTACGACTTAAAAACAAGTGACAATTATGAATAAAAATATTAAATCAACAGCTGGCATTAAAACATCGTCAAGGTAAAAATCACAAAATGCGTATTGTTGCTTTCATTGGTAGTCCAATAAATGTAGACGAAGAAGAACTAGTTAAATTAGCAAAACGGTTGAAGAAGGAGAAAGTTTGCGTCGACGTGGTTAGTTTTGGCGAGGATAGTGTTAATAATGAAGTATTGACAACCTTTATCAATACTCTCAATGGAAAAGATGGTACAGGCTGTTTCATGATCACTATTCCACCTGGGCCACATTTATCAGATGCATTGATCGCTTCACCCATAATTCAAGGAGACGATGGAATGGGTGGCACAGGTGTTGGGAGAGCTGCCTTTGAATTCGGGGTTGATCCAAACGAAGATCCAGAATTGGCATTGGTTTGTACTTTGCGATTTTCATAATGCAATACCAGCGTTTGGTAAAATTTAATCAAAGTAACGATTAACGATGAAATTAATCGATATCAATGTAAGATTTTCGTCAAACGGGACTCGACATAGAACCGCAAAGGGTTGATAGTAGACTATAACTTTTCTCTTATCGTTTTCCTTTGCTTAGGCGCTACGTGTTTCTATGGAAGAACAACGTCAGCGTCAAGAGGATGAAGCACGACGTGCACAAGCAACCGAGGTGACTACAAACAAACTATCGGAAACAGTGAAAGCGACGCCCAACGAAGAAGCGATGTTAAAACGTGCGCTTTCTATGTCGGTCGAAGGTAACGAAGATTCGTCTTCGACGTCTGAGAATACTACGCCCATTAGTGGAACCGTGCCTGATTTTGCCCGTATGACAGAAGAAGAGCAAATTGCGTTTGCCATGCAGATGTCCATGCAAGATCAACGTACGATGCATACATAAATTTATACATCGCACACGTGCGTGCGTACGCGCTTATACTATACCAACTGTTCTTCTTATTTTTATTCTTTAGAAGAACTCGAGACCCTGAAGGAATTAGCCATGGAAGTCGAAGTGGATTATGCCGCTGTAATGTCCGACCCAGCTTTTCTGCAATCAGTTTTAGAAAATTTACCTGGTGTTGATCCTCATTCTGAAGCCGTCCGTGAAGCCGTTGGATCTCTCCAACAAAATAAGGACAAAGACAAGGAGAAGGAGAAGGAAAAGGAAAAAGACAAGGAGAAAGAAAAGGAGAAGGAAACAGACAAGGATAAGGAAAAGAAATGAAAAATTTTTGCTCCTTGGATATATAACTATATATTAATCCCTGTTTTGTGAATACATGTATACCAAATATAAATTTTCGATTTTTAAAAACTTCACTTACGATTTTCTATATCTATTCTATTAGTACATTTTTTTATTAACATCGACCAATATCGATAATTATGTGATTTAATGCCAAAATTCGAAATCACTAACTTATAAATAAGTGATATACAGCAGTTTTTAAATATTTAAATCATCCATTTAGGAACTTAGAACTTTAATGTTTAATTTGTATCGTCTTGTTAACCCTTCTTTTTATGTTACTGTTTGACGTTCTCGCATAATGGCTGCTTCGTCTAATTTTGAAAAGAGACGCTAAATTTCAAAATGGCGCCACGTAGAAAAAGTGTCGGAACAGTTCGTGGATTAAACGGTGTTTTGGATAAAGAAAATAATTACTTGCGTTCATTAAGTGATTACCAGGCACGGGTTAGAAGACGAGAAAGTATCCGTAATTGCAAAAATGCAGCGGTGAGTTAACTTTTAAAACTAGTGAAATTTTATTGTTTTTCTACCTGTTGCTCTGCAAATAATTTGGTTTATTTATTGAACACTCTAATGTTACAAGTACTCACATACAATATGCAACTATTTAAACGTTCGAACAAGTCAAACAATTTATCCTTATCAATAAGAATATAATGGAACATTGCTGTGGAAAAAGTAGGTTATGTTTCACTGCTGACTTCTTTTGAAAAAGACCGTTAAAGAACGACATAGCTTTGATTTAAAATGTTACACAATTTCTGCGTTCTTACAAACGAGAATTATTTATATGTAATGTAATTTTTTAAATCGCTCTATAATTTTCGAATATTTAAACGTTATACGACCAAGTTATGTTTATATTGTCGAAAAAGAATTCTGCAATACGAAATAACATAATTTCATTTTACACGTTCTAATGCCTAGTTTTTCCTTTTTTATTCTATCGATTCTGTTTGATTTTAACGCGGCGAATGAGTAGGAACTTGAATAATCCCACCCAAAATTCCCACTCCTTTCCCCTTGTGTGATTCATCGCGGGATGTTTGCTGCGTCCCAGTACAATACGAAACTGTTCACGACGAAGACGAATTTGTCCGAAGTTGTCTGCTTTTATAGTATTTTGGTGTATTATAAGACATAAATCCATAGAAGGACTTTCCGAAGAAAAGATATGGTAGCATTATTCACTTGCTATAGATTTAACAATCAGTACGAAAGCGAACAAATTCGCAGTGCTTCAGAGGTACAGAATAGTTAAACTTTTTGTTTCGAACAGTGTTTTTCTATTTTCTTGGCAGAATATCGTGCAATTTAAACAACGGTGTTTATGTTCATAGATCGTTTCAAATCTTTTCTTTGTTTACGTAAAAAAGTTTTCATAACAAATGTAAAGCAATGAAAATGCGAGTAAAGATGTTCATTATTTGCGAAAAGAATATCATATTTATGTAATATTTAGCCGTGAATGATAGTTTAACGATGGATTTAAGTATGCATACTACTATTCTATTATACGAATACAATGTAATTCAAAATTTTCTACAAATAATCTGTAAAATTGATCAATCTACAGATGCGTATCTATGGTCACGTACATACGTACTGATGAAAATTCTTGCAAATCTCACTTTTCTTCTTTTCCGTTAGCATTCTGATATTAAAATTAACAAAAATGTACAAAAGACAAACAACTCGGAACTTATTTTCGTGTTGGTCGAATGCAGACGTGTCGCTTTGTCGTCATGTATCGCTACGCAAGCAAAAATTGAAATATTTCGCAAAACTTACAAAACGATTTATGATAGAGTCGATTCTTTTTTTCTTTAGGAATATGATTTGAAACAAAAGATCGAATTAGAAGTAAAAATGAAGGAAGGCTCGTCAAGGTTGTTAGCTGCTGCGCGGCATCCTGCTCAAAGCTTGGAAGCGGCACGTGCTTTGCTCACTTCGAGCAAAAGAATGACTGCTTACATGGCTGAGCTACAACATCGTACAAGAGACACACCCCTGAAACCGACGAGGTATTATATCTTCGATCAGAAATGTTTCTATGCGTTAAAAATTGATATAGGCAAATTTAACGAACATGATCGAAATCGAAAAATAATTTTTTACATCTTTTTTTTCCTGTGTAATTTTATTGATTTATATTTATATTTTATTCAAAATGAGAATTTATTTTTTTTTTATAATTATCCTGGGAAGAAATTTGTCTCTCGATGTAATTTTACCTGTCGTTGCATAATAATATTAAACATTGTATGTTGTAGCGTTTCCGAAAGTAGGGGCAAATTATCCATCTCGGATCTTAGATTTCCCTTGATGTGGAGAGATTCCGATCATTTTAAAAATCGCGGTGATCACCGAAGGTTCGCCGTCTTCTGTCTAGCTTGTGTCGGCACAGAAATTCACGACACCAGCCTACTTTGTCCCGTCGATAGAGAACAGACGGACATTAGTTTTCCTGACGTTTTGTTATTGTAAGTGTTCTTTTTTTCCTTTTTTTTTTTTCATGAAATATAATGTTTTTGCTCCTATAATACTAATAACAGTATTTAACACATCGAGTGCCACGCCAATTTTCTGTATTTAAAAATGTCCTCGACCTTTATTCAATCTATAGTATAAAGTAAAAAATATGGAGAACGTTTACAAATTATTTTAATTTTTTTATTTGTAGTAACAATGTACCAACCGAATTCGAATTGACTCTGGAGATCTATAGTCACGTTCTGCAAGAAGATCTCAGCATCGCCAGTACCCCAAGGCGAATCAGTAAGACTATTCATTCTTCGATTTCGAAAACTGTGGGTAGAAAGTTCGCGGCAGCTTTACGAGACGAATACGATTCTACCAAGACGTAAGTTTTCGCTTTCGATATTGTTCAACCTTTCTATACGCAGTCTATTCTTTTGTTACATTCGATTTTTTTACCTTCTAGTGGGCCTCAATTCAATTTAGTAGCTTATGCAAAAATGACTCTGAACGATACCGACAAAAATATACGTACACACGACTTGGTATTGAACAACTTTGGTAATGACTCTAAATTCGCAGATTTTTTTCGCATTTCTTGAAAATATCGCGGTTGTTAACGCTATTTGTATTATTTTAGAGAACAAAGTTCACGCTTTGCCGCTGTTTGGACACTTCTGTTGCCGTTTAGCTGTTCAACCAGATTGTATCGATAAAGAGATTCGCATAGGATTCGTAACTATAAACGATCAACGTTGTTGGGCACGATTACGAGGCTTTGAAATCGAAACATGGAAGTCGAAGAAGTTCGCAGAAGGATTACACAAACCTACATATACAATTGGCATCAATAAGGTAAGACGAAAGATCGCCGCAGATTCTTAAACAGTGTAAAAATAGTCGATGACATCACAGCTCGTAAACTGTCATCACTAGCCAGAAACATTCCTATCAATGAATAGCATGGTTTCGTTTGTCGTCGATCGATACTCACCAACTAAATTATATTTAATCTGGTATTAATCTGGTTATTGTAATATATTTAGCAAAGCGTTTAGGTCTGTAATTGTTCAACTATTTTTAAAACAGATTTTTTTTTTTCTTTTTTTTAAACTTCGAATCATTATAAAAAAATTACTTTTGGTTGCGGTGGTCAATTGCAATCATTTTTGGTGAATAGACATACCCCCGAAATCTATTATTTATGTGCGAGACAACATGTACTTTTGAAATAGAATGAAAACAATGCCATCTGAAACGTAAAAGTCAAGCTGCAGGGGCGAGAAACTTGAATTGTGGAAAACGGTCATTTCATTCGCAACAACCTAATATATTTAATTTATTTGTTGACGACGCATCTTTTATATTTACTCACTGTAGTAAATAGAAGTAAATTGATGAGTTGCTGAAATAATACAGACTCGGATCAAAAAGAAAGTCCGAAGAGACAAGCGTCCTTACTTGGAATAGTACTTGAAATACACGTTCTGTTGTTTCAGGAGACACTTGTTCGACAATCGAAATCGACGAATAATCAATTGCGAATACTCAATTGCTTGGACGGTATAAAAAATCGCGACACCATTGAATTGAATTCAAAAGAAGACTTTGAAAGATTGTTCGAACAATTGGTAACGCGCATCGATGAACACTCCAAGTGGAAACACGCGGCAGTGAATGTCCAGCGGATTCCATGTTCCGAGATTTCGAGTGGAAACGCAAGCACGAGAAATTCTTTTGTCGGTAACAGCCGACAAGGCTCTCTTTATGACGAGACACCATTAATAGGTAATACATGCTAGAAAATAAAAAAAATGCTTGTGCGAATAGAATTGTCGTGTCTTGCTTTTTTATTCATTTTCAAATTTATGGATACAATTTTCAACGATAGAAATTGTTTATAACTTTTACAGAATCGGTTTTTCCAAATTCCGTGTCGAGGATATCTAAGATGAAAGAAGCATCCAAACTTATCTCCGAGTATCGTGATTCTACCGGTAGGGCTTCAACGACTGTACGATCTCGACCTTCGATTATAGAGTTCAACTCTTACTGGCAATTTCCTGGTACGATTCATCATAGATGAATTTTCTAAAGATGTAAACTATTGTAAACTCGAGATGTTTACGATCAGTTTTGTTTTTTATCTACCTGTGATTAATTCAATTAAATTTCTGTGTCTGGATTTCCCCAAACATACAGTACATATTACGTGAATTTCATTACTGATAAAACACTGTATGTTTACAAAATATACAAATCATTCTAAAGGTTTTAGATTACACTGTACATGTTTTAAGATTGTGTATATTTTAAATATATTCTATGCTTCGTCAAAGGGTTGTTTCCTTTATAAATGTGGGTTAAAATTTTTTTCTTTTTCAACAAAAATAATTATCAAACTAATTCTGTAATTAAATAAAGCAACAGTTTTTAACAAAAGTAGATGACAAAGCTTTTATGCTCTTTATTGGTTATACTACTTGTTTAATAGCAATTACAATTTGTAATTAAACTGAACCCAAGACGAGGATTAAACATTCGATACATTATACTAATAGTGAATATATAGTTTAATTGCGATTCATTGGCTCTTCGTTCTTTGACATTGTGACAATAAATCCACTAACCATAGCAAATATAGTGAATGCTTGTGCCCCTACACGTGCACGCATCATGTACTGAGACATTTGTGAATGTCCATTATAGAAACTGTAGAGACCACACATAAGAGCAGATACAGTTGCCAAACAACCTGAAACGGTATAGAAACATTGAAATAATCAGTTAACAAGCATTTATCTCGCATCACTGCATGTAAATATTGAGTAGTTATTCGAAAAAAGGGTCTATCTACTAAAATCTTCGAGATATTTAAATTTGAAATTTTTCTTTCTTTACAAAGCTGGTATTTGATAAAAAGGCCTATACAATCGATATTGCAAAAACTTGAATTTGAAAAAAAATGTTCCATGAATACGAGTATAAATACAATATTTGGAAAAATGACTTATCTCGAAAAAGATCCTTCCAAATAACTTACTTAATTGTACAGCGTTCGTCGAGGTTATATTTACCTAGAGGCACCAGAGGATTTTCTCCTACTTTACGTTTAAATTTTTCCGAGAATGTTTCTGATATGTTATTTGAATGAATTTCGTCGCATACTCGAATCCAGTCTAATTCATTTAACATATTCGAATCCATTTTTGTATTTTCCTGCATTATTATTTATTAACGTAGTACCAAAAGATCGAACAATATATTGATTGAATTTTATATTGACACAGAACAGAAGAAA
The DNA here is from genome assembly GCF_051014445.1 of Colletes latitarsis. Classification (NCBI taxonomy): domain Eukaryota; kingdom Metazoa; phylum Arthropoda; class Insecta; order Hymenoptera; family Colletidae; genus Colletes; species Colletes latitarsis. The sequence goes on from NC_135143.1 coordinate 31,894,495, forward strand.
GAATGATACTGTCTAATGTTTTTTATTGTTATCACATATTACATTTCCCCGTTACAAATAACAGAATAATATTAGAGTAACGTAATTTATTGTACAACACAACCGTGTTGCCAGATAGGCTAGGTTCTTCGTACATATGAGTTGAAAATAAGTTGTGCGTCGTTGCATTGACATCATTGGTCCATAAGTGTGTAAAAGAACTCGAGTCAGTTTAGTAATATAGCCGTGACGTGAGCATCCGTGAATGTTTGACATCAGAGAGAAGCGAAAATAATTGTGTATTTTAAAATTTTATTCATATTTAGTATAGGTTTAATGCAAAGTGATCTAATAGAAACAGTGAATTACTGCTTATACTCAGTGACTGTGATTCGTGCCATGTGAAATGAAAATCACCACCAAATCCATCAACCCTTTCTCCTCGGTATGCATATATGTACACATACATTGCCTAGTTATTGCGTGACTGAAACGCTAACTGGTGTTACTAATCACATCTAATATCATTTTAATTATCTTTCAAATAATTGACTATCGCTAAATTCAATTCTATTCATACAGTTCCGTTGGCATTACAGTCTTATTCTTTTCTAGATTGGTAATGTCACAACCAACTCTAGTATACATACAAGCCATGCCAAGCGAGAGTCCGATTTTGCACTGAATAGACAGAGACGTACAAATGTTGCGTACTCTTTCTATCAAGTACAAAATCAGAAACTCGCTGTTTCACTGTTTCTCGTTCAGTATAACCAAGTAATGCAGTCGGCTGTGGTAATGTTGCATGTTATACGAAAATGCATTGGATAATAGGTTTATTCTATACCTAGTCTGTGTTTCGACTAACCTACTTGTAAGTACGACGCGTCATATGAATCGCAATGTAATAACAATGTTTTGTCAAAAGTTTCAAATAAATTATCGATTCAATGAATAAATTATGATTTATTGAACAAATATCATTGAATTTTCATAATAAATTATTATATATATATATATATATAATCTATACACAAGTGTCAACGATATAAAAATAGTATTCTGTCAAATGAACAAACTATTCTTTATGAAATCCATATCATTACATTTCCACAACGAATTTATTATAAACTTTACCGTTGTGAAACTGTTAACAAAAAAATTTGTACTGGCTAATAAATTATTTAAATCCTTAAATGATAGAATATTACTGTTCTTATTTTATAAACACTTGTCGTATTGCACAAGGGCTACGAAAGTAACACAATTAAAAAAATACAATTTTCAAGTTACAACCAAGAAACAATAAGATATAGACATCTCTGCTGATCGTAAAATTGTATGAATTGAAGTTCGAAATTAGTCTGCCAGATGGCATTTATGTCATTTTTAATATTTAAGCACAGACGAGGTATACGAGTAGACCTATCGCCTAATGTATTTTTTCGGCCCGATTCTCTGGGATTCTAGAGCCCCATTACGAAGCGACCATGCGTTATACATGCAGGGTGTTCGGCCACCCCTGGGAAAAATTTTAATGGGGGATTTTAGAGGCCAAAATAAGACGAAAATCAAGAATACCAATTTGTTGATGAAGGCTTTATTAAACAGTTATTAACGTTTAAAGTTCCGACAGTACTGAATTTTTTTCTCGAAAATGCGCAAGATTTCGAGGGTATGTCTATTCACCAAAAATGATTGTAGTTCACCCCTACAGCCAAAAATATTTTTTTTAGAACGATTTGAAATTTTTTTTTTTCGTCGAAAAATTTAGGCACCTACCCCTGTCGATTTTTCTTAAAAATTCCTTTTTCATTTTTAGTAATTTTGTTTGACACCGGTCAATTTTGTGATAATAATATAAATAAGTAAAGTGGGCTTACTACTTGTTGAGCATTAGTTACCATTACCAAGGAAGCAGCACCAGAGGTCCAGCTGTAACATAAGAAACGATTCGTAATTTAGCAAAAGCGTTAGACAGTTCCATAACGTTGAATTGGTATCAAACGACAAAATAGAAGTGGAGAGAGCAATTTTAAATAGTTCTTACCAGTGGTCATCACGGTCCGGCACTGGTCAGTAGTGGTCAGTAGTCGGATCTGCACTGGTCAGCACTGGTCAGTAGTGGTCAGTCCTGGTCACTCCTGGTCACTCCTGGCCCCCCCAGTGGTCAGCGGTCCACGAATGGCCTGACTTTGGCCCGCGAAACCCGATTCTCTTGGATGCTCCAGGGGTACTGAAGAATTTGTCCAGCGGTAGTCTTCGAGTGGGGAAGTCGAAGAGTGGGGGGACAGTGTCAACGTGAAGAGTGGAGAACCGCTTGGTCTAGAGAACAACACTATTTCGATTGGTCCCATCTCTTGACCATTTCTGGATCTTCACTGGACCGCTGACCTTAATGTCAATCTCACTGTTGACCACCAGTGACCATAAGCTAGTCATTCTTGATCATCGACCCATTAAAACTATTACGAAGATTAAAGCCTTCTTACGAGGATCCCCTTACAATTTGATGCATGATCTTTTTAACATTTTGTTCCACTTTGGAAGAGTGTATCTCATGTTGTAAGACACTCGTGGTACAGCGATAGCGTTCATCCCACTAGCGATAAGTCTATTCTTTACCTCGTTTATGTGTAATAGGTATACATGGGTTGGAAAATAAAAATGCCTGGCTAGTTGAGATTCAAAACCAGTTCGTTATTTTAAACGATAGATGGCGCTTATTTGTCGATCTCAAACCCTCTGATGCTAAAACGCCCAAGTTTGTCGTGGAATAGTTCGTTACCTTCAACGGTAGATGGCGAAGGGATTGAAATTCATTTGTAAATCTGTTGGTAATGTTGCGAGTGACACGAAAATGGTAATAAAGCTATTTTGGTTCCTACTTCTGTGCCCTTTCAGAGACTTAGCACATCATTCTGAGCTACCTATTTTTATCTTATGCCTCCTAGAATTGTTGAGTTTTTTTTAATAACGTCTTTAATCTGTCTGTTTTTCGTTTGAAAAGACATTGTTGTATTTAATGAGTTTTTCTCCGCATCTCTTTGAAATTTCAGATAAGCCGGGTCTCGATCGTCGTTGCTCGACATATTATACCTATCTTACTTCCTCCCGTTATAACCATTTTCTTTCTTTGTCAGATAATGTTCGAGTCCGCTTCTGTGTATAAAAAATATGCTATCTTGCACGCGATAATTTCGCTGCTGGGCCCTGAATTAAATGAAATTCGACCACGAATGATTGTATTATAGTATTAATTAACCATCCATAAATCGTTTATGACTTAACTTAAGTGGGTTGAGACATAGTTACCTAAATTTTGAAAGAATCCAAACTTTGTCCACAGGCATTTCCCATTTATGAGCGACGTGGGTGGCGAAACAAAACGCCGTCAATATGTCGTACAACATCAGTAACCATTTAATTTCTAATCGAACTATTGGTTGTACAATGTCCTCGAGGGAAGTCAGTTCTTTCAGCAAGGGCCAGATACTGGGCCTTCACAAGGCTGGCATAGCCTGTGCTAGAATAGCTCAAATAGTTGAATGTTCAGAGAGGACAGTATGGAGATACATAAAACGTTATCGAGAAAAGGGTGAAGATGGATTATGTGACCAGCGCCGCGGTAACAGTGGACGAAAGCGTGTAACTACTATCGCGGATGATTGTGCCATTATCAATGAAATGGATCAAAATCCTTTCCAGCCTGCATCCCACGTAGCTGCAAATCTTGGTTTGGCAGTAAGCGAGCGAACTGTGCGGCGTCGTTTGCGAGAGGCTGGTTTGCACTGTCATCGATCAGCGCGTAAAATTCCATCAGCATCGAGGAAATTGTTTACGGTGACTATACATAATTCTATTGGATACAAGGTAAACAGATATATTATTAAAAATAAAGGTAATTATATGTATATGTAGATGAGGATCCACCTATGTTCAACCTGAAATGTATCATGGTTCTGCCCCAATTTGAAGCTACCCGCACACCCCTAATTCTAAGTAACTTCTTTCCGTGCATGTTACTGTTCCTCGACTTTAGTTTCTAAGATATTTGCGAAAAAAACAAAATTTCTACTATTACAATGAATTCTAGGTATACATACGCGTTACTCACTGGACTCAAATCGATTGATCTGACTTGGATCTCGTGTCACGTACCATGAGCGTGCACGTATAGACGTAATTAATATAGTAGTAACGATGTTTTTTTGCAAATATCTCGAAAACTAAGACCGAATGACGATTACTTGTATAGGAAAAAGTTGTTCAACGTATCGTCTTTTATAACAAAAGTAACAAATTATTAAAATCGACGAGATTTTCTCTTTTTTAAATAATTACTAAATACTTACTTAACAAGATAGCAAGTTTTTTTCTAATTTTTGTCGTATGTATAAGTGCCCAAATATGTCGAGCAATCTTACGTATTCGTTAACAACATCTAACTTTTCAATACTGTCAAAGTAATGTTGTTTTTCGTCTTTAAGTTGTGCGAATTTTTTCTATTCGGATTGTTATAAAATTATCTTCGTGATTTCATGAACTACTGACATTAACAAGTCACGGTCGGCACGGTGTCATTTATTCTTAGTATATCTGATTCGTTTCACTGTTTCTCGCTTCTTTCTCAATGTATAGCAAGGCCAAAAGACAGCTGTAAAGATTAAACCTGCGATTATTCGGAAATTTTTTAGGTATTCAAATATGTATTACGAATAAACTTCGAGTATATGAATATCATTATTCGAATATTATTATGTGCAAAATAAAAGAAAAGAAAAACGCTAAACAAAACCACGTAATTTATGAAAGAAACTGATTGGTCCGTTGTGTCTCTAACCACGCGCTCCTCTTACACAGTACGTACGATATCATTAGTGAAATTTTACAAGTTACAAGTTAAAAGTTGAAAGTATTAATAATTTCTCTTATACAATACCAATAGGAATTCTAATGATAAAAGTAAATTTCATAAGTTATAAGTCAACTGTTCATAATTTGTCGTTTCTGTATACAGCTTAACCTATCGCAAACTGTTACTATTTCACCACGTTGGAAACAAACTTAGTAACAGTAGATATAAATAAAAACTATTATTAGAAGTAAGTTTAATTTAAAATCTTATTTTGAAATAAAATGTTCTCTGAATCTAAAAAATAAATAATATAAACTTCGTTAAATATTATTTTTATATATTTGTACATATTGTTCATGCTTGTATTCTAACACTGTCTTATGCACCATAAACGTGCACAGTTGACTTGTATAATCATGGAGTGTAGTTAAAATAATCTCATTTATGATTTAAATTATTGGTCTTGTTAAATTGGTCGATAAATTTGAATTTATCATCCAACAAATGCTTGTAAAATGTGGTTTTGTTTACATAAATTTTTCTTTCCACTATGTGAAGTATATTTGAAAATCATTTTAAATGACAAATATTATAAAAATAATAGTTTTCTACTCCTACTTTCAAAAATTATAAAATATTAATAGTTTCTTTCGTAACTATTAATAGATTTGAAAATTTACTCTAGAGAATCCAAAACATCTTGAAAATTTATATATTCGGAATGAAACCAATGGGACTGCTTGTTTATGTCATTAATAATTATTTTATTTGTTCGTTGATTTTCTGTTTCTCGGAAATGTTACATGCAATCGTTACATATCATTTGTACATTTGATTATTTGTAACATTACAGGGTACTCAACATTGTTTACAAATGCCCGATATTACTGAAGTTTCGAGTAGCAAAGTCTTTGGAGGATGGCAAAAAGTTTATTCTCACTATAGGTAAATTTACCGATATGGATGAAAAATTTATGATTATTAAAATAATTGTTTTTTGATCTAGTTCTGAACTACAATGTAAAATGAATTTTGGAATTTTTCTTCCTGCGCAAATTGAAGAAGAATCTGTACCAGTTATCTACTGGCTATCTGGTTTGATGTGTACAGAAGCTAATTTTATTCAAAAAGCAGGAGCACAAAAATATGCCTCAGAGCATGGACTAATTTTAGTTGCACCCGATACAAGTCCTCGTAATGTTAATATACCTGGGGAAGATGATAGCTGGGACTTTGGATCTGGTGCTGGTTTTTACGTTGACGCGACGAACGAACCATGGAAAAAGAATTATAGGATGTACAGTTACATTACTAAGGAACTACCAACTTTGATTAATGACAAATTTCCAGTCTTACCACATAAGCAGTCCATAATGGGCCACAGGTAAAACAGAGAAAAATAATTTGCATAGAATTCTTTAATTTATGCCAAGAAATAAACAAGCCACTTTGTCGAAAGCATGGGTGGACATGGAGCTCTGATATGTGCTTTAAAAAATCCTGGTTTATACAAAACAGTTTCTGTTTTTGCACCTATATGTAATCCAATTTTGTGCCCATGGGGCAAGAAAGCTTTTGCTGGTTATTTTGGTGGACCGGAGACTAATGCTGTATGGAAAGATTGGGATGCTACAGAACTGGCTAAAAAGTATAATGGGCCCCCGTTGGAAATTTTAATCGATCAGGTATTATATTACAACAACCGTTTAAAGTAGATTCTGGTAAAAATATATTTGATCATTTTAGGGAAAGGAAGACATGTTTTTAAAAGATGGGCAATTATTGCCAGAAAATTTCGTAACAGCTGTGAAAGATGCTAAGTTATCATTGACTCTTAGATTTCAAGAGGGTTATGATCACAGTTATTTTTTTATAACAACGTTCATTGAAGATCATATTAAACATCATGTCAAATATCTTAGAACCTAGTTCAGCAGACACTATTTTATTTAAAACATATTTTATATAAAAAAAGATGTCTTATATTGAAAGTGGAATCAACAAAAAGAAAAACAAGAATTAATTATGTAAATAAATTATCACTGTAAAGGTTGCAGGCTTACTCCTTAAAAATTTTTGAATTCTTCATAATATTTGTAAAAAAGGTAAGTAATGATTGTGAAAAATTAATGAATATTTGGAATATTAATTTGTGAACTTCATAAAAAGTATAGTCTTATTTATTAAACCGACATTCGCCCTCTTTTTCGAATCCCCGAAACTGTCCGAATCGTCGAAGCTCACATATACGTGACTGTCCATTAGTGTGCATAAGTGGAGGGGCAGAGATGCCAGAAAGGCACCGAAGGTGCTCTCTCACACTATGTCAGATCACGCGTACGTGAGCTCGTGGAGTTTCGGAAACCCGACAAAGGCAAAATGACGCATGCCCTCTTTCTCGATTCTCCGAAGTTGCCCGAAGTAATTTCGGACCGCCTCGTGAGAGTCGAGAGAGGAAGGCTCACACTTCCCTTCTCGCTCTTAACAACTGAAATCCGACCTCCGGTCTACGGCATACGATTTGGAATCTCGAGCCGAGATTCTCGATTGCCCAGGCATTTTTACTTTTCGACCTATGTAGGCGCACATAAGCAAAGTACCCATAATGGAAAAAAATTTTGTAAAATTTATTTTACGGAAATACACGTTTTAAGACCCCCTGATCATATTTTAATTATTGAAAAAAAAGAAATTTTTTTTTATTATTCCTATGTATGAGCGTAAATATGTATATTATTAATACGATTGAGTATAAATGGCTGGATGAATTTAAATGGAACTTTACATTTAAGTTTTATGTTCTCATTTCAAAGTCCGATTAGTCTTTCACTATAATCAGCCCATGGATAATAATGATTATATCTCTTGTTTCATAGTTGTTCCGATACATAGGCGTAATTTATAAAAGATCTTTTAAATGTTTCATATAAATCTTGGGCAGAATTCAATTTTACGTAAAAAAAATTAAATAAACTTTTTCTTTATCTTCTCTAGAAAAGAAAAACTTAAATGAAATCTTATACATTATATGCTTAAATCGCATTGAAAACGAATACCACAAATGTTTTAGAATAATGTGCAAAATGGTTTTACTCGCAAAGGGTTAATTGAGAAATAAATGCTTGGTAATTAAAAACAGCAGTAAGCAGCTTAACCGGCTGGGATTTTCGCTAAAACAAATTGAAAACTTGGTTCTAACAAGGGAAAGTTCCGACAGACCTCGGAGGATCGACAAAGACAAAATGACATATGCCCTCTTTCTCGATTCACCGAAGCTGCCCAAAGTAAGCTCGGACCGTCTCGTGGGAGTCCAGAGAGAAAGGCTCACACTTCCCTTCTCGCTCTTGAACAACTAATATCTGACCTCCCGTCAACAGGTCTCCACTGGCCTCTGCTGACCGCTGCTGACCACTCCTGGAATTTCTGACAACGTATAACGATTACGACTGGCTACTGTTAGTCTCTCCCAGCCTCTGTTGACCGCTGCTGACCACTCCTAGCCACTCCTGTTACTTCTGACAACGTATAACGATTACTACTGACGTCTGCCAGCCTCCGCTGGCCTCTGCTGACCACTCCTGTTACTTCTGATAACGTATAACGATTACAACTTGCTACTGTCTGCCCTTGCTGGGCTCTGCTTGCCACTGCTAGCCTCTGCTGACCACAGTTGACCACCCCTGATGCTTCCGACAACGTATAACGATTACTACGTGTTACTGCTTGCCCCTGCTGGACTCTACTTGCCTCTGCATGCCTCTGCTGGCCTCCGTTCACCTCTGCTGACCGCTGCTGACCACTGCTGACCACCGCTTATATTTCTGGCAACGTACAACGGTTACTACTGGCTACTGCCAGTCTCTGCTGACCTCTGCCAGCATCTCCCGACCTAAGATGGCCTCTGCCAACATCTCCCGACATCAGCTGACCATCGCTGACCACTGCTGACCGTTGCTGACAACTTGTGACACGATGTAGTATAATATAATATGTTTATATGTATTAAAGTTTTGTATAATGTAAATCTATGACAATAAATGATATAATTTCAAAGAATTCTATGTATTCTCATCATTTTTTACCCCTCTTGCCCTCTCCAAATTTCCCGCCGTCAGGAATTTCTGCGAATTCCTGGAAATGACGTCATTTCTAAGAATTCCTGAAAATTCTCGTTTTCCTGAAACTTACCGACGTCCCTGAAACATCTCGGATTCCCTGAAATTTCCAAGAAGTTTCAGGCAGCGGCAAAAATTCCGGCCTGAATTTTTCGGCAAAAATTTTAAAAAGCCGTTACGTAATATTACGTAATATTACGTAACATTACGTAATAGCTCTTGAAAATTTTTCGCGGCCGGAATTTTTCGGCAAAAATTACGTAATATTACGTAACATTATGTAACATTATGTAATATTACGTAATATTACGTAATAGCTCTTGAAAATTTCTCCGGCCGGAATTTTTCGGCAAAAATTATGTAATGTTACGTAATATTACGTAATATTACGTAACGGCTTTTTAAAATTTTTGCCGAAAAATTCAGGCCGGAATTTTTGCCGCCGCCTGAAACTTCTTGGAAATTTCAGGGATTCCGAGAAGTTTCAGGGACGTCGGTAAGTTTCAGGGACCCGAGAATTTTCAGGAATTCTTAGAAATGACGTCATTTCCAGGAATTCGCAGAAATTCCTGGCGGCGGGAAATTTGAAATCTTTCCGGGAAACTTGGAAAATTTTAAAAGATTCGGAGTCTCTTATAACTAAGAGAATGATTTCGATAAGAAAAGAAGGCTAAAAATGATGAGAACACATAGAATTCTTTGAAATTATATCATTTATTGCCATAGATTTACATTATACAACACTTTAATACATATAAACATATTATATTATATTACATCGCGTCACAATCTGTCAGCAACGGTTAGCGATGGTCAGCGATGGTCATCGATGGCCAGCGATGGTCAGCTGACGTCGGGAGATGTTGGCAGAGGTCAGCAGAGGGTGGCAATAGCCAGTAGTAATCGTTGTACGTTGCCAGAAATATAAGCGGTGGTCAGCAAAGACAAGCAGAGATCACCAGGGGCGAATAGTAGCAAGTAGTAAGCGTTATATGTTGTCAGAAGCATCAGAGGTGGTCAGCAGCGGTCAGCAGAGACGAGCAGAAGCATGCAGTGGGAAGCAGAGATCAGCAGGGGCGAACAGTAGCATGCAGTAATTGTTATACGATCTTGGAAGCATCAGGGGTGGTCAGCAGTATTGAGCAGAGGGCAGCAAAGGCATGCACAGGCAAGCAGAAACCTGTAAAGTCAAGCAGAGACTTGTAGGGGCAAGCAGTAGTAAGTATTAATCGTTATAGATTATCAGAAATACCTGCAGTGGTCAGTAGCGTTCGGCAGAGGCCAGGAAAGTTCAACAGAGACAAGCACACGCTGACAGAGATCAGCAAAGACCAACGGAGGTTAGCAGAAGTCAGTAATAATCGTTATAGGTTGTCAGAAATATAAGCGATGGTCAGCAGAGTCCAGCAGAGGCAAGCAGTAATCGGGAGCAGTCAGTAACAGTCGCTGTATGGTGTAAAAAGTTGTCGGGAGTTCTGTAATTTTGTTAGCATTGGTCATCAGAGGTCATCAGATGCAAATAGAAACCAGGAGTAATTTGCAGAGTTCAGTAATGAACTCTAGGAAAAGCAAGTAAAAATACCTGGGCAGTCGAGATTCCGAATCGTATGCCGTAGACGGGAGGTCGGATTTCAGTTGTTAAGAGCGAGAAGGCAAATGTGAGCCTTTCTCTCTCTCCTCCCACGAGGCGGTCCGAAATTACTTCGGGCAGCTTTGGAATAATCGAGAAAGAGGGCATGTGTCGGTTTGCCTTTGTCGACTTTCCGAAACTCTACGAGCTCACGTACGCGTGATCTGGTATGCGTGAGTAGGACACCGGGTGCTGAATCTGGCATCTCTGATGTCGATTTCGATGCATTCAATTATGCCAGATCTGGCCAAAGATGCCAGTCAGATTGAGCACCGGGTGCACTACTCACGTTGGTGAGTAAAGGCAAACTGACACATGCTCTCTTACTCGATACTCCGATGCTACCCGAAGTAATTTCGAACCGCCTCGTGGGAGTCGCGAGAGAGCCGCCCAATTTGTCGTGGAATAGTTCGTTATTTTCAACGATAGACGGCGCTTATTTTTCGACCAAACAACCCTCTGGTGCTAAAACGGCCAAGTTTGTCGTGGAATAGTTCGTTATTTTCAACGATAGATGGCGCTTATTTTTCGACTAAACAACCCTCTGGTGCTAAAACGACCAAGTTTGTCGTGGAATAGTTCGTTACTGGTACGATTTAATATAGTGTCGTGTGTTGAATCGAATAACCTTACAAAGTGTTGCGAATGCAAGTTTTAAGTAGAAAACAATGGCACAAAGTAAACAAGAACTTGCACGAAAGGTTAGTAGAGTGTACAATTAATTGTATAAAACAATTCTTTCGTTAATGGTCTGGGTTTCGTCAAAATTGAGATATGTTTCGTCGAATAGAGATACAGAAGAGAAGACGAAGAAGGAGAAAGTGTTTTGGAAACAGACGACAGTTATATCCCTTATGTACCAGTTAAGGAACGCAAAAAGCAACAATTAGCTAAGCTTGGTAAGCTTGGACAGTCCAAGGACGAAGCTGCTGTTGGAATCGTCGGGAAAAGTAGTAGCGAGAATGAAAGAGACGACGCAGACGACGATGATGGACAAGTATGGGGAAGAAAATCGAATATTTCCTTATTAGATCAACACACTGAATTGAAGAAGCTGGCAGAAGGTGAGTCGGTTGAAGAACTTGAGCAAAAGTGCAAGTTAATTAATTAGTAAAATATTTTAGCTAAGAAAGAAAGTGCTATGGAGAAACAATTGAAAGAAGAAGAAAAGATTCTAGAGAGCGTAGCGGAAAACAAAGCTTTAATGGGCGTGGCAGAATTAGCGAAAGGTATTCAGTACGAAGATCCGATAAAAACCAGCTGGCGACCTCCGAGAACGGTTCTTGCACTAGGAAAAGCTAGGCACGAAAGAGTTAGAAGGAAGCTTAGAATTTTGGTGGAAGGAGACGACGTTCCGCCGCCTTTAAAAAGTTTTAAAGAAATGAAATTTCACAGAGGGATCTTGAGCGGTTTAGAACAAAAAGGTATTGTCAAACCAACACCGATTCAAGTTCAAGGAATACCTACGGTGTTAGTAGATATTTAACGTACCATTAATTCTTTCTCGGTAGAATAAGATGTTTATTTTTACTCTTTGGATATATTATAGGTTGTCCGGTCGTGATATGATCGGTATTGCCTTCACCGGTAGTGGAAAGACATTGGTATTCGTGTTACCTATCATAATGTTCTGCTTGGAGCAAGAAGTGGCTATGCCGTTTGTAAGAAACGAAGGACCGTATGGTATAAATATTTACAATATATCTATAGTATATGTATACAGAGAGTGAAGAAAGTAAAAAAATTGGCTTAATTTTGTTGCAGGTTTAATCATTTGTCCCTCGCGAGAATTAGCAAAACAAACATACGATATAATTCGTCATTATACCAACAGTCTACGGCAAGCGAGCTGTCCAGAAATTCGTAGCTGTTTAGCCATTGGCGGTGTGCCTGTATCAGAGTCTTTAGAAGTGATCAACAAGTTGGTGGATCGTTTGGCACTGCGATCGTTTTTTACCGCATTGTATTACATCTACTTTTTGTTGTTGTTACAGAGGTGTGCATATCATGGTAGCTACTCCTGGACGATTAATGGATATGTTAGACAAAAAGATGGTAAAACTTAGCGTATGTCGTTACCTTTGCATGGACGAAGCAGATCGCATGATCGATATGGGGTTTGAAGAGGATGTGCGAACGATTTTCTCGTTTTTTAGGGTAAAGATATTTTACCGCGATGGTTTTACTACTATTTTATGGATCCGTGTACGTTAAAGGTAAATAAATACCGTTTACAGGGTCAGAGACAAACGTTGCTATTTTCTGCGACCATGCCAAAAAAGATACAAAATTTTGCTCGATCCGCTTTAGTGAAACCAGTAACGATAAACGTTGGTCGCGCGGGTGCTGCATCGATGAACGTAATACAGGAAGTGGAATACGTTAAGCAAGAGGCAAAGATCGTGTATCTGTTGGAATGTTTACAAAAGACTCCACCACCGGTACTTATATTTGCTGAGAAGAAACAGGACGTAGATGCTATTCACGAGTATTTATTGCTGAAAGGTGTCGAGGCAGTGGCGATACACGGTGGAAAAGGTAATATTTACCGGGCTGGTCGGAAAGAGAATGTCTCGTTCAATACTTGTACAAATTGCCTTTTGTATTATTATGTTTGACAGATCAGGAAGAGAGGTCGCGTTCTGTGGAAGCGTTTCGCGAAGGTCGGAAGGACGTGTTGGTTGCAACGGACGTTGCATCCAAGGGTCTTGATTTTGCCGATGTGCAACACGTTATAAATTACGATATGCCCGACGACGTGGAGAATTATGGTACTTTATTATACTTTTACAAGTATATCGAATAGATTAATTAATTAATTAAATAATACGTCGTTGTTGTCGTCGTCGTACAGTGCATAGAATCGGAAGAACTGGTAGATCCGGCCGGACTGGGATAGCGACTACGTTCATTAATAAAGCAAACGATGAATCGGTGTTGCTCGATCTAAAACACTTGCTCATGGAAGCGAAACAAAAGGTTCCACCGTTTTTGTTGGAGCTTTGCTCGGAAAACGAAAAGTATCTAAACTTGGGAGGTAAAATGCTTGGTGTTAAATCGTTTCATGAATTTATTTCCCATTTATTTCAAATCAGAGAAGAAATAGTATTTTCGTTAACGTTTCAGACGAACGTGGATGCAGCTATTGCGGTGGTCTTGGTCACAGAATCACAGAATGTCCTAAACTGGAAGCTATTCAAAACAAACAAGCATCGAATATCGGGCGTCGTGATTATTTGGCCAGTAACGCGGCCGACTATTAAAACAGACATTTTGAAAATATTTTTGATTTTTTAAAAGGAATATTAATTTAACAATAGGGAAAAATGTGTAAATAGTATCGTAAAATATGTATCGATAGTTGACAAGTTAATAAAATGTAAAGCGAGACGATCTGCTTTCTATGCGTTCCATACGTTTTTATCCTTTGATTGATTATTTAATCTACCGTTCCCTTGTTTCGAATCTCTATACGCGATCCTTTTATGTTTTCGCTGTCGATATACGTATGCATAAGTTTCTGGTAGCTAGTTGTAATAAAACAAAGAGGTAGAAACTGTTTAGTAAATTACGTACTCGGTTAAATTAAAGTTAAACGATTTCGAATGATTCGAGAGAAGGATGGGCCGGCTGACGAAGAGAGGAAGAGGATTCAGGAGCGGAAAGCCATCGAGATGGAAAATTGTCGACAAACGTTGTTTGGAAGGAGCGAGAAGAAGCAACGTTTACGTCAAATGCATATCGATCGCAGAGAAGCAACGGAAGCGATAAAAGTTGAACAGGATAAAAAAGCCTTTGACCTAAAAGTTAGTCAGGGTGAACGTGCACGGCGATTAGCCGAGGAATTGTCGGTTCGTAAACGTAAGCGCCTTTGTAACTTTGTTTTACTTAATGTTATTTTCATGTAGTCGTTTGCGCACGATTCCACAGATTTCGAATTGGGAGAATTTATCGAAAAGAGGAAAGCAAAGTACGCGAGTTTAGTAAATCGGTCCGTGGAGAAGGTGGAAGCCGGATTAATCGAGGAGAGAAAACGAGACCAGAACGCGTTAAATTTAAACCTGTTTAACGTATGGCCTTACATCGATAATTTCGACGCGAAACAAGAACAAGAGAAGAAACTGAATTACAGAAGAGAATTGGAAAACCAGCTGATCGATAATCGGCGCATGCAGCGCGAGAAGGAGGAAGAGAAGCACCGGGAGCGCAAAGTATCGGAGGATGTTGGAGAAAGGTTGCGCAAAGAGGACCTAGAAGCAGAGAAATCGAACAAGGACACTGCTCTCCTGTTGCAAGCCGAAAGAGAGGCCTTTCTGAAGGCTAGGCAAATCTGGAAGGAGAAACGAAAGGAAGTTCTCGGACAGGAGTACGATCAGATTTCACGGATGATTGCCAAAAAGGAGGTTCTGCGAAAGGAACAAGCCGAGCTAAAGGTTCAAAGGAGGAATTCATTTATTGGAATCGAACGTCGCATCGCGGCATTTATTTTCTCTTTTAGATTGATACGCGCGCAAAGAAGGACGCCACGATAGAAACGATTACGAATAAGATTAAGAACGAAGAATACAAGAAACTGGAACGCGAAGAAATTACTCGTGAGTTGTATCTGGCAGAGAAAGAAGACGAATTGGCAAACGAGGCAGTAAAGCTAGCGTTTAAGAAAAAGCAAATTGCGACACAACTGTTGCAAGATATGGTAAAGCTATAGCAGTATTTAAACAGTGTACCGCGCGCGGATTTTTATCTCCATTAGGTTTTCATTCAAATATCACTAAAAAGTATCGAGTTACAGAGTATACGTATATTACTTTAGTTGCATTTGTTATATTATCAACAAAGCGATGATTAGACCTCGCAAACAGGCGAGGCATCGGAAAGCTGTTAACGAAAGAAAAGCGAAAGAAGATGCAGTCGATGCAGCGTTCGGTAGATATCTGGCCGACGAACGACGAAAATTAGAGGAACAGGAAAAGCGAAAAGAGCTTGCTCGTCGCGAGAAAAGTATAATATTTTGACTCATCCGTGTTTCAAATAAATTCTGCAACGTAACAATAATTGCCGAACATTCTACCGTTACATAGGTATACGATACGGAAACGAATTAAGAGAGACTATAACGAAGAATAGAATAGAATATTTGCAAGAGGTTGCGCAGAGGCGATCCGGAGTAGATCGAAAGGAGGTAGACGGCAGAGTCACGCGGAAAGGAAAACGCGATGTCGAAGTCTGCGCGAATCGTAAAAGCAAATGTTACTCGGAAATGGATCTTGAAACTTGGGAAGCACAAAAATCGGATAACACGGTACACGCATAAATTCTTTCTTTCTCTATGATAAGCCAGAATAATATCGTATTAAATTCTCGAGTGTCTCACAATTATCCACAGGACCAAAGTAAACAATTTTTACGTCTATTTATTGGTGTGCGTGGGTGCACGTACCCATCCACACACACACACGCACGCACGCACACGCACATACAGTATGGTGCGCGAGAGGCGAGGCTCTCGTTGCTGTCGTACAAAGTCGGTGTAAAAATACAGCAGCCCTATCTTGTATAGGATATAAGTACGCGATAAATTAACAGTCTCGCCTCGGGTAAGTTCTAACGATGAAAAATCGGACGGGAATGTTCGACCGATGTTCTTTGTTCCGCAGATCATCCCTATTGTTTTCTTTATTTTTTTTGTTTTTTTTTTTATTTTGTTCTCTTGGCCATTTCAATCAAACGAACAAAGAAGGGGTTAGAGTAGGGAAACAAGGGACACCCGAGCGTTAGGAATGACTACAAGTACGAATGTTAGTTCTCTCAGTGATCGGCTAGTCGCCGTAATTGCTTACGAACTAAAACGTTCATCGTCGTTAATCGTGTAACGATGATAAACGGAGAAATTAGTACTGTTTACCGTTGAAACGTCATGCGCGCTCGAAAACGATAACACTGTAAAAACAGATTCGCAAAAAGTATTCCTGAGATCGTGGAAAAAATTATTTTATCGTTCCCCCTCGAATCTCTTAGATAGATCGTTAATTTTAAATTGGATATGCTGTAACTTTAATACTACTATTCTTTTTATATCTAACGCTATATGGAACCTGTGTATCTTGTTGACTCGTCAAATTGCTTTTTGACGAACGGTCCTGATCTATGGCTCGTTCTTCTGGCAAACTAAATTATCTAATGGAAACGTTTCGGGGTGTCGATCGATCGACACGACCACTGGCTCAGAACCGGTAAAGTCTCGGACTTTGAAATTTAACACAGATCGGTCTTAAAAGTAAAATCACATTACCTTACGCAACCCATTATACATATTCGTCTACGTCGACTCGTTAATCGCATCGCTCAACCAACGCAATTTTCTGCAAAGGTAATCTTGGTTGACTTTCAGGCCCTTTGCTCGACCGGACGTCAATTATTATCTTCTCTTTGACATTTGTACGCGTAATAATAGAGTTTCTTTACAGAATTGTTTATTTTCGGGCCTGAAAGAACTCGCGAAGAAAAACGAAAGAGCCGAGGCTGCTGTTGCATCGGGCCAACGGTTCGTTTGATTAAATATCAGCCACGCGCGAATCGAATATCCGATCGAACTTCGATTTGCGCCTGATTGTTGAGCATCTATGGAAATTCACCTATCGATAATACGATCGCGTACCCTTACCATTCGAATACACGCACGCGTATGCATACACACAAGCAACGGATTATTTTTTCATTTTAATCCTTTTCTTTTATTCGTACAGGTTGATTCAGAGATGAGCAAATGGGAGCGTTTCCCGAGTACTTAAAATTTCTTCATACGCCTATACAACTTTCTCTTACGCGTTCATTTTGTGGCAGTATTCACGTTTACGAGTGCTTCGAAAGAGATTTGCCCATCTCCGTCGTCCAAAGTTGTAACGAGTCTCATCGACGGTGAACAAATATGGTCGTAAATTCTTAAAAATGTATCGTTAGTTTTGTTCGTGGCGTATTTCGAAATTTTCGTCGATGAAACCGTTTATCGCGCTCGGTCTTAACACCGACAGGGTACACAGAAGCGTTTTCTTTTTTTTTTAAAACATCATTCTTGCAAGTCCGTAGCACATTTCGAACATGTTTTCCATCTTTCTTTATCACGCATAAAATCGTAAGCGTTACCCAGAACGGGATACTTGACGAACGTTTTAGAAAGAAGAGCTTCTCGTACGAGTCCAAGGAAAGCTCGAGTATTTTTACACAAAAAATGTAGTTTTAAAAGTAAAAAGATAAGTTCTCGCCTGACCCATGAACGAAAGGAACTTAAACTCACTAATTGCAAGAATCACTTACAACGATAAAAGGGGAAATATTTCATGGACGCAAAATCATTTTAATACAGTAAGCGTATCGATTAATAGCACCGCGCAGCAATAATAAACTATATCGGTACAATTAATTAAGTTTCGATAATTCTGTCTATCTAACGATCTATAATCCGACGGGGGAACTAAAATTCACGGAAACCTAGTAACGTGTCGCTGATTCTCGTATATTTGTACAGTCTCAAAAATATAAATAGTTCAACGAGTTTTATCATCATCATCATCATCATCATCGTCATCATCACCGTGGTCGTCGTCATCGTCGTCGTCATCACTATCAATGCTTACACACTGGAAATACAAATAATCCGGCAAGGTTTACATTGCGATTAGGAATTGCCGGCAATAGGAACCATGAAAACAGTATGTTAGATAAACAGCAAGCGCAGGCCAAGTATCAAAGCTAAGGCGTTGTTTGATCAACGACCTTCCGAAAAAAGTGGAAACTAAAAATTTACTTTGAGAACCGAACGCGATCGTTGCGATCGTAACAAAGTACTGAAATTCTGCGCGTCTTGTCCTGATTACGAATAATTGATTCATCGAGGATTTAAGTCGTCTGCGAGCTTCCTGTCCCTCTCACATCCATCATCGTCAAGAAAACAACAAAGTTCTCTTCTTCTAACTGTGAGATCCCTTTTCCAAGTTTCGAAAAGCGATGTACGATATACTTGATAGGCACGCGATACAACGATAAGTTTAGGCGTTTGTGTCTCGAAAATAGGCCAATAGATCACGTTACAATTCGCCTCTTGCAACAATGGAAAACAAGGAACGCCAAGAGGTTGAGACATTTATCGAAAAACTGTTATTCGACACTTTCGATTTATTAATTTGGAAGTAATCGTCACGCATCGTGTCCCCTCTTATGGAACGTATGTCACTCTGTAGAGAAATCGTGATTGGAAATGAATCGAAAGATAGTCTGCAGACGGAAAGTGAAATTTGTGCGCGACTTTATTTATTTTTGTTCATGGTAGAGGCAAGCAATTCTATGCTGTTACCTTACCTTTACGTCGTACACGCGCAATCATGGATGCACGATAGTCTTTAAAAAGTTAAATTTGGCCCCTTTTCTTTGGAAGAAGAAAACTTGGCTTAGATCTCGTGGGAAACTAGCACGATGGTGTGTACGGTACCACTGCGCATCGTTTTTCAATGTTTCGATTAGTTTAGGAAGAGGCGAACAAGAGCGAGAAGCGTGCGCGATGGCGGTGTGGTTGCTCGTTAAGATATTATAACCCGTAAGGAAATAAATTCCAGCTCGGTAAAAGAGGGAAGCTCGTTCGGGGTTGCGTAAACTTGTTCGTTTGTTTAAAAGAGAGAATAACGATGGCCAGCAACCATACCGGGTAAAATAGGATAAAACGGAGGAGTAGCTTGCCTGCCTGCTTGCCTGCCTGGTTCTCGGTGACGGAATAAACGTTTGATTCGTGATCGAGCAGGCGTTGAGCGTCTCTCCGTTAAGAGAATTAGGCGCGATATGGTATAGTTTAGTTAGAGCACAGGATGGCGCGTGAAACGTCCCCACTGGTGGTTTATCTCGACTTGGTCGGACGGGATTTCTCGATGCACCGGTGATTTTCGTTTCCGTCGACGATGGTTGTCGCGCGACAGTCAGATTCGGATGTTGTCTCTCACCGTGGTCACGTGTCCGAGAATAGAAATTCGCTCTCGGATAGCAGTACCTCGAGATCGGAAGGAACGGTATGAAGATCAGAATTTACCGGCTCGGTTAAATCAC
Organism: Colletes latitarsis; assembly: GCF_051014445.1. Taxonomy (NCBI): domain Eukaryota; kingdom Metazoa; phylum Arthropoda; class Insecta; order Hymenoptera; family Colletidae; genus Colletes; species Colletes latitarsis. Next base: position 31,914,167 of record NC_135143.1, read on the forward strand.
CGGTACCGTTTCCTATTCCTGTAGGCGCTATTTGCCTGGCTCTGCCGATTCTGACTCTGTCCTTTTTCTTGGTTGTCCTGAGCAAAACGCCTGTCCTCGGAACTTTCGATCTGCCGTTAACGTGATTCGTGTTTGTCGGCTGAGCAGCAGCCGCAGCAGGCAGCTGAGCCGCCTTGTCCGACTTTCGCAGCTTGACGCTGAACTTGAACGGCGGTTTGTAAACTACTTGCAACTTTGCTCTCTCTTTTCGCGGTTTGATGCCAGGCAAAGGCTTTGGTTCTCTAAGTTCGACGGGCCTTCTGACAGCGACGAGCTGTCTGCTCGGTGCCGGTAACCTGTTTCCGACCTGGCCGCTCGTCAAGCCCACGGGAGTGGATTTGCTCTTTGGCAGACCGGTCGTCGTCGCGTTCGTTCTTGTCGCTTCCGGTTGACACTGAGACGACGCCAGCAACCAGGAACGAACTTTGCTCTTAGGGTCAGCGTTCGGCTCGGGTTCTTTTTCAGCCTGAATAGCCGAATAGTCGATCACTTCTTTCTTCTGTTGTTTTTTGAAACGTTTCCTTTTTTCATTGTCAGCGTTACCGGCTACGACCACGTTGTTGGTGGAATTTTGTTTATCTCGAGCCGGGACAGTCTTTTTTCGTTTGTTCTCTTGAATCACGCCGGTAGTTGGCTCGGCTGACCTCTTCCTGGCAAAGTCCTCGCCGGGATTCGCGGACGTCCTCTTTGCCTGCGGCTGTGCACTAGCTTTCTTCTTGTTATTATTCTTCTTCTTCTTCGACGCGTCCTTAAATTAAATTTAGAGAGATGAGGATTTTAAGAGGGGCTCGAGGGGTTACTATTTTCGATTCTTCGAGCAGTTTAGTCTCCTCTCACCTTGCCAGAGTTATCGTTGTTGCCATGAGGATCTTTATGCTTCCGATGTCTCCTCTTTTCCCTGACTTTTCTGCTAAGCGGAAGCTTGGCGCGTACAGCCGGTGGATGCACCGTGACACCCTCCGTCCCTTCTGGCGGCAGACGTACCGTTTCCGTCGTCGAGCTGTGTATTATCGTGACCGACTTGAGCTTCAGATCCGGTTGCTTGCCCAGTACTCTCATGCTCGCCACCTACGGGAGTACCGGGAGAACGTTCGTGAAATATCGATCACGCGAGACACACGCTGTTATACTATTCCTCGAGGTACCAACGCACAAAGGACATTAGCAGTATAACGGTCGATTAAAATATCAACGTGCTACGATGGTCGGAAAGGGTAGGAACGTGGTAAAAGAACGTGAACGAAACTAGCGTTTATCGGTATAAATAGCTGCGGTAACCCGTATCGATGCTGCGAATACACGAATCTACTATTTTTTTTCTCTCCCTGAACTTACTCTTTACACGTTTCCTCGATCGTTTCTAGCGTAAAAATCGGTTCGATGACAAGATAATCAATTGTACTTGAAAATATAATATGTATAGTATAGAATGAAAATGTTGGTAAGAGAACAAAGGACGCGATACGTACCAATAACGAGACCGCTGCTAAAACGATCAGAGCAGCCGCGTACCAATGGTCGATTATCCAACGACGAAAAATGGCAAGACTCTCGTCGGATAGCAAGAATTTGGTCAAATTCAATAACGGGCCGCTTGGATCCACCTGCGGGCGGGCGCGTCACCGATTAAAAATCAACAAGACCGTATCCCATCGAAGATACTATATGTATAATTCTCGTACCTCTCGACACTTTTGTAAAACGTCGCAGTATCCGTTGTAATCGTTGCACGGTGTTCCTGGTTTCGAAAACATGTCTGGAATATCGTAGGGCGGAGAGTTCCAGTCAAAGGAGGACCTGTCGGTGAAAGATGAACATCGTCGATAAAAATTACCGTGCACGGTGATAATAGAGAAAACGTGGAGGGGATCTGAGAACGTACAAGCAAGGCTGATTCTCTCCAGGAAGACGACAACAGAGTTCGCAGGCTTTGGTCGAAGTATCGTTCGGCCCTGAACTGCACTGGCACGATTCCAAACCGTACGCAAGGCATATACTACCGGTACATTCCTGCGATAGGACGAAAGAAGGAATAGATTTCGAAAACGTGACACGCACGGATTCGTTGCAGAGCACTTACTCCCATAAAGCAGACGAATTCGCGATTGCAGATCGTCTTGTTAGGCTTGTTGATAGAAGGAGGACAGTAGGGTGACCGGCCGTCGCAGAAGCTCGCGTCACGGCATCCATTGTCGTCTCTGCATTTATCGCCGAATCGTAAATTACACTCGCCGGTGCAACACGGACCCTGTAAAAGATGCGTTTGTTCGTCGGGTTAGAGACGGTAAATCTGTCGTTAAATTGTGACTTTCGAAAATTGGTTTTGCATACTTGACTAGGGCTGCATACGGATCCCGGCGTAAGAGTACACGGAGTCTCACCCGCCGGTGGATATCGACGTTGCGGAAAACAACACGAGTCCCTGCAATCTTCTTCCCATCCGCAGTCGCATTCTTCGTCCTCCTCGACTACGCCGTTCCCACACAACGACACTTGCGGCTCTGTCGACACACGCGATCGTAATGCTTTTTTACATTTTACTGTACGCCGTTCGATCGAATTCAAGTTGGATGTTTAAAGGCCCGCGAACCGGAGTCCGGTTCCGGATCGGGAAGAACCGCAACGAAACTTGTAAATCCGTAGTTAGAGGAAAGAAGCTCGGTAATTTGCGTGGACGCGTTACGAAATGCCTACGCGCATGTAGGTACAGTTTGTTTCGAGCACGACGACAACCGGTAAAACTATAATTCGTCAAGTGCTCGAGATAGCAGAGTGTTAAAAAAGGAGACCGATACGGATACGTCCGATAAAAATAACGATGAAAAGACTAACCGCTGAAGCATCCCTTTGGCGAACGAGCTTTGCTGTTCAAAACCGGGTTTATGGCAGTCAAGCTGCAGGGGCTGAAACGATTATTGTTACGCTTGTCGCCGCTGGTAGCACGAGCGAACATAATGAAGTTTCCATCCTCTCCGCCGGGCGTGCATTGTTCCGGATCGTGCTGAAACAAAGTAAAGTGCCAGTTTCTGTTACTCGCGTATCGACAGTCGGAACAGACAGAACAGACAGAACAGGTGTTTGCGTCCAACTCGTGTCTGAAAAAACGCAGACACCTGTCGTGTCGTGCCGTGTCTCCGTTTCGTCGAGGGTAAAAATAACGTGCGTGCGTGCGTGCGTGCATGTATGCGTGCGTGTCTGCGTGCGTGCGTGCGTGCGTGGCTGCGTTTGATACATTCAAGGCAACCTTACCGGTGAACCAAAGTTATGACCGATCTCGTGGGCCAACGTGACATGAGAAACTGCAGGCGGTACGTGCTTGCCGTAATTCAGTAGAGTGACTATTCCCGTGTTGAGCGACTTCATACTGCCACGGTAGTGCTGTAAAGTTAAATCGTTCGTTTCAGACGTTTCTCTCGTTCTTAATTCGTCCGATAACGGAGAAGGTTGGAATACTTTGCATATTTTAAGACTCGTTGCCTGTTCGAATACCGATTCTTCCCTTTCGTCGTAAATTAGGTACGCTCGGTGGTACGAGAAACGAACCGATCGAATCGTTTATAATCCAGTTAGTATCCGCTAACTGGATCTTAGAGTGGCATAAAAGAAAAAAAAAAGATGCCCGTACATGGAACAAGGAAGACCATAAAGTTTCAAGGCAATAAACAAACCATATTGTATATATTGTATGTAAGAATCGGTGTTGGATGTCTCCGAGGGTCTCGGATCGGTCAAGGGTTTAAGTATTATATTAAAAGTAACTTGCGCCGTTCTTTTCGCAAACACCGCCAGCGTTCTTCAAATCACCGGTCCATGCGAGGCCCAACGTTCCCATCTCAAAGTCCCTGTACGTGAACATGTAAGCCAAGCAGAACGCGTCGTAATCCTCCTCTGGAACCAACGAACCAACGGACGGACGTTTGTAATTGCTCGAGGATCGAAATCTCGTTTCACGATAGACTGTTCGCGAAACACAGTCACGAAGGGATTTATTTACCAGAGAAGAGCTCCAGATACTTTTCCACGCCGTAGTTGCCCGGGAATCGATAAGTTGGATCTCTGAGCGCGTCCTCGCTGTGAACTTTGACGCGTTTTATCATGAAACTGATGTTGTCCGGCCTTCCATCCTGATTGAAATCTAGTAACAAACAATTCAACGTTTCCAATTTTAATAACCCGAAACACGATCAAATATTCGCGCGCAACGACGTTTAATACGGTAAAAAGCGTAACATATACGAATGGCTGTAACGGAATCTGTAGCTTCAATAGGACCGTGATAAATCACGCGACCCGTACGCGACACCTTTCGAAACGTAAACATTTTACCTTGTAAAACTAAATATTTCTAACGTATTGGTAAAATGGATCCACGCGACAAAACCGTACCGGTGTGCTTGTAAATGGAGTTGACCCTCTGCACGTGTCTCGTCATCACCTCGATGCAAGCCTCCTCCGTGCCGTATCGCGCGAAAAACTGATGATCCGCTTGCAAGTAGAGCATGCAGGTAGTTTTCCGCGGATCCACGGTGGCACGTTTGTGCAAATGTCTCGCGATGCGATCTCCGTTGCTCGTTCTGGAACGAAACGGCGGTAGTTGCAAATTTCTTACGCCCTCTCCACCCTTCAGGATAAAAAGCTTATTTCGCTACGGCTACTACTACTACTACTACTACTACACGCTCGAGGAACTTTCGTTTCGCGATTTTTCGGATTCCGTGAAACGAAATGCCTCGCGCTCGCTACCGTCTGAGCGATTTTCCTGATTTCGCTCCTTTCGTACAAACTCACGTTTCCGTACGTGCCGCGGCGTTATCCTTCTTCAAAGTTAAAACTCGTGCACTGTTTTCCCTCGAGTAGAGAGCAACGTTTTCGCCGAGCAGCGGTTCGTAAAACGTCCGGGAATCGTTCTCTTGGCTCTTATCCCTGAAAACATCAAGTATTTCACGGCTAATAGGCGATTTACGCTCGCCTCGAAATACCAAGGAAATAATTATTTTAAATCCGAATCGATCGTAGATCGTTTACGTGAGAAACGACAACAAGTGGACCAAGGTAATAACGATGACTTTTTTATGCGCATCGATAAACCTCAAAGCGTAGATCCTCGATGAACGTAGTGCGAGACACGTAGACCACGTTACTTAAACGATTCGAACGTTTGTCGGTATCGTTGGACCGTTGGTAACTCGATTTACTCACCTGGGTAGGAATCCGGCAACGGTTTCGCGATGCAACCGATGACTGGCGCAGGGCAAGGAACGCTGCGGCGTCAACACGTCCGATGCACGATAAGCTATGCTGTGGTACGGCGGTGACGTATCCTCGCCTATGTTCAAGTATCTACTCGTAGGTTCGATGTAATACTCCTCGAATGCTGTGACGACGGTGCCGTCGAAGAGACCGTCCTCCGTCACGATGCCCTGCACCAGGGTGTTCTCGTCTTCTGCGAATCCCAACAAACAACAAATTTATCCTTTCAATCTTTACGTTATACGTGTATTAACTTTGAGTGCCTCGGGAGAAGAATAACCGCGAGTGAAGGTTTCTAATTCCAATTTATCGATAAAAACAAATATTTTCCACGCTTCGTCAAAGAGAGCGTATAGTATAGTAGACTCGTAAAGATCAGAGAGCATTTTAAATTTAATCGCAAACAATTAGTTACTATCGGTTGGTAGTTGTCGCGACTAAATTGGTTTACGCATGCACTCGACGGTCAAAACGATCGAAAATTGTCTTTGTCGGGTAGAGGAGGAGACGCGTAGGAAGAACGGAAGGGGCCGGAACGCGCGCACCACGATCAACCAAGGATTCTCCCATTTCCGTCATAGATGTCCGCGTCTTGCTCGGGAATTACATCGTCTCGACGATTCTGATAATTTCCGGGCCGCGTACCTACCTACTAGGCCCTTCGAGGAGCTAGAAACTGGGTCGAGTCCTCGAGAATCGTACAAAGTCGCAATTTTCAAGCTAACGCGATTCCGATCGTAACTTGCGTTAAAACGGAAGTCGAAACGAAAGTCGAAACGGAAGCACGTGCGCGTTCGGTGCACCCACAGACTCGACATAATTCACCGTAATTGCTCGTTTCTTCCGTTTTTTTTTACCCGTTGGCGTTTGGGCGCGCTTTCGTCCAAAAGTAATTACCTCGGCGTTCGTTCGTAATTAATCGAACGAGATACACGCCACGGCGGAATGCCTTTCGTTTAACATTTTTCTTTTCCTAAACGATCCATGGCGCGCAAACAACAACCAACTTTGCAACACCGTTTAGCCGAGTAATTGTCGATTACGCGAATAAAAGGCGGAGCTGGGGGCTGGATGGTAAATTCGTTCGAGCGAAACACGCTTCCGACGGAACGAAGAACGAGCGAATTATCGAAAGGCTTTTCCCTGCAATTAAGTGTTTTAAATCCCTCGATGGAAATCGCAGAGAGAGGTAAATTCATCCCTCGTGCTAATCGATACCCTCCGACAAAGGAAACGATCCAACAAAGGGTTCTTCGGCTCAAACGATCTACTCCTTGATGCGGAATTACGGACGGATGAAATTACCATTTAAGCGGGAATTGAAAATTTTGCCACGAATTCGCCGACGATTCGCCGACGATTCGGCAACGAGAGAAAGAGAGAAAGGAGAGATAAAAGGAAAAGCACGCGGCGGGCAGCCATTGTCTCGCGATACGTTCGGACAAAATTTCTACCGTACAACTTTTCTAATTAGAAAAAACACGGGGGACAAAAACGTGAAACATCCATGGAGATTCGAATAGCAAACTTTGATCGTTTCTTTATTTCGGTATACCGCGAAACAGTTTATGCGACGGCATCTATGATCGGACTGCTCGGTTTACACGCGACAGATACCATCCCCGTTTCCATGGTAAATGACAGGATGAAAGGACAGGATCGAAAAAAACCAACGTCGCCGTCTCGACTACATATGTATCGTACTGTTGGGCGGAAAACGTAACTACGAAACGATACTAGTCGACTAGAGCGGCGCGGCGTACGCGAACAATTCGCCGAGACTAGAAGAAAATCAAACGGTCTCGTCGATTCGTTGGCTCTCGACTTTTTAATTTTCTGCAACAGCTTAAACACGAACGACGATTCGAGGATCGGTTTAATCGACGCGTGGTTCGATAAGGTCACCGATGTTCGTGCTTCTCTCGCGGTCCTTGGATACTTTCTATTCGCGTAGCTGCGAACGAGAAATAGCTTGCAAATTCGAGAAGCGGACCGAATCACGATTATTCCGTGATCGAACCTTCCATTTAGTTTCTTTTCTCCGTCGTTCCAACTCGGAAGCGAATACCAAGAGAAACAACTCGACTTTAGTTTGTTTCGTCGTTGAAAGCACGAGAATACGAACAACTCGTCGATATTGCGGTATGGCGGTATGGCGGTATGGCGGATAATCGACGAGAGAACGGAGACAGTGCGCAGAGGATGCGCAGTCGTGGACGAGGAAAGCGAGAAACTAACCGTTTCAAGGATAACTACTGGAAACGGACATCCTTAGAGAAAACATTCGTTTTCGTTACGTTATCTCGCTGAATGGACGGATGGGTGGGCGGGCGAGCGGATGATTTGCTTGATTCGGTGCGTTTCGAATTTCAGCTTGTTTTCATTAGCGACTAAATCTCACTATCAAACTCTAGCAAAGCAATTGGCGAAAATCAGTCCTTTTAATTCGGTTCGACTCGGAAAGAGAACCCGAGCGAACGTAAAAGATAAACGGGAACAATCAACGAGGAAGGGGAGAGCTTTGCCTTAGCTCGCTATGCGATATTATACATATTTAGCGAGAGAAGCGGCCGGAGCTTTCGATAATCGTCGTTTCTCGTTTTCTTTGGTCGGAAATTTGGCTTCTGTAAGCTCGGTGCCGGGAGCTGAGCAATATCCATTTGCTAGGTCTATACTACTTACGACGAGTAGACCGCGCGGAAGAGAAACTGCGAGAGCCAATCAAAGATATTCTGTTTTCTTTTTTGGTGAAACGCGACGGACGATCGTGTTATTATTACGTTACAGACACCTTTAAACCGAACATGTGTTTTTCCTGCTGCGAGCGATTAATCCACAGACTCTCCGAAGAATAATCCATAATCATCTTTTTTCTTGTCCGATTAAAAACCTAAGAAATATTCCATTTCGATGGGTAAATAATGAAATATCGGACCGGAGAATACTGGTTAATTCGGTGTTCTCGACGAAGGACGAGTCCGCGATGAATCGTCGACGGTAGAAAATTAATCGAAGAAAAGAATAATTCGGAGAGTACGGAACAAGTAGGCAGCACGGAGAAAAGAGTCCAAGAAGCGAGCAACGCGATAAAAGTTAGCGCGAGCAAAGCAAGAGCTTTCAACAACCGACGGCCGCTTTACGGAGAAAAGCTCTGACGCTCGTTAGTGGAAAAATCCAATTTAGTCGGTGAACGGTTAGCGGACCGGACTACTCGCTCGCACGCGAAATCGGCAAATCGCGAGACTCTGACAAACTTGTTTTCCATCGATTAATAATCGAATTACGCCCAATCGACGGCGCATTGATTCGAATCATCGTTACGCACAATTTTCACGCGTTCATCGACTACGTTTCAAAACGGTCCCTGCTCTCGTTCGCGATTCTTTTTAATTAGACGCAACCCCCTCGACGTTAATTAATTCTATCGCTCGACGAGTGTATCGTCGAAACGCGTCGCGTTTTAACGAGTAACGTTGCTTCTCTTTTTGTCCGCCTACCTGCCTGTTCCTTCAATATCCGATTCTCGTGTCGTGCAATTAACGAGACGTGGAAAGTAATCGACGCACGAGTTTTGTTTGCGCGCGATTTCTGCTGGACATTTTTCTCTCATCTTGCCAAGGAAACACGAAGTGAATTGGAACCGTAACTCGGTTGCGACCTCGGTGTTTGATTCGTACGCGGTCGCTGCATCGCTCGATTATCATAGCCGAAATCATCAACGAGTAATTAAAGAGAAACCGAGTTTACGAATAGTGCTCGGGAGCGAAAGGATTAATTTGTTCGATGAGAAACGAGAGATTAAGAACGCGATTCAACAAGTTACTGCTGATACTTTGTTGTACGAGTGCGGTGTCGCATAGCGTCGCGTAGCGTCGCGTAGCCAGGTTATCAAGGCAATAACGGCGTTTCCAGGCAATCTGAGAGAAACGTCGATCGTGGCGTTGACGTCGACGTCGCGGTGCTCGCTATCGAGTTTCGAGCGCCGGTGAGGTTGCGGTTAGACCAGTTTCAACTGATTCGGTGCACGAAATTCTATTGCGGACTTATCGTATCTGCTTACTCGAGGGTTCCTGGTGCGACAGTAACGTTCCCGTGGAACCAGATAGCTTGGTATTGCCGTATTCTTGTATACGAGAAGGCATTGGTCGCGGCACGGTAACGTCGTTCACTGGCGAGCCAACGAAATTTTCCGTTCCCCTAGCGTATCGTTACACCCTTTTCTATATCGATTATTCCCAATAATACTAACCTATGCTTCGTTCCTTTTCCCTTATATAAGAAATGCTTTAAATTTTCTCCGTAAAACGGTTCTTTAGAAGCATCAGTGTAGAAAAGAAACGTCAGTGTTAGTCGACGCTGTTGCTTCTCGGTCCGAGAAAACATCTCGTCGATCGAAAAACAAGCAACGACCGACTGGCTAGGTAAAGAGTCTCGGTTGCTACGTATAGCTACATACATACATACATACATCAGACGCGTCGATCGTTCAAGGTACCTTGGTCGAGACCTTTTGCTCGTACACCTTCGATGAGGTGTTTGGCGCGCTTCCAAACGATCGCGTCTGCAAAGATGAGGCTCGAAATGAGATTCCTGGGTTAGGTTGGATACGCGACGTCGGCGAACGCGGCAACGACACGAATACGGTACACGCGTCTTATTCGTCGTTCCTTTCGGATTCCATTTACTTTCAGTGGCCAGTCGTGGCTCACCGACACGGCTATTTCGCGCAATCTATGAAAATACGTCGCCTCGCGTCACGTCGTTTCGAATCGCGAGCGCTCCTTGAGACGAAACTCGAAAATTCACTCTGGCTAGATCGGGTGTTGGAAAATGCGACCGTTCGAAACCAGGATCCTTTCAAAGGAATATCAACGCGGTCGTGTGTTTGTACGCGGCTTTGCAATCTATCGCGCGTTCCTTTATACGATATGTACATACATATTAAAAGTAAAGGGTCCAGTTTTAACATTTGATCCCCCAATTTTCGCTTCTAGAAATAAACCGTGCGTCTCGAACAAAATCCTTCATTTTCTGAAACGCATTTCTTATCGACAGAAAATTATCGAATCGAAATCATATTTAGAAAGATGCGAGCAACGAGTTTTCCCCAAGACCGAGTCGATTAATTTCTATAGATGAACGGTTCTCGTGTTAGGACGGGAGACGCGTAATCAAACAACTCACCCAACACGGTGCCCACGTATGTGTGCGACGCGTCGAAGAGGATCGGTCCATCGGTGTTCTCGAACGTCGCGTCTTTGCTAAACAATCCCATGTCTCGAATCAGACGTAACGTCCACTGTCTGAAACAACAATACAGCTTGTCAAAAAAGACGCGATTTTACGTTTTGGGGAAAAATTGTTCGATTCGATCAAAGAAATGGTAATTTCTTTGCGTTGCCATGAACGCAAACGTCGATAATTGGACGATAGAACAGAGGGGAAGGGTAAATAGTAGTAACACAGACGAGGTATACGACCAGACCTGGCCCAATCTGACTGTCAGACCAACCTGAAAATTCAGAGATCATTTTAGCCTCCTCTTCTCATGGATGGCGATCAGTTGACAATCTGATTCTGAGACAATCTGAATCCTCCTATCGCGAAAGATAAGTTTCGTTTCTCTGTTCGGTCTTTATCAGAAAATTTCACCGTTTATGCAAATGCCGTATTTGATCCTCTCCGATCGGAATGGAATCAACGTTTTATGCACGAACGTGATCGTGACCGCTGTTATCGGTTTCTCGACAAATTCGCGAGAGAAGGATAATATAATCGCAAAAGAAACATCATCGATAGTGTAGGGGGTAATGGATGAAGAAATGAAAAAATGACGCGTTAAAAGGAACGCATTGTTGTTGATGATTCAGCAATTTCTCGGCGATCACGCAGACGAACGATAAGTTCTCGTGGCGATTAGGTGTTTTCTCGAAAGTCAGCACAGCGTGACGTAGAGTCGAAGGCTTCGTTAAGTCGAAGGACGAAACCAAGCAAACGACAACGTTAGCGGCGGATCAACGTCGTTCGAACGTCGGCAATTAAATTTAGAAACGTGAAAGGATTCGAACGTCCGCGTCCGTGTTCGCGTTTGCGTCCGCGGTCCACGATCCGTGGCGTGACATTGAAACGCGGATCGGCCGAACCGAGCACCGTATAATCCCGGATTCGAGAGTAAATGGATTAGGTTTAATTAAATTCGCGGTAGCCAGATTACGAGGATTATTCGAACCGTGAACAAAATATTCTAGCTTCGTCGAGCCGTGGGACGAATCTCTAAGCTGTTCCTGTTCGAGGAACGAACAACCAAATAGATTTTCGTTCGAATCGCCGAAAGAGTAAAATCGATAATCAGGTGTAAAGTTCTTGGCCAATGTTGTACGGAGAATGAAAGCGATCGGCTGTCCGCGAAACGGTCGTCGTTGTCGTCTCTGGATCCTTTGTTTCGCGGAAAGAATCGAATACGACGCATTACCGCGAAGAAACGAGAAGCGAACAACGGGGTCGAGATCGCGCAAACCATCGACGGAAAAACAGCAATTAGTCGCTTCTACCTTGTACCGCTCTCTCGGCGCATCTGATCCAATTATTCTTATTATTCGATAGATCGTGGTTTTACGAGACAATTACGGTGGTGGGGCTAGTTTTCTCGTTGCTTCGCGAAAACGCTCGTTCCTTGTTCCTTAAAATTAATCCGGTTGAAAACTAGCAAGACACTATTTCAGAACCGTTGGCTGTTTTTCCTGTAACTCGCGACGCGACCCCATAGAATAGACGATCATAACCGATTGCAAGCCGGAGCCGAAAGGCGTCCAACGAAAGCAACCTCCGGAGATCGTTTAATATTTATCGACGAGCCGGTTTTTTACTTTCTGACATTTCCATAGCTATATAGATCGGTACTCGAATTACACAAGCTCGATGAAAATCGATTGTTAATAGCGTGGCCTCGCTCGCTGCTATTACGACGCGTTCGGATGCGCTGTAAAAATGGGAAAAAATTCCAAGGGAAAACCAGTTAGGAACGTAGCGAAGAAAACGCGATTATTAACGTACGTAACTAAACGCGCGGACGGTCGAGAAAAATGATTGTCCGATACGCGCCGTTGACTGGCCACGTACGGACGATAAACACTATGAAGGAAATATCGAAACAGGACCCTGTTCCTCGAGAAAGGAAGTCCGGTGGTGACCGGAAGCGTGCTATAAACCGAGGAAACGCACCGATAAATTGTAATTGTTCCTACGGCACGAGTTACGGGGGGGTTGTTGGATCGGCTCGACGGATTAAAAAGATTGCTAATTTTGAACGAATCGGTTATAAAAGCGGAGAGAAACGCGAATGAAAAGACAAAGAAGACCGGGCATTGATTAGATTCGAAAGCGAAGAAAATCCGATGAAAATTTTCTTCGGGATTGATTTTACTCGTCGAGTTTTCGACGTTATCTACCTTGACGCGAAATCGGTGATCGTTGCCGTCCTATACCCCCAAGTATAGAACTTTGATAAAATCGAGATACATACGCGTTATACATATTTTCCGTGCGACGGGAAACCTCCTGATAAATATTTATTTTTCAGCTGGTACGGAAAAGACATATCGCACGGAACAATATAAAATAGATGACCAGACACGGTGGCACTTTTCTCTCCGTTGACCATTATGTTTTGTAGTTGGTGGCGCAGGTGCAGCGCGCTGCAAAACACCAATCGAAAACGGGATCGGGATCAGGATCGGAAACAGGAACGGGAAAGGGAAAGGAAAAGGAAAAGGGAAAGGGAAAGGGAAAGGGAAAGGGAGAGAGAAAAAGGGCCAAGCTAGAAAGAGAAAAGAGAGAGGAGAAACGGTCGAGGATGAAGAAGCAAAGAGCGAGCGTCGTATCGGTGCGACGGCGACCGGCCGAGTGCTGCTTTACATTTTATTGGTTGCCGTGAATTCGACCGATTTCCATAAAGAGAGGAACGTGAGCGGTAACGCCCTCGGCGCGGCAAAGACGGAGTCGAGGATCGAAGAGGTTCAGGAATGGAGGAATTCGCGGTAGCGAAGGAAGGCGAGTAAATTGTCACGGCGTTAGGCGACTGCGCGGAGCTCAGGTCCAGGGTTTCCCCGTACGCGACGACGAATTTCCGGCACGCGAATTATAGGAAATTGAAACGCGACGCATCGTGCCGAATACACAGGCGTTCCTCTATTCCACCGCCTATCGCAATTCCCTTTTTTTCTCGGCTCGTTAAACGTCCCCGGGCATAGCATATTCAGTCCAGTAGTCGATTACAATGTCTAACATTTAACAATTGGTTCTAAACTATCCAAGAACAGGCGATAGCGTCTAAAAGGTTTGACGGTTTGATGAAAAATAAAATGGATAATTAAACGATATTTGGATTCCGATACGTTGGTTATTCTGTTGGAAAAGGAAAGGAAAGACAGCGAATAACGCGTTTCGCGGTGGCGCACGGACGACGCATCGCGGCGTTGTGCCGAAAATTGATATTGTCTGCGATTCCGCGCAATAAATTTCATTTAAGGGTAAATTCCGAGAGGCAAATACATATAAGGGAATTTTGTGAAAACGGAGAGAATTGTATTATCTCGACGGTATATCGGTTTCAAATGTCAGGAAAGCTTTGTTTCCCAGCTTGATATAGCGCCAAGTATCCTGTGTAACTCCGTTAATCTACTCGCGCATTCACGCCCCTTTGCGCCTGCAACAGACACGTACACACACACACAACGTGCGGATTCTACACGAACTTGACCTTAATTGGATCTAGGCCTATTGACCTAACCGGACAATACTACCGATACGATTACGGCAACTCTGATACACCGCCGTAATCGACAACCTACCAAACATCCAAAACCATGGATTCGGTATTTGTAACGCGCGACCAATCCTCCTCCCGTTTCTTCTCTTCTTTTCCAATTCACCTACTCGACGAAACGATAAAGAAGAGATTTTCCGTAAAACGATGGAGGCGTGAGAATCGAGAATCACGGCGCGTCTTACGATCTAAGGACATTTATCGGGGTTATCCGAAATGCGAATGGTGATCATTCGTAATCACTGACGGGCCCGCCGCTCTATCTCAAGATTCAGGGTACCACGTATGTACTGGATTTTCTGTGCAATGAAATATGGACAGGAACGAGTATACTGAAAGAAAGAGAGTCCTCGATGAGTAGTTTGCTCGACGATTCGTCAAACGATCGTTTAATGTGGCCGATTTGGTTCGTTGTGCGATTTCTCCGAGGAAAAGCAAAACTTTTGCTCGGGCGTACTCACTTGTCGAGCGTTTTCAGGTGCAGCAGCAGAGGTTGATCGTCGACGACGTTGCTGAGATCGCGACGCATCCGGTTACGATGTTGTCTCAAGGCCGCGGTATCGTAAGAGGCCATCTCGTAATACCCGATGTACGAGCCATGAGTGATACCTGAAACATCGTTCCAGTACGATCTATAACACGTATCGTTTCATTAACGGACAAACGCTGAAAAGACCCAAGGATCTTAGCGTCTAGCGTATTACTTATCAGCTGGCCCCGGCAGACCGAGCAAAACCCGCATCGAATGGCCCGTGACGCGATATAATTATTTCTCGATTTACAGCATGTATCGGAACGAGACAAAGAGATCGCTACCGCTTTATGTCGCTCTCGCCGGAGAGGAATGCAAGAGGAGACCCCCTATAGCAGCCAGACTCAACTCCGTCGCCATCGAGTAGGCAACGCGAGTCCAACGATCGCAAGTAGATTGCAATTTTCCGGAAGGAAGGCCGATCGTAACAATAATTTTTCGTTGCAAGGACTAATTAGAAAGTTAAATCGCCTCGTGATCGACGAGCAAATAGAGAAAGAGAGCGTGTGTCTATCGTCGCGTACTTGTAATTAAAGTATATCGGGATTCCATTGTTTTCGACAAGTACCGATCGAGAAGGAAAAGGGGACGCGGAAGACGACTCGATGCACCGATAGGAGAATTAAAACGGCACCTCGTGGCATATCGTCGGGGTTGGTTACGCAACACCGTCCAATAATCTGATTACCTCGAGTCGTTATCGATGCGTTGTCCCGCGGCAAGGTTGCATCGCGAGCATGCGACCGCATCCCCACGAACGGACACTTTGTATCGAGAATCGGTATCGTGGTTGCCCGATATGCAACGACGTCACGGTTACGGTGTCCTTAGTTGGATGTTAGGTAGCCCGAGGCGCGTAACGTTATCGAGCTATTCGGCTGCGATTTGTTCCCAAAGAAAACCCCTCTTCTCTCAAAGTATGTTAATTATTAACCGAGCGATCGAAAGTGCTTTCGGTGAAATGTATGAAATCGAGGCTGACTGACCTGTATGCGGTGGCAGGGAATTCAGAGGCGAAGCATCGGCAACGGTGAAAAGGCAACCGAGCACCACGAACAAAATCAGGGCTCTTCCGAACGGATAATCTCCCTTGGACGTCGAGGGGTACATTGCACCCCTCTGGGCCCTTCTGTGCCCTCTATTAGCCCCGTCCGCCTCCTCCTCCTCTTCCTCCTCCTCCTCTTCGTCGTCTGCCCCTTCTCCGTCGATGGCCAGGGCCGTAGCAAGCATCGGCTCGACGTTCTCCGGCCCAGCAACAACTAATACCGCTATCTGCCTTTCCTCGAACAGCCGACCACCGCGCTCTCAGAGTCACCCGTCAGATTCATCACTGTTTCTCGCTTCTACGCTCTTTCCCCCCCCCCCTTCTCTCTCTCTCTGCCGCTCTTCTCTTTACGCCTGTCTTATCCTCCTCCAACGAGACGCGATATTCCGCTAACTTCTCTTTCTATTTTTCTTCTCGATAATCTGCTCAACCTGTCGACCCTACCTCGCTTTCGCTATTTTTTTTTCCTTTTCCTTTTTCTCTTTTTTTCTTCCTCCGGTCCTATCCGCTTCTTTCTTCTCCTTCGCCGCCGATCGATTTTCTACCTCCTGAAACTAATAACAGACAATTAACGGAGAAAATTTCACCTTTTTCGTTGGACGCGCGTTGCTCCAATCTTTTTACTTTGCCAGAGTTTAGTTACGATTACCGCACCGTCGCGTCGATCATTTTGCGCGAAATGTTTCCGGTTGATCGTGGTATACAAGTTTCGTACAAGCTATGGAAAAACTGTACGTATATCCAGGTTGTCTAACGTCTAACCAAAACTAACACCTTAATTACGAATAAACATCGATAAACGATCCGCGAATCAATGGGAAATATTGGAAAATTTTATCGATAATCTTTAAACGAATCAACGACACGAACGTGTTTCAAATGATTTAATTTTGGAAAATCGGTTGTACGTCGCGATGCGTTAAACGCGATTCTCGAGGTACGATTAGGTCGAAAAGTAGTAATCGAAAAGGCAACGGGATCTGCATAAAAACTAGATCACCGTTTAATTCGCGAATCTGTTTTCAGTTTCTTCGCGTATCGCTGCTGATCGTTGAAACTCAGCCTACCGTGCGATCGCTCCGCGTAATATTTACAAAGATTCGCTTTTTATTCGGTATGATTCCACGCGCGCCAACTGTATCTAACGCCTGTCTATTCGGCGTTTGCAATATTTTTGCGGCGGGAAAACGAATCGAGTTCGTTCGAGCAAAAAGTTTAAAACTCGCGCGGGGAGGCTCGGAGCCAACGACGTTTTCAGCGGCATTTTGTAAAATTCTAATCGTCCCGCGTACGAATCCGCCTTTCTGTCCTCTTGTTCCGTTCTCTGTACAGTGTTTGGCGATACCAAACCTCCGTGGTAAGCAACGATCAAACGACCAACACGATCGAATATTTAATACGCGACGCGCGTTCGTATACGATCAGTATGTACCGATTGGCGTTAAGGTGCGTTCCGATTGGTCAGAGGGAGACGAGCACCTTCCAGTTGGTATAGAATCGGTACACGAAGACCTCCACCGCCACGAAACAAGAGAAAACCACAGAAAGCACGGAAAACGCGATGGCTGAAGCAACGTCGGCGTAGATAATCGCGAGTTGAGCTCGTCTTTTCCATCGAGCGCGCCTCATTGAACCGTTACCCCTTAACGCACCAGCGAAACACGTTTTGCGTAATGTCCTCCGAGTTCATCGGACACCGACGCGACGCGACGCGACGCGACGCGACGCAACGCGGCGGGCACACTCGCGATCACGCCGACTTGAACTTCCAAACCGATCAATTATCCGATTACTATAATAAATGGCAAAAAACGATGGCTAACGCCAAATTAACCAGCCACGCTGCCAAACACGTTGCCAGACTTGATCGAAACCTTTAACACGCGTACTAATTAATTCTTCATCCGTCGTTTACAACTAGAAACAATTAACGCGTTAACGTTGCATTGCAATTTTAGTATTCGGTATTTAACATCCCTACTTATTAAAATCCGACCAAAGGTAAATTAAAGTATATCGCTTTGTTATTCGATACCGATGTAAGATATTAACGAGACGTTACAACGGTATTCCGTAAGCAAATCTTACCATGGTAATCACCGTCGATCGGAGAATAATACAGACTTTCGAGCCTGAAAGCAACTTTTCCATTTATTTTATTCAAACTTTCACGCGGATAAGCATCCTTATGCAACGTTCGTTGTACGCGGCAACTCGATATCCGGTATCGGCGTTTAACGTTCGCTTTTCCCGTTAAACGACAATTAAACTCTCGCTCCAACTTGTACAATTTCCAGCAACAGATAACCACCGCGATCCGTTTCACTCGGCCGCCCTCTTCGCCTCTTTCCCAAATTTCTTTTGCTCGACGAACCTTTTACCAGCAAACATGTATCGAAAAAACGTAACAACCAACGCAAGTATAATCGCGCGTGTTCTCTCGAAAAGTCAACGTCCGGGGAAGCCACTTTGGTCGTTGGTCCCGTTGCCGCACGGGCGTGTTTTACGCGACGTTTAAATCTCCCATCGCGCGCTCTATGCATACATATACAGTATGTTCAGTCACCTAAATACCCAACTAGGTGTTCGTATGTATTTACCAAACAATATTTCGTGCAGTGCGATGCGTCGCGTGACGCGTTTACCCGAATCTCGAGGGGCACGATGTTTCCAATACCAAGGATGCGTTTAAACATCGGCAACACGACACATTTTTTATCTGCGATTTACACCGACGAGTCGCAGAAAACAAAAGGACCCATTTGCGCGGAATGCATGTCCCTTCGGTTCGGTGCGCCAAACACACCAAGTTAACCTCTACGAACATGCTCGTTGGAAATTCGGCCAAACCTTATTCGATTTAACGACTCTCGCTAATAAGTATTCGCTTCGATATTACGATTTCTTCGATCCGTAGAAAATGGTCATTTTTCTCTCGATTATGGAACAACTTTATCTCGTATCCGCTCCATACCAAATATGTACGCAACGCGAAAACGCGTATGTATTTGTTCGCGTTTAAACGTATACGATAGAATAGCGCGCAAGTTCCCTTCATGTTGTTTCGAAGAGCGAGCAGAAGAAAGGCGTAGGCGTCCGGTAAATCGACCCTTTTTTCAAGCGTTTCGAGCGTGTTGAGCGACTCACTGAATGATGCATCGGTGAAAACGCACCCTAAGGTGACTCGACGATTGCCCGGAGAGAGGACAGAGAGAGAGAGAGAGGGAGAGAGAGGGAGAAAGAGAGAGAGAGAAATCTGGCATCGTTCTCGGACGACTTACCATTCCCTTGGACAGGTATACAGTACATACGTGCGGGAGAATGTATATAGAATAGGGACGTAGAAGCAACGCGCACGACGAAAAAAAAGACAAGTGAGTAAGTTGGTGTTTGGTCGCGCAAACATTGACGAATAGAAACGAGACGTAGGAAAAAGGAGAGAAATTTCCAGGTAGAATATTGCGCGTGCTCGCTGGCTCTGGCATACTATCCGACACCTACCTATAGTACCTATGCACAGCGGCTCGATCCTGCCACGGGCTGGCGTCCTTTCCGCCGGGATTCTCGTCCTTCCGACCGGTTCTCGGTCGATTACTCATTCGTGCGGTCGTTGTACCGCATTTCTGTCGCACCGCACAAACTATTCACAATATCGTCGCACACCGTGTTCCCTCCCAAAGAAGAAATTGATAGCGGGCGGACGGACGGGCCGAGACAGAGAGAGAAAAAGAGACCACACGCGATACGCAACTATCGAAAACCGACACGACAGAGACGCGTTCCGCATCGCACTGACGAGAGCACTCGTGTCTCGCGCGAACCAACACTCCGAGGACAACGACTTCTCCCACTACTCTCGCCTTCGACCCAGCTGTGCTGCACCTCCGCCCCCTCACTTCCGACGCTTAACGAACTCTCCTTCTTTCTCTGTTCTTATCGACTAGCTAACGCGTTGTTCGTCTCTCGGTGATCTCTTCCCCGCGTCTGTCGCGTACCCGACCAACGCGGACCGACGCTTTCCAATACTGGCACGGAGTATGCTGTATGTACCATCGAGTCCCACCACCGACGCCAACCTCCCACTTTTCACCATCGTGTGTCCAACTGCCACCGTGCAACTTAACCTTAGTCCTCGCGTCGGTCCAACGGAAGGTGCGTTCCCCAAACGGAACCACGATACAAAACACTTTCCTATCTTAGTCATTTTCTATCGTTATCGATACACCGGAAATCGAACGTTTACTTTTCTTTCCTTTCCCGGTACTAAACTCTTTTATTTGTACGCGGGCTCAGCCTTCGCCACCATTGGACGAGATGGATCTCGAATCAAATATCTCGTACGATTTTCTCTGGAAATTACCAAATACATAAGTAAAATAAAAATACATCACGACCGTAGACAACGTTTGTCCTAGCGAAACAGTTGATCGCGACCGGTTCTGCTCCGTTTGCCTATGTGGGTAGATTCGTACGAGTAATAAACACGAATAAAGAACGAAAAGAAAACCCGCAATGCTAACATCTTATTTCTTGTTGTATAATCGTGTCACGTTTGCCTCTTAACCATCCTATCTTTATTTTATTTTCCCAAACATCCTACGTATAAAACAAACTTACACTCTTATTTCGTACGATCGAACGAGTCTTCCCTCTTTTTACATCGATATCTTATACTTTGGTAGTTTATTTTATTTCTTTCCTTGCCGTGTATAATTTTTATATAAAAACCCTTCGATTCGCGAATAAACAAGTAATCGCAGACACGAGGTATCGAGCAGGAACGTTAAACTCGGTAGTCGTGGTATCGCGTCGAATAAGACAAGTAGTTGAAAAATATTTTTTCCCCATAAATCTATTATTACGAGTTAAAGAAATGTAAAAAGATGTTAAAGAAATTTAATTTTTATACAAAATTCAAATAAAGATGGATCGATCGCAGATGGTAACCAAGTAATTGTTACGAATACTGCACGTTGCATTCCAAGATGTCACCTCTGTACAATGGTAGGAGATCAGGTCTGGGTTAGGGCAATCTTACCAGACGACAATTTGCTAATATTATTTAGTTAATAATTGCATTACCCAGCTAAGAGTGATACGATTATTAATTAAACGCGAGTGGAGACCCGCCCTAACCGATTCCCAACCACCCTCCACTAATTAAGGTCTTCTGTGACCAACGAAAGTGCAACTAATGTAAGATACACAACCAACGAAGAGAGTTGAAAGAGTTTTCAAAAGAATTTCTCTTCAAATAAAAACAACCTGCCTAACATAATGGTTAACCAAACACCTGCCTAACTATAAATCTAAATTCGTTTATTATATCAAGAAGCAATTCTAAATTCACAGCCATTAGCTCGGTGTCACCCACGAAGAATAACTTTTCTATCGTGGGTGACACCGATTACCAGGTCTCACCACGTGGAGGTTGCTGCGAGTGGAGACCCGAAAGGAGATAGATGGAATCCAAAGTTCCATCGATCTCCCTTTTACATCCTTAGAAACTAGATTAGTCATGTCAAGTAATTATTTTATTTAAAAGAGGGACGAAGCTAAATCGTGGGTGACGCGACGCGACGCGATACGACGCGATGCACCATGCAATAGTGCAAGGAACGAGAGACGCGAACCGAATAGCGAGGTCAAAAGGGTCAGCTCGTTGCCTCTTGGCAAGTCCGATCGAAGGGGAAGGGAATCGACGCACCCGACACAGGTTCCCCATTTCTCCCACGCATCCTGTTGGGAGCCAACTGGACCCAACTCGGGATGTCTGACAGAGAGAGGGATCTTGAGTCGGGGCTACCGTAGACAGGAACAGTCCCTGATCCCCTCTAAGGCCGAAATACCCTTTCCTTTGGATCGTCTCGCTAGAGGACGGCAATTGACCCTTCGGGCCAGCTAATCGGCCGATCACTTGCTTTCTACATGGAAGCAGTGGTGATCGGAGGGGACGAGGGACGAGTTCAAAGAGAAGCTACTTGTTACATAATTACTTGACAGGACACGCGGCTACGCTAGGGACTTAAGACTAAATACCAAGTAATTATATTGTTTAAAAAGGGATGAAGCTAAATTGTTGGAGACGCGACGCGACGCGATGCTGAACCGTACAGCGGATCTTTGGGATCGAACCTACTGCACTTGCTAACTCGATCTCTATAGAAAAATGGATGCTGCATCCCTGAATCGAGGTCTCCATTTCTCCAACGCAACCCGCCGGGAGCCCGAAGGACCCGACTTGGGCTGTCTGACAAAGAGAGAGTACCTGAGACAGGAACGACTTCCGCTGGAAGATGTGCGTTTCCGCAGAATACGGAAACTCCACACCTTCCAGCGAAGAAACATTTTCCTTCGATCGAGCTACCAAGAGAAGGCGGTTAGACCTTTCGGACCAACTGGACGGCCGATCACATGTTTCGTTCGTCGAAACAGCGGTGATCGAAGCGAGAAACGAGAGAACGAATCGAGTCAAGCTACATGTTAAATAATTACTTGGCATACGGAGACGCGTACAATGGTCGTCGAAGCTTAAGTCTAGTTTAATTGTACCAAGCAATTGTTTTGTTTAAAAAGAGGGGTGAAGCTAAATTCTGGGAGACGCGACGCGACGCGATGCTGAACCGTGCAGCAGGTCTTCGGATCGAATCGACACTGCCCTTGGTACATTGATTTCTATTTCTAGAAATCGATCTATCATGGACAGGCGACTAGATTTTTCGGACGAACTGGACGGCCGATCACATGTTTCGTTCTACGAAACAGCGGTGATCGAAGCGAGAAACGAGAGAACGAATGAACGAGAAGCTAGTTGGTAAACAATTGCGTGGCACATACGCGAGTACACCAGAGACTTAAAATTAACGTCGAAATTTGAGCTAGCTGATTCGGAACTAAAATTGAGAAGATAGGAGAAAACGAGACTCCTTCTATTTTCTAAATTAGTGGTACCAAGCAATTATCTCTTTTAAGAAGGAATGAAGCTAAATCGTGGGATACGCGACGCGACGCGATGCTAAACCATGCAGCAGATCTTAGGATCGAATCTACTGCCCTTGATATCTCGAGCTACCAAGGGAAGGCGATTGTATCCTTTGGACCAACTACACGGCCGATCACTTGCTTTCTACATTAAAGCAGTGGTGATCGAAACGGGAAACGAGAGGACGAGAGAAAATGAAGCTACTTGGTCGATAATTACTTGGTAGGGCGCGGCAACACGGACAATAGAGAAATATTCGACGTTAATTTTAATATTCGTGCGAAGCTTAAGACTAATATACTTGGAATTAAAGGTCCCTCGGCGGATGAATCCCTCTGTGGTTGAATCCCTCGATGGTTGAATCCCTCGGCGGTTGTAGCATCCTCCCTCGATGTCCTTGGAATTGATCTACAATAGATCTGACCTGAAACAAAAACTGCTACTTATGTTAGTATCATTAAAGAACACTTAATAAAGACCAATGTAGAGGAGTAATTTGTTGCGCTGATGTATCGGAGAATGTAACGGAGCAGATGAAAATTTATAAGTTGGACAACCTACGAAATTTAGAAACACTCATACCTAAAGAATTAAATGATATATGTTAGTATGGGCCTTATTCTATTAGCAGTGTACTTAGCAAAATGTCCTAAGAATATTACAAATAAAGAGAAAATAAAAATTTTAATTAATTAATAAACGATGCTGAAATACCTAGCTGGAGTCAATGAATTGTACGAATTGAGAATATTTTTATCGAGTCAGAATCGGAAGAAAATGAACGAAACGTCGAAACCACATCACAAATAACATCAAAGTAAAAATTATAATTAATCAACTGACGATACTGATGTACGCAGGAAAGAGTCAAACGATTGTACGAAATAACAAGAAGTGAAAGCAGTATTTTATCGTACATCGTCTTTCAACATCAGTTTTTGTTAGAGACAGACATGAATTCCAGAAACAATCGAAAGATAGAAACAGTAAATGACCACATATACTTAAGATACCACTAGGATTGTCAAAACCAATAATGGAAGAACAAAAATGGCCAACGATTCAAGAGAATATCGATAAGGGGAAACATCCATAGAAACGAAACAGAAACTAGTAAATCAAACAAAATCAATATTTCCATCAAACGGTACTCGGAAACATACAAGTAAATTTGGCATCAATAAAATAAGAGAGGGGGAAAATTTGAATAGAGCTCACCACTGACCAGCAAGTAGTCGCAATTGGTCATCGCAAGCTCACCATTGGTCAAGTGGTCAGTATCGGTCAACTGGGTCAGCACTGGTCAGTAGTGGTCAGCCCTGGTCCCCCTGGTCCCCCCTGGTCGCCACTGGTCAGCCTAGGATGATCCCGGGATACCCACCGAGCCAGGAAGTCCGCCACCCTTGGACCCCCCCGCGAGAATGAGACACGTAAGTCTCCGCATGAGCCTTTAATGTAGTGGCGGAGGAGTGGGGAGAGCACAGCATGTGTCAGCCATCTCAACCCGTCCGGTGGACAAATTATTTCGCGAAAAATTATTATTTACGTATACTGATGGGCCCTTTCATTATTCATATACCACATATTGTTAACAATTGTTTAAACTATTGCGTTGGAATGTTAAACAATGCTAAGTTTTATTTATAATTGTTTTATTCACACCATCGTCGAGTACGTACTCTGTATGGAGTTTACATGCAGCGATTGCTATTCTTGTAAAAAATTATTTTAATATTTGTTAAGATTTCGTATCGCACGAATCAATGATTAATACCATTACCATCGCGACATCGCGTTTTACGGGCAAAAAGACAGATTTCTCTCGCATCGCGAACGTCACTTAGGGGCAATCTTTCTAGTTCTTCGAGGTACGTGAACCTCCGCAAGATCGAGTTCAACCTATCGGAAGGTAGCATCCTCTCGAACGGAAGTGCATATCGCTTTCAGCATGTATTATGACGTGATGCATGACGCGGGCCACGATACAATCGAACATAGGACCACAGACCAGGTATACGAGTATTTGTTGATGGAGGCTTCATTAAAAAGTTATTAACAATTAAATTTAAAAATTTCAAATCGTTCTGGAAAAATTATTTTCGGTTGCAGGGGTCAATTATAATCATTTTTGGTGAATAGACATACCTCCGAAATCTTGTGCATTTTCGAGAAAAAAATTCAGTACGGTCGGAACGTTAATAACTGTTTAACAAAGCCTTCATCAACATATTGGTATTCTTGATTTTTGTCTTATTTTGGCTTTTGGCTTTACGATGGCTATAAATGGTTTTTCTTCCTTTACATGATTTTTCACATCGCTTTAAGCGTAATATACATTAACTTGGGATTGCGTGTATACGTCAGTCTAATGAACAAACTTGGTCCAGAGCTTATTTTTATAATTAAAAAAAAAAAGAAAAAAAAATGACATGCACATTTATACGAACGATTGCACCGCCATCTACGGCAGGACGTCCAATTTTGACGTTCGGTTACGGTACATAGCGATGTACGCCTAACCTCGCTTTAAGTAAGGTTATTTGACGTGTAAACCAAAGGTAGAAAACAAAGCAACAAGTTTTTTTGGGGCTTTACGTTAAAAAATTGTTGATTATGGTAATTATGTGCACATTGTTACCGAAATACTAATTACAATGTAATGTAGTTTGGAAAGTTTCGTAATTTTTCTTTACTTACTCTGCGTTTCAGGCTCGTTATTTTCGAGAAGAGGACATAGACGGTACGTTCGAATCTATTAAATTTCCCTACTCTTTACGTGTACCTACTATATTTTTACAGAGTTTAGAGAATGTTTCTATTTGTTTGCGAGAAACGGTCAAATACGTACCCTGGATGAACTTACGATCATTATGAGATCGTTAGGATTAAGTCCTACTATTGCCGAGTTGAATAAATACTTAAAAGATAAAGGTATAAGCGAAAGAAATGGATCGACGACAACGTCGAGTATTAAAACCTACCTGTTGTTGCGTTTAGGTGGAAAAATGTCGTTCGCCGATTTCTTGGAAGTGATGCATTTACAGACCAGAGCGGAAGATCTACCGAAAGAAGTGATACAAGCTTTTCAAGCTGCGGATAAATCTCGAAGCGGCACTATACCCGCTCGTCAATTAGCTCACATGTTGCTTCGTTGGGGCGAACAACTGAGCAGTAAAGAAGGTTTTACTTTTAGTTTTTTCAAATTAATAAAAGTATTGGAAGAATACTGTCGTCGACTGACTCGCCCGCGTCTATGTTTCAGTCGAACAAATCTTTCGAGAGGCTAACGTGTCTTCCAGTGGACACGTTAAATACGAAGACTTTGTAAAAATAGCATGTGCTCCGGTACCAGATTACTATTAGGGACGGACGATCGATAATTTCTATATTTTTATGAAACTTTTTCTACTGCACTGACACGCGTACACGTGTAGTGTACTGTGCGTGTACTATATAATATATGTTTATAATAAAAGGCTACTATCGTAAAAGAAGAAAAGAAAAAAAAAAAAGAATTTATTTCGAATCCAGTAAATTTCTGTTAAACGGATATAGTATTACAGTTCATCTCTACGTCACGTACAGTTACTCGGTTTAATATACGTGGAGAATGTCTTTCTGTTTGCTAAAAAGTAAATTTGTCGATAAAAAGATGTCGGCTAAACGAAATACCGAGGATAATAACATAGATCTTATTCGACGGTGTTCTTAATTAATTGTATTTTCCCATGATTGGCCACGACGCGACGCGTTGATATCTCAGTCGTCTCTGGCAGTGTTCGTGGACGGTGGTGAGCCACAAAGAATGACAGTGGTACTGACGATCGTTGTAAAGAAAAAAACGCAGAGAAGAGCTCGATCGCTTACCAACGCGACCTGTTTCCAATCTAATTCCATTCTCTCCCGATGATCTTGGTCGGCGAGTCGTTGCTCGTTCCTTTCGATCGTCGCGTGCACTCTTCCCAGAACGCGAGACCATTGAGCCTCGAGACTGCCCTCTTTTCCTAGATCTGCAACAACGTTCGTGCGTGATAAACAGGGAACGAAAGACGATAGTCGATTCGACGAAATCGACGTCTAGAACTCTTTCTCGTTGCGTTCGACGAACGATTAGACAAGGGACTCTGACCTAAAGTTGGACTGCTGGTGTTGCTCTCGTCCCTTCTGGACATGAATTTCGGCGACGACTGCGATTGCGCCACTTCCGGCTTACAGTGCAACGGACAATTGTTCTTTCTTCTCGGAGGTTCGACCGGTTCCTAACGCAAATTAGACATTAGTTGGGAAAAATATGAAGAAACGGAATAGATTGGCGAGATTACCGATCTTTTCTCCTCTTGGAAATTTAGGAAAACTACTCGAGCGAGTTTGTCCAGGACCAAAGATCGAACGATACCCGGCACTCTGGTTCCTCGAACGCCTCGATGGTGAAGATTCAAAGTGACCACCGCTAATCCTGAAGCGAACGATACCAGGCATATACTGACACCGTAATAAAGACCTGAAAAATAACGATAGGAAATGGTCGTCTGAGAAAGGAAAAAGGATCGAGTACCGTCGCGACGATCGAACGTGCGTCTACTCACTTATTAGCGGTGTTTTCTCCGTGGGCGGAAGCGTCTCGCGAATGGTCATCAAGAAGACCGTCATGGAGAGAAGAGCCGAAATCCCGAGGGTGACTTTTTCTCCCGATTCCGAGGGCACGTAGAATACCAACAGAGCTGAATAAACCAAGGGAGGGGAGGACCTGGCTGAATAAAACTTTTCCACCAGTACCGTTCCCGTGTCATGGAATATCGAACAGAGGGCATTCTTGAGCCGCGCGAAACTTTATACCACATGGCGAACGAAAAAAAAGAAAAGAAAAAGAAAGTTTCGCATAAATTTCTTCTCCCGAGCGGATAACCGAACCACCCTCTTTCGTTTAATCATAGAGATTTCATTAGAGATTAGAGACTGAAATTGCTGCGTTCCCAGCAAAGATTCCTTTTTAAAATAAAAATGCATAGAAAATTTTTGACCAGGATAAAAACCAGGATTCTACCGGTTGCGGATAATTCGACTGATCCTTGCGATACGGAATTTCAAATTGTACAAGGAATGAAAATGTTCCATAAAAATAGTAAGAAGAGAAAATAAATAAATAGAATAACCATTCACACTCACCTACACCGTTGATAAGTATGCAAGGGAGGATCAAATTAAAAACGTAGAACATCGGACGGCGTCGTAGTCGGATCTCGTAGGTGATGTCCGGATACGGTTCCGGGCAGCACGAGTAATACTCGACGTTTCTTCTCGCGGAGAAATCGAGTAGATCGAATTCGCCGTTAGCTTGGTAATTGCTCACGTCTCCTTGCTCGCTTTGTTTTTCCAGCTCGAGCTACGTAACATATTTTAACGATACACTTTCGTCGTAATCCCCCAAAGTAGAGAAGGAAAGATGATGATATTTCTATTTCAAGAGGGTAATGATCGATCGTGGAATAAAATGTGCCAACGCTTCGAGTTGATCGTAGTTTGCGGTATAATTATACTATAGTAGATCGCGTTTGATGCAACGGGACAGAAAAAATAGGAAATTTGTATTATCCGGCAGCCGGATGATTCGTTCGTTGGTGAAAGAGCAAGTTTCGCGAGAGGCGTCCAAGATTCTCCAATATGCGAGTATGCAAGACGAGGCTCGACGAAGATGGAGGAATTCGGGAAGGTTAGATTGTTGAGAGCACGGAAAGGAGATCGTATTTCGAACGTTTTAGGCGAGAAAAACGTAGCGGCACGCAAAATGTATTCAACGAGGGCGCATACGAAATGGAAAAACTCGGTGAAAGGGCGCGTGCTAGAAACGGTTCGCATTCAACTATTCTCGCATTCGGGATTAAGCTCTTGGATTCATCCGAGCCATTTTCGCGACTCGACGAGTCTCGGTAGGTATTTTCGATTTGCTGCCGTTAAGCGTCCCTGTACGTACTAGGGGGAAAAAGCTCGGTCTTTCTTCGTCGATACCAGAAAATTTCTTCTTCGTTTTGCTAGTTGAACGAACAAATTGTCAATTGCAACACAGAGTGGCAATGTTATTTATCTTTTGTTTCTAGTCGCTTTCCATTAGCATATACAGAACGGTGCACGCGTAGGATATATACATATTTATATACATATGGGATAATATACATATTTCGCAATTACGACAGTTTCATCCATTTTCTTTTTTAGGAGCGAGCTTCAGCGAAACGAAAGTGAACTTTTTCGATTCAAAGGATCCGAAGGAAGCCAGAAAACGTCGAGATTTTTAAGAGGAAGTACGGGCACAATAACGACAGGGGTCGGTGCGGCGCGGCGCGGCGCGGCGCGAGTCGAACGGTAAAAATTTAATCCGAGGCTCTCGTTCCTACCTACTTCTCGAGAGAAGTAAAGACGGTGCATTTCCGGATTGATAACGACCTCGAGAGTTTTCGAAAACAAAAGGAATTTATTTGCACGTCGCTATCGCAACTGTAAACTTTCAACGTTTCGACGAGATCGAAGCTTAATATTTTTTCCATTTTCTGCCGTCCGGACTGTCTTTGGTCGGTCTTCTGTTCGATATACCTATGATCTAGCTTAAATTGATAGATTGATTTAGCTTAAATGCAAGTCGCGTAGGTACGCTGGTTGAGATTTGCGGCTCTGGGTAAATTTTCGCGGTTCTATGACGCTCAGAACCGATAAGGACTATCGACGATCTCTTCCTCTGGTAAACAAGTTTATACAAGATACATCAAATTGTCGAGTAATTTTACTAATTGTACCATAATTTATAGGTATACGTAAACTGTCGGACCCTTGGTAGAGAAAGTAAAGTAAAGTAAAGGTTTTTCCGTAAGATTGTTGTTACTCGGTGTTGGCACAGGTTCGTAGAGTCGAGTCTTACTTGGTATCCGTCGTACGTCCACGAGGCCCATTTCAGTAGACATCGTTGCTCGTCGAAAGGGAAAAATTCCACGTCGATGTCGCAGCTACTACGAAAAATTCCGTGACTCAGCCATAGCACTTCTCCCGTGTGGCTGACGATCACGTTCGTATTGATGACTGCCGAACTGTACTGTGGATCTGCGCTACAGAGAAAGCAGGGTTAAACGGTCGCTTAAAAATTACGTACCTTACCGTTTCGCAATCGCGTAATTAATTTCAAAGGAAAAGTAAGCGTAAGCGCTTAAAAGCGAATCCTCGAACGAGAAAGATGGCCGATAAACTCCGCGAACGTTTACTATTTTCTTCCCCGGTGATGGACCGTTTCTTACTTGTTGTACAGAATCGTGTCTGGTCTCCAAATACGATTGTAGGGCACGCGAATTACCCGGATTCCAGCGAATTCCGAGGCGTTCCATTTCAAATGATGGTCCGTCCAGGATTGCGTGACCCAACAATTCGTCGTGAGTATCTGGTTCTTTTCGTCCTAGGATGAGAAATGAAACAACAAGGTCGGCATTTTTCGATCAACGGAACAACGTTTCTCGCGGCGATCGCACTTTGCTCGGTTAATTTCGCATCTCGGATCGTTGTTAGTCTAACGTCGGAAAAGATTATCTATTCGCGGATGTGCTCGCGATTATTAAGCAAGGTCGTTAACGTAAATGCAACTAGAATATTTCTAACGGACGAGATCGCGATTTCGCGTGCTCTACCGGTTAGCAGCAGCAGCAGCGAGGCGGCCGTTGGAGGATCGCGCTGGAGTATCTCGCTCGTATCGCCTATCGACGCGACAATCATCGCGAGGCCGACAAAAGAAATACATGTATATGTATGTGTAAATGAAAATTAATCGATATTTGCCGAGTCGGAGACGGCTGTATCGCCCCAACTGCCGATACACGTGGAAGTTAATGCTGCTCCGAGCAGACTTGACCCGGATTTCGTATTTCACCGCCTCGCCGAAAGAAACCAACGAAATTTCCATCCAACTACTACCCGTAGTTTGGAATTATAATAGTTTGCTTTTGCCCGAGATGCATATTGTTACGGCGCGCTGCACTGTGCCGCACCGCACCGCGACGTCTTTCGGTCCAAGATGCGGCAAAACTATTTTTACGGCATAGTTTTTCTTCTCGACTCGTTTACAAAGTACACGATACCCTTTTCTAACGTTTGCTGCCTCGATACTCACGACATCGATTATGTGATGAAGGGAAAGACCAAAGACGACCGCCAAAGGCTGAGAAGAATTTTTCGCCGGCCGAACGCCGGCGTCGTATCCATCGAGAAGATACTTGGTCAGTCTGTATTCATGCTCATCGCCGAAGCCTGTGAGAAAACCAATTTTTAATTACTATTTTATTTAATTTCATCGAGGTCTCGAGTAACGAAATTGATTCTTGATCACGAATCGAACGCGTCCAAGGAAGGAAAGCAAGCAACCTTTTAAAAATTCTTTCTTCTTCCTAATAACGAATCCAATTCCGATCGTTTTATCAAGGCTATCCGTTCTAATGTTTCCGATCTGTACGCGGAAGCGTTCGTTCCATTCGAGTGGCTATTGTGTCCCGAAACGCGACGAAGCCCTATCCTTCCAGACAAGACCTAATCCTACTATCGTTTTATCTTTTCAGAGAGCTAACCAACCAGCCGTTGCCTTCGAATCTCAATTAGATAAAAGATCTTTCAGTGTGCAAGAGACAATAGAGCATCGTGATCCGATGGTTGTTGAAACCTACCTAAAAGTACGGGAAAATTCTATACAACTTTCGAAGCAATCCGTACGAACCAAGCAAACGGCTTTAAATTTAAATTAACCTATACTACACGTTCATACAGTTTTCACTGTTCGTCCGGGTTGGGTTTGGGAAATTGGAAAAATGTTACGAGAAACGGTCCTCGCGCGTTCAGTTTTGCGAGACGCGTGATCGCGCGAGTATCACGGTTCACAGAATTTCTCTCCCCAAACCCTCTTAATTCCGATCGTTAAATCTCGACGTCACTGTCGCGGTATAGCGGGTCGGTTCTACATATATACGGAGGCGTTTCACTTTTCTGAATCGTTCAACGGACAACCTTACAGCTTTTTCCAATGTTCTAAAGAGAGGACGAAACGTAATTGAAAAGTATCGGAAGAGTCGCGAGCTAAATAAAGAAACTTTTGATAGTTTTCCAAGCGCTCGGAAATCCAGTTTCAGAACCCCAAAACCCAAAAAATCTATTTTTCACGCGTCTCTACCGACAAAAATAACAGATCGCGAGGCGCTCGGTTTATTTGAAAGGTTCGTTCGTTGTCGCTTAGAAATACTCGATCGCTCGCTGTGGCGCGGCGCTGCGATGTGTTCGAGAGAAAAAGAAAGAACGCGAAAAACCGATTTCCTTCGTCGCATAAATTCTATTTCACCGTAACACTGTTTTCAAAAGCGTTGCGACTTAAATCCGTGCTTTGAGGACAATTGGAGCGCAATGATTTTTAGCAGCGGCGGCAGTTTTATCCTCTTGTACCTACACGCTGCTGCCCACGATACATCACCTAGCTCTTTCAATCTCTGCTAGTAATTATTTCGAACAATTCCTTTAGTTATTAACGTACAAAGAGAATACCTGCGAGATATATTATACCAAGAGGAAAGAAGGAACAAGATAGCGGATGGTATTAAAGTAAGATCACCTATCGGGCATTCGGTTTCAGAGTATACATCCGTGGCTTATACTCGAAATGCAGCGATAAAAAAAAGTTTAAATCGGCCATCGACACGACCGGTATAATGTCCGGCGGATAAATGTACAACTCTCGTCTCGTTGTTGCGCGAGCATCGAGGGATTCGCTTTTTCATCCGCGCGTCGAGAGCTTTTCGATAAAGGTTCACCCGTGACACACGGAATCCTAAGAAAACTACCACGTGAAAAATCCTATTTAGAATTAATTTTGCAAGGCGTTGGCCAACCGCGGATTCGTTCCGTGAGCGGACCATCTTTTTATCGCGACTTCTTAGGCGTTTGAGCTTTTGCCTCTCGTCGTCAAAGAAGAAAATGTGTGTTTTAAACGAGAGATTGACGAGCATAGTCGCCAGAGACGAACAACCACAAACGATAAAATATATTCTCTCGTCGTCTCGACGAAAATTTCTTCGCGCATAAACAGCTAAGAAAAATTACCTGCGCTGCTAGATCGTAAATCGCTCTAACCTGTTTATTATACGAGTCTCGGTTACATTCGTTGCTTCTCATAGTAAACGTTAACGACAAAAACTTGATTCGATGCTTTTTCCAATTATTAAATATTTATTATCGAATCGATCGAACCCCGTTTACCGATAACGTTGCTAAGATACAAGAACCTTTGCTTCTACTCTCGACAACGGTTTTGGTTTCTTAAGGAAACGTGTACGCAAACGATTCCTAATTACACGATCGAAATTCTCCAAGGATAACAGAATGATTACGCACGTTTACAGTTTTTCTTAATCTGGACTCTTTACGCGTAAAACCAGAGGCCAGACCCCATATACGAGCACACGGCGAGCACGACCGAGAGAGAATTTCCCTTTACGTAGTTGAATTTGCAACCGCGCGATCCCCACCCCCGGGAGGGGACACGGATGTCGCAATAAAATCGAATCCGTGCAGTCGCTGTGGACTTTTTTCGTCGCTTAATTTTACCGCAGGTGGGAAAATTTTCCTAGCCAGAAACTCATTTACAACTCAATCGGTGCTCGTGAAATTCCAGCCTAGAAAATCCTGTTGGGGGCGAGCAATTCGGTTATCGAACAGACAGAAGAAATTGCCCTTAATCGGTACTCGTTGCGGCTGACTGACTGGCTTTAGACGATCTCGGCTACGCATCGAAATTAAATCGCCTATGCAAATAGATCATCTTCCATCGCGAATCAGACATCTAACCGACACGACCGGCGGTGGTCTTGCTCCTAATCTTTCTTTCTTATTTACAAACAATTATTACTCGTACCGAACAAAATTATCAATTTAACGAGTTCGATTCTATGTTATTCGACTCTTTATTTTTCTTCCTCGAGCTGTATCGTCATCGACCAAAAACGGCGAAACGCCGAAACACCGAAACACTCGTTATACACCAATATCCATACCTATTAGAGACGGATAAAAAATTACTCGACATCGGCCGATCGAGGGTTTAACGAAAGTAAAAAACCAACATTTCTTAAACACCCATTGAAATACAACTGATAAATACGATCTCTGTTAAAAAATACTTGTGAAATTTATCAACGTCGAACATATTATTGGTCTGCGATTGAAATTAACACGCTGGCTGAAAAGAAAATTCAACAAACTATACCTTACGTCTTGTCGGTACGTATCAGGTAGGAGAATTTTATCCATGGAGCCGTACGTTAAATCAATCTTTATATGTGTATGTGAAAAATATACAACTTCCAAGGATTAAATTTAAATATCGCTCGCGTACAAATAACGTGGTTACTTATATCAATCAGACTTTCCACGTCGTTCGTAAACAAACAACTTTTTGGTAAATTTATTAAATTAATAGATAGAAACGATCGAATACCATTTTGGAATTTATTTCTCGACAACTTAAAATCGTTTCGTTCCGGCTAAACGAATATTTAATATTCGTGCACGCACGAGTAGTAAAATCGCGACTAATCGAATAAAAATAAATGTTTTTAAATTAAGAGACGATTAAATAAATTAGTTAATGCGAAGGAATGGAAAACGAAGAGACTCACCGCTAGCGAAAGTGATGGCCAGAACTCCGTAACGAAATAACAGGACCAACGGCGACATGGAATTGATGGACCACTTAAACGCGAGACCGCCTGTCCTCGACTGGTGTCCGATGCATTTCAACCACCGTGCAATTTCGACCCTGAATCCCGCGCTACTACCCCTACCAACGCGTCTATTCCCAAGGAAATTCGCGCAGGCGTTTCAAACAATACAGACACGAAAGTTAAACAAACTGCTTCTAGTACGGAACGTTCCATCTGTCAACCTGTCCGTACACTTTCTCCAATTCTAAACACAATACACACATTAATTACAACAATGACGCTTCCTTACAAATTTTCTTCAGTTTTAACGTAACTTTCCTCGTGGCGAATCTTGGAAGATGCCTGCCTGCCTGGGGATCGCCAGCAACCGATTCACCTCTCCCCGGCAAAAACTAAAAATAAAACACTCCTTTTAGAAATATTATTTTACAAATATCACGCGTATAGTTCAATCTTTAAACGATCACCCTTTTTGCGTTGTTTTCCTCTTCCATTGATTTTCACCTGTCACACACCGGCACACTGCCGCCGTTCTTCAAATTGACAAGTGACTTTCATCCGTATAGAGAAATTTTTCAGTTACGATAAACTAATTGAAAATTTCTCGTTGTACGTTTACGATCGGTAAATTTATTTCACGACCTAGGAAGAGTTCGGTGCAATGACATCGTATACGTACGAATCGTCTGAAAAATGGACGCAAAGACGAGTCAGTGTTTAAAGTGCGAGGGGGACGTGACGATGGACATCGATCACTGTCCAAAATGCGCAGCTTCTCTAAAATTTGTCAAAAAATCTGGCCCACTCGTGGTTAGACAGGGCAAGACAGCAGAGACCGTGAAAATTCCCGTTAAATCTGTGGAGGGTAGCTACGTGATGCAAATCGTTTCTATTGGAATTAGACCCGACAACGTTTACGAGGTTCGACACAGTTCACGAATATATCGATGCTCGACGAACAACCAATTAAATTTATTTATTTTTATTATAGGCAAGAATGTTTTTAGCACCGGAAGTGGACATGTCTTCGATCAAAATAACTGTCAAGGGGTGCAATCTCCGCGTGAACGTGTGCAAACCCTTCGACGATCGAATCGCGAATCAACTGCCGGGCATTGCAGAAAAATCGGTTCTCGGTGATCTGATCAAAACAACCATGAAACATTGCGAGAATTTTCTCATACCGGACGACATCGATGGCGAGAAAGTTCGCGCGGTGGTGGACAACAAGCACAGAATGCTCGTTCTCACGGCACCTGCGATCAAACCTAGCAAAGCGAGAAAGAAATTTATCGTAAAGAGTTGAAAAAAGAAATTCCTTTTTTTTTTTTTTTTTTTTTTTTTTACACCAAGCTACCGACGATCGAAACAGATAATCGTGCATTGTCAAAATTGATCAGCTTTTCGGTTAACCTTGAAATATTACGTCAAACATGTTTTAATAATTTGTAAATTCATACCGATCGTCATGGATAGTTTGCCACATCACTGCCGCGAAAACGCGACTATTTTTAAGCAAAACGATTACATGAACTTCGAAACGATGTCGAACGGGCTGAGAACGAGTTTCAAGTTTGACAAGATTCCGAACTTTTACATCATCGAGAATAAAGAATGCTACGCTGTACGTTTGTTGCAACTGCTCTTGGCGCAATTACTTTTTTCATTCCTATAGAATGTTTAATCAAAGGTTATTGGATGTTCGCAGGCGGAAATGAAGATCGAGGGATTAAAAGTAGGGACGGCTACTCTAGCCGCTGAAAACTTGTTGAACATCAAATTGCACAGTTCCGAAGACTGGTCGCGCGTCAGCAACTTGAACTTTCTGATACCGCCGGAAGCGAACGCGAAGAAAGTGTCGGTCGAGGTATTCAATGACACGATCTTCGTGCGAGCTCCTCTTAAGAAGAGATACTCGTAACATTTAATGTATATTTATCGTTACATCGGTCAATACGTGGATAAATTACCCGTCGAAGGTGTCGGAGAGATCAATTACAAGGCGGGGGGTTGCCCTATATATTAGTTGTCATCCCATTTTTTTATTCAAAACAAATAAAGCTCGTGGGTCAACGAGTTGTCGATAAAAAGTTTTTACTTCTTGGCAGGCACGGTTTTCGATGCCTTCGGTTTCGCAGCTTTCTCCGTTGTTTTCATCGATTTCGGTTCCGCAGCTTTCTCGGTTGGTTTTCTCGCTTTCGCGGGTTTAGCCGTCGCCGCGACGCTGGTTCTTGCTTTTTTCGCGGCGCCCGACTTTTTGGGTTTCACTGCTTTCGCGAGCATAATGTGCTTCCTACGTCTCTCCTGCAGCAGCTTCGATTTTATAGCCGGTGCGGTCTTTGGTAGCTTCATCTATACGCGCAAAGTATCTCGTTAGACTTTATACCTAGAGACTCTCGATATTATTCAACATTGGAAATTCAACTTACTCCGCGTTTCTCCGCTAAAAGAATCTCCCTCTCTTGTTGACGTTTCGTCGCCGTCAAAATTGCCGCACGTTTCAGCACAGCAGCGTACGGGTTCAGACGCAACATCGCGCGAGTATTGGACAACGGATTCAGCTTCTTCACGCTGCGGACCACCCTCTTCCTGCAATCGCAAAACCTTTTCTTCAAAACACGCATCGCGAGGCAAACAAGCGATATATTTTTCTTAGAAACGCATCAGTTAAAATAGTAAAGTTATCACTGTCAATCAGCAACACAGACCAAAAATAATTCATCATGAACACGATATAGATCTTATTGTTCAAGGTATGTGTAACGTGTAGGATTGTTACGAACCTTGGTGCTCTCAAAACTTTACGAATTTCATCGGCTTTCAAGAGTCTCGACAAATCCGTATTAGCCATCTTTGGGAAGGGCAAGTTATAACCAGCTTTAAGTTGAGATTCCTTGCGCCAGGTTCCATAAAGAGCATCCAGCTTTTCAAAAGCGGACTTTGTCCAAATTACGAATCGTCCGACATGACCACCGGGTGCCAACTTGAGAATATTCACTTTGTTGATGTTCATAAGATCAACACCGGGAATGTTGCGAAACGCCTTACGAATACCCTAAGGGGAGCACGAATAAAAAACTATACAATCATTTCCGCGTACCGAAGAAACCACAATAAACTAATTCATCGGTCATTTTCTTACCTGATCTTGACCATACACGATCAAGGGTCCTCGACGTTGAATGCGTCTGCGATTACGCATTTTACCCTTACCTGCACGGAAACGTTGCGACTTGTATACCTACGAATAAATAAAAGAAAGATACTACGATAAATAGAATTTTGTTATACCACGATCGACTGTTTGGTTACATTTACCCCTATTCTAGCAACTAAATTAGCTAGCCAAGAACGCCTAGTAGCCATGTTTCTTTAGCACCCGATAGGAGCATCTCGATTAAACGTGTTTTAACAGAGACGCGGACATTTAACGGTGCAGATAAAAAATATATAATATATCGCTCAAAGATACACTTACTTTTTGGATATCGTTCCACGCCTTGATACGTCTCAAAAATATAACGGCATGTTTAGTTTTGTTATATTCTTGAATTTTGTCCGACACTACCAAAGGAAATTCTGGAACTTCTTGGATCATATGACCTAAACATTAAAGAAAAATCAAACTATTGGAATTCAATACCAATCTAATTATCAATGGATATTCATCACGGCAACACGGACCAAAAAAATTCACTGCAAAATTAATTCACTAATTCGCGACGCTAAATATAGACGTGACTCGACCAGTTGATCGATTACCTTTAGATTGTACAAGAGCCGGGACACCGGATGCAGCAATAGCAGAAACTAGAGCGTATCTTTTTTGGTTAACGTTAATTTTACGATGCCAACGTCGCCAAGGTTTCGTCGGAGCAAACATTCGTCCCCCTCTACACATGTTGCCAAACGCACCTTGTCCAGAGCGGTGAGTACCGCCGCCTCGTACACGAGGGATACGTGCTACGGCACGTCCTGTACCCCATGATTCGGCGGAGGTTTGATGACCTGATAAAACAAACCTATATTTAATAATTTCACCGTTAGTTAAAACATATATCACGATGCTTTGATTCTCGAGCGGAATAACGATCAAAAAAAATTTATACTCACCAGCCTCCTTGGATACGCAATACGGCTGTCTACTATTCTTTGATACTTGTTGATGAACAAAATTCACAACGTCTGGCCGAATCGGTGCTTTAAATACAGCAGGTAAAGAAATAGTATCTCCCGATGACTCATTTTTATCAGTATACACCGTAACAAGCGGTCGCGCCGTTGATAACGACTGTAAAAAAAAGAAAAAATCATTAAAGGTACGTGTATTTCAGAATATTTTTCAAGTAATATCGAGAAATACGGTTAGAGGTAAAATTATGTGTTCCCGTTTAACTCGAAACGAGAAACGATCTCGATCGACACACGGCGTATGGCGGATCGAAAAAATTACGATTATTACACGTTCAATATAAACATTTAAATACGAATCGAAACAATTTCATTACACCGAAGAACACGAGCAGAAAAAAATTATGTATACTCGACAGGTGCACGATGAAAGATTTTTCTAAACCGAGTTACATTAATATTGAAACTACAAATTATCACACGTGGTCAATGATGCGGTGGATACTGAAACTCTGTATTTGATGCGAAATTCTTAGGAACCGAGAAATGCTTTAACAATGAAACGATATTAAACGTTAGTATAAAATGAATTCCGAATAAAATGTAAGATTTCTTACCATCTCGCGGTCCTTTTACAACCTTTCACGCATCAGACGAACCAGGCACCCAACACGCCTCGCCTGGTCGAAAAGGAAGAAGGACGCAAACGGAAATTGTACAAGCTCGCGCATGCTCAGAATCAAAAAGAGCGTTTCTGCGACGCTGTTCACAGTCGTGCCAACTGAAATACCTAAACACGCATAAACTTTTGATGAACAAAAAATATGTTTCAACGATTAAATATTCCTTAGAAACAAGTAAAAAACCGTAAGCAATAATCTTATTTAACTAAATATTTTCAAGCACCCTTTCAGCCTTAATTATTCGTTTCGTTCAAGGGGAAAGTCACTAGTTCCAGCTATTTTCTTTTTTTCCTTCTTAATAAATTCCAATAATATCAAGTTCCATATACATATGTATGATCTGGAAAACAAAGGTAAGAAGAAGTTAAAAAATTTATACCAAAAATATGAGGATATAATTTATATATAATATTTTGGGATTACAATGCTTTTTACGTTATATGAAAAATAAGTAATAGAAATACATTCGAAAAATTTGATTCGATTCTCAAATTTACAGAATGTTGTTGAAACATAAGTTTCTCGTTTCGTTAATACTTGACAAGCGATGATATCTATTTATTGTACTCGATATGCTATTGTAAACCTTAAAGAACGTCATTTAACGTTTCTATCGCGCGACAATTGAAAGTGTACCATAAAGGCGAAGGGAAAATGGAAACAGGACTTGGTAACTTTCTCTTGGCTCGGTTCAAATTCGCGTTACCGAGTGTTTGTTGCGGTGGACATAATTTTTGTTTACGGAAATTTCATCAAAGATACAAGGATTTATTTATCTATTTTCTGCTAAATGGCAGGGGAAGTTATCGTCGACGCGTTGCCGTACATAGATCAAGGCTACGATGAACCGGGAGTTAGAGAAGCGGTAAATAAAGTTTTCTTTTTGTAAATTTTAGACTAAAATAAATTACGATTGAATCGTTTATATTTTTATTTACATTTTAATTAAGTAAACGAAAATAGTATGTTATAATTAATGAATATTTTAGGCCTTGGCAATGGTCGAAGAGGAAACACGTAGATACAGACCGACCAAGAATTATTTAGAACATTTACCACCGCTGAATATAAATGCTTTTGAAACAGATGTAATGAAACACGAATTCGAGCGAATGCAAAATCGTTTACCCATGGAGGTACTAAGCATGAAACGTTACGAATTACCTCCACCGCCACCAGGCAAAATGAACGATCTTGCTGCATGGAACGAAAGCGTAGAAAACAGTAGCGCGCAACTAGAACATCAAGCTACTCGGTATACGATAATTTTAACATCGTGATCCCCGGCACCACGTTAGATAAAATTACTTTTTTATCGTTGCAACGTTTTATATTTTTGCAGAATCTGTAACCTCGAATTAATGATGGAATATGGATGCGAAGCTTGGAAATCTTATTTAGAAATATTAGTACAGTTAGTAAGTCAAGCACAGAAACAGTTGCAAGCATTAAGGAAAAAGATTCAGGAGGTCAACTGGCAAAGAAAATCGATGCAGACTCAAGGAGGGGAAAAACTGAGGGCATTAGAGGCACAGTGGGTCGGACTGGTATCGAAGAACTACGAAATTGAACAAGCATGCGTTCACTTGGAGGAAGAAATACAAAAATCGATGATGAATAAAGGTGAAGCTGTGGAAATCAATGATGTACCGGGGGAAGAAGAACCAGATGTTCCAGGAAAAAGTGCCACAGAGGTTATGGCGACCGAAATGAGTCAACAAGAACAAGAAAATTAAAAAATTTAAAAATCCTGTAACAGAATTAATGTGTAAATTTGTAAATTATTGTTTTATATGCATATTTAAATATATTAAATGTTTAAAGTTAACATAATCGTATTCGTCTTGCCTTGTATTAAAAATCTTTGTACAGACTGTACTACTGGATACGTTTAACGATATTGTGTAAACACGACGTCGTTGTTCGATATCGAACGATCGTTTTCTTTTTGAAATAACACTATTCGAAAATTCCTGACATTAGTGGAAAAGTGGTCTACGAAATAGAGCGTTAAAAAATTTCGAATAGTTTCACATTTTTTTGCCATCCTTTTTGTAACAGAACGCAAAACGATTTGCCTTAAAATCGGAGAGGTTAACGTTAACGAGGAACAGACTGCAAGAAGCATCTGATAAAGGAAACAGCGATCGAAAGAAAAACCGTGTCAACGGAAATATCAACGCACTTGAGCACTTTGAAAATATTATATTGATGAGACCGAGTTAAGAATTGCGTTAGTGGAAATTGAAAAAGAGAGAAGAATGCCAGCCGGGGTATCGTCGTTTCGATTCATATCTTTCTCTACATTATCGATATTGTCTATGATGGCTGGTGCACAATGGGTTCACGTCATTTATAGACCACTGGACGATTTAGACGATTTGATAGAACAGGCAGTGAAGGAAAAATTAACGAAAACGTAATTGCAACGGATATACCATAGAATGTAACAACGATTAGACTTTGTAAATAAATACGACTATGCGAATATAAAGGTTACAGTAACTACTCTTTATTCGTTTAAATAGTGAAATTTTTATGATAGAGATCAGGAGAATAGAAGTTTACACGGTTGATAAAATTAATAAACTAACGCGCGATGGTAGTAGATTTAATAAAGCACAATTTATTTCATCATAGTTTACACGTATCACGCTTTTCTTTATGCTTGAAATATACATATTTACAAGACGAATATCACGGATCTATAAATGACATATAGTATTAAGTAACAATTATTTATACGTCATGGTATATCTGGAGGACGCTCTTAAATAGTTTGCTTGCATCGATGTATGTATTCCGGCAGCAGAATCACGTAAGCCTAGCTCTGTAATTTAAATCCATTTAGGATAGCTACTACACGTGTCGACTTGTTCGTAGAATTCGAAAAAGCGAATAGTCAAGCGTTATTCTCTGGCAACTACTCGTGTAAAAAAATACGTAAATCTAATCTCCGTTTCGGCGTTCTATAACGATAGGATAGATAATAAAAAAAATATTCCATCGTCGAGCCGGTGTCCAATGATTTTCATTAATCACTGAATTGTCATAACGATGTCTCGCTGGCACCAGAACTTTGCGACTGAAGCGGTAAACTCGTCTTATATCTCGCTGACTCCTCCTCTAACAATGCTATGCGTTGCTTCAACGTTTTCACCTATAAATTCACGCGAACTTGAGAAAGTTGAAAACGTTTAAACGATAGCTAGAGAGACTCTGTCTCGTCAATCTCTATCGAGCGAATGAACGCGACTGCGCGACATTACGTCACGTATAATAAATAAGTGATCGACGAAAAGCAAGATGGTGGCTGTAGAACGAGAGAAGTTATTTCGTTCGAAGCAACGATGTTTTCTACGTTGCGTTACGACGTGAGAAGAAAACTTCGAATATGGTACAATAAATTGCCTGGAAAGGCTCTCAAGGAATTTCGACTTTTACCGCTATTCTTCGTAATGGGTGCCGGCCTAGAGTATACTATGATACATTGGCACGTTGGAGAGGTTAACTTTTACAAAACGTACAAGAAAAGGAGAATTGAAGAGGCGATCGAAGCAAGATTACGTAAAATGGAAACAGAGTCCGCGTAATATAGAGGCAAGGACGATAAAGTACGTAATTATTTTTTTTATGAATAGAAATATTATTAAGCGTGAATTTTCCTTCACAGACTCGTCGACGACGAATTGTATAATTTAAGTTAAAGTTAGATGGTTATAGGGGTAATACGAAAATGTAAATCTTTGTAGATGAAAAGAATGAGAAACGCGTAATAAATGAAATTTCAGGAAGATTTATAAATATTTGAAACAATTGTTCTTAATACGTTATAGCATGGTACGTTTATCCTTATTCATACCTGTGCAGCGTGTCTTTCTACCATTCCCAACATTTGTTGTTCCAATTTCTTTAACCTGGATTGATATTTTTTCTTGGATTTTTCTAAATTTTGTACCAGAGCTCTAAAAATACACCGCGTACGGTTAAAAAGAAAGAAAGAAAAAGAAAAAATTAGCGATTAATTTGGTATTCCGGTTTTGCGCATAATTCGATTACCTACCCATTGGCTCTTTTTAGATCGTTAACAAGTTCGGCCGACTGTTGATGCCTCAGTTCGGAGTTCTTGTTAACTTTATCCAACGTCGAAACTAATTCCTGTAACCGTTCTTTTAGTCTAGCTTCTCGGCCCAGCGCCTCTATCAATTCGGACTCTATGCCTTCGCTTTCGTTGTCGCTCATACCTCGATCCTGCGTGTAAAATGTACTAGTTGGAAGAAAATAGTATTTTTTTTGTATAGAAAAACGAATCGTATCGTTACTTTGTTCGTTGCCATTGCCAGCATGGCCTCCGTATCGTTAAGTTGACCCTGAAGATGTTCAATAGCAGCATGCTGAGCCGCGATTTGCGTGTCGCGTGCGTTTAATTTTAATTCTATGGTAGCCCGTTCCTTTTCCAAGAGGAAAACGCGTGCCCGTAACTCTGCTTTATCTTCTCGCATAGCCATCAATTCCTACGCGGTTATTACGACAGATGTATTTATCTGGTTGCAAGTAGAAACATCGATCGAAGGAGAACGCGTACAAACCTGCATCAAGACGGCTGTTTCCAAATCTAATTTCCGAACTTCTGCAAGGGAAATGGTGTGTTTCGAGTTTAAAGGTTCGGCGTGAATGCTTTCCAATTCCACTGCGGTCGACCTAACCATGGCACGTTCCCCTTTCAGTCTACCGATGTGCCTTCTGAGTCTTTGTTCGTCGTCTACGCTCCACGTTACCTCGGATCTGACGATGGGAAATTATTTTAAAAAGTCAGAGATAAATTTGATCGCCTGTCGCTGGAATCTATTACACATATAGCGTATAGCGTACTTACTCGTCCGACAATATTATGCTATCCTCCCATGGCGCGTTTAAGGCGTTTATACATTCGTTTTCCAGCTTATTCAACACGTGATAGGCCACGTGTTCGGCTACCCTTCGATTATCGATCGTGATGCTGTTTCTTTCCGTCGACAGAGCGATCTCGCTCTCCAACAAGGCCACCAAAACGTCGTAAGCTTCTATCGCGCGATCGCTATAGGAAAGGGCTAAGCGCAACGCTATCGCGTTCGACTCGTACTTCCCTACTAGTAGACTGAGCCTACAAAAGTAATAAAAAGAGCAAACCGTCCCGTATAAATGACAATAGCTACTACCGTTCGAAAGGATAAGCGTAACGATGATACCTGTCGCACTGAGCCTTGCTCTCGTGCAAAGTGAGCGCAAGAACAGCGTTGTTTGCTCGCGCGTGTTCCAACCTGCTGTTCAATCTCTCAGTTTCAACCTCGAACTGCTTCTCGGATCCATTCAATTCTTGAAGATTCGAGTGCTCGAGTAGATCCGAGACCAAGTGTTCCGCTACCATCGTGGAGCATACCTAACCGCGACGCGAGAAGCAGAGCTCCGTGTCGCTAAATAGTATCGCGTAAAGGGTCGGGGATAAGCGGGCCGGGACTAACTAGGCTATCCATATTCGGAAGACAGTTTATAACCGCGCATGTAGTGAAATTTCAAATTGATTTCTGAACGGTAACACAGACAGATAACAAGATTGGAAGAGATCTCCCTGAAATTCTAGCCACGCGTAAACTAATAGATCATCGCGGATATCAGTTACGATTACGTACTCCCAAGTTGGTAATATC
Source organism: Colletes latitarsis (assembly GCF_051014445.1). Classification (NCBI taxonomy): domain Eukaryota; kingdom Metazoa; phylum Arthropoda; class Insecta; order Hymenoptera; family Colletidae; genus Colletes; species Colletes latitarsis. Next base: position 31,959,069 of record NC_135143.1, read on the forward strand.
GGGTCCTGTGATGTGCCTCTCGTCCGTTCTTCTGAGTCTCACCCTCTCGGCCATTTTGAGAACCGGAGCTTCCTCCCTCGTTACGTTCTTTGTCGGCGGTGTCTGTAGGGGTGGTAAGAGTGGCGAACAAGGTGCACTCAAAGGTTCCGGCGAGCTGGTGTTGCCTCTTGTCTGCGGGAACGAAACGAGCGCGAGGAAACATTACGTTGGAAGAGTCGATAAACATTTTTTGCCAAAGTGTCGGCTCGATCGAACACTGGGAGTGGGCAGATCAGTGGGGTAACGATGGAAAAAATTTGTTCAACGTTAAAATATTGTTGAAATTTTCTGGCAAGCGTGTGCTACTCGTATACCAGACGATACGTACTCTTTAAAGCGAGTATAGTCGAACACGATCGTGCGTTTTCTGCATAAAATTTTAATACAAGCGCGATCGGTACCCACTCTTGTTTCCCTGCGTGGTGATTCGCTGTCAGCCTGTTGCCATTGATTGTTGGACTGATTCTTAAAATTAGCAAGCTGCGTCTGTAAGGTGGCAATTTCAGCTCGAAGGGCTGTGACTTCTTCCTGCAACGTCGCCACGGCCACGCTTTGGCACGAGGCTGCTTGCTGCGCTGGCTCCGGGGTTGGTAACGCCGCCGGACTGTCCAACTGTTCCCTTCCATTCTATCGATCAAAGTGTATCCAATATTATCTGTCTGTTGCTGCTTCGAGTTTCGTTAGTTTCGAATCAATTTTTTACGCTTCTACCGTCCGTCGAACTTCCATATTCGATTTCGTGAAAACGCTCGTCCGCAACGTGTTCCGATCGAAAAGTTTCAAAGTTGCGCGGCTGCAGCGAACGTGAATCGGCGCGGTTGGCCGGGAAACGCTTCTTTCTTTCGGCACTCGCGATACTTTTCGTTGGATTAAATTACTTTGTTAAAAGTATATCGAGGAAAGTTTAATATCTCCGCGCACAGACCGAGAGCGAGTTGTTCGAGAGACGAAAGTTGCCGATCGCAAACAAGTAAGAGTTTAAGTTGTTCGAAAGTACCTCGGCAGTGCGCGGTTCGATATCCTCGCAACAGCTGGAATCGACGTCCCCCAAGGTACGATCTCCGTCGCCTTGAATGTCGCCACCGCCTTCGCTTTCCTCCACCGGGTTCGTAATCGAGCCCTCCGCGTCTCTGCTCGTCTCTATTTCTGTAAACCATACGCCGCCACAATGCATACAACGATACACTTGAAATTTCTTATATGATCGATTTTTTGGCAGATGAGCTTGGCTCGTCACACGTCGTGTCAGCAGGGAACGCGTTAAAGGGAGAAAAGTTTGGTAAAATATTTGTAGAATCGATGGATCGTCGCTTACCAGACTCATCCTCCTCGGCAATTACGGTAGCTCGATGTCTTTCGAGCTGCCTACCGAGCTCGGCGATCACGGAATGTAACTCGGTGAGCCTTTCCTCGTGCCTCGCTGCTTGTTGTTCAGCTCTCTGTTCGGCTCTGGCTGCTTGCACCTCGGCTCTGACCAAAGCCGCTTCAACCGCTTCTCTCGCTCTGGTCGCCGTCACCAGCCTCGAATTCAGCTCGGCTACCTCGGACCGTAGCGACGAAAGCGCGGCCGCGTGGAGCTACAACAGACAAAATGTCCCAACGATAGCAGCTTAACAGCTCAAACGAGACTGTACGATCGATGCTTCGAAGACGAACAGAAATCTAGACGCCTCGTTCCTAACATTCCTACCCGCTAGCTACAACCTGGGATTAATTACACTATTTTGATCGTAACAGCGAAAATTAATCGTCGTCGAGGAGACAATTGAAACGCGCGGCGCGTTATGACTCGTTGTACGATTCAACCTGCCTCGGCTAAACATTTTTGAAAATGAAGAAAAACTTGATACGCGGATAAGAAATTTAGCCTAGATACATATTTAGAGAATTCGATAATCCCAGGTGCCATCGAAGTTGCCTTTACACGTACGGTAGCTTTAACAGATTTAGACGAATTTTTAGCGATTATAATAAACACTCGTGACTGTGTTAACGTCGGTCACGGTTATTTTAAAGCGTGGCGCGATGTAAATGGAAGCCACGGCGGCGATCGTGGCACTTGTTCCTTGTTATCGGGCGGTCCTCATTAATTTCCGTTGCATTCGAGGCATTTCGAGCGCGAACGCAAGAAACGAAGAAAAAAATTGTATGGGCATCGCGAGGATACGTGTTTACAGCGACATTGCGTTCCTCCGCGAGTGTCCTTGACGAAAGCAACCGGCCGTGACATACGTTACGATACGTTAATGATACCTGGCCACGTGATAGAGCCGCGTATAAGAATCACCGTCCGTAATTACGTAGTTTCATTCGAGAACCGACCGCTGTCGCTATCACCGTCGCCGTCGCCGTAGCCCTCGTATAGCAAAGATCATCGGTGGACCGGGACGACAGGTAAGTAAAATATAATAGTTGTCGTCTCGTAAAAGAGGTAAAAAGGAGGCAGGTTCCTCGCGAGTTTCTATTTGTCTTGTTGTTGACGTTAACGAACGGGAGGTTAAAGTTTACGATCGATTATTTTCAGAAGTTCTCTCGTTCGAATCGTGACAATTAGAGATATCAGCGTTCAATATGAAGCAACTGTTGGCCATTACGGTTATTCTGGCGGTGTTTTGCGCGACGTCGATGGCACAGTCGGACGATTACATTCATTTGCCAGGGAAAAACTGTCAGGACGCACCGTCCTGTCCGGACGGTAGACCTTGCGTGATGGCTCCTCCTCGCTGCAACGTGGGCACTTGCGGCAAAAACTTGGTGCCCACCTGCGGCCAGAAGAAAACATGAATTACGCAATATCGTTCCAAGAACAGGTGGACCGCACCTACGCCGCTCGTAATTATTTTTATTCATCGATTGACGCGACTGTTAATCGTCGATACGTAAATAACTATTGTAACGTTACTAATAAATCTATTTTTCCTTGATGTCGATTATTCGTTGTTTAGTGTCGCTGCTCGCTGGAGGTTGACGATTACCATCGGTTCGCGTACAGGTTGCATTTTTAATGCAGAATACTGGTTTTAAGCTGTCGTGGTCGCGGTCGCGTGCGTCGCAACACGATACCGGAAATTGTGGCGAAGCGGTGTAAAACTGGCGACGAGCGATAAAATCTCTGTCGCGTAATAAAATGAACGGGGATTCGATAGTCCACAACGAGATACCTGTCGATAAAAATTAACCGGATCCTGTAATCCGTTAAAGAGGTCAAGCAGGTGACCCTTTCAAGATCGTAAATTCCTTAGCCAGTATGCCACGACCCTTTTTTACCCCCTCTTTGTCCGATCGTGAAAAGGGAAGAGCAACTTTACTCGGTTTGATCCGGGGGAACGTTGAACGAAGACAAAGTTGGTCGAGGGGCGAGGATACCGTTTGAAACGTTCTTTTTGTAGCCTGTTGGGACAAAAGAGGCGACCCACGGACGCATCTATTCTGCTTCGACGCGAGGACATTGCCTGTAGAAATGGCACACAGTGTGGCTAGATCGGGCATAATTGAGTGCATCGAAATCGACAATAGTGACGGCTAACGGAGCGGTGGAGATAGCAGGTATATACTGCCGCATGAGCCACGTGTACATACGGGAATTCGGCATTTCGCCCAACTTCGGGAAATTGACAAAGAACGCTAATGCGAGTCTTTCCTTGTTGCTCTTGTAACAGCTGACGTACGACCTCGCGATAATCGGCATACGATTCCAAATCTCGACTGCCCTAGCATTTTTACTTTCTTTTAGCGGAAATGCACGTTTTAAGACCCCTTGATCATATTGTGACTATTAAAAAAAAAAAAAGAAATTTTTTTTTGTTCCTATGTTATTAACACGATTGCATCTGGCTACACTGATGGCGCATCTCTTCTGCGCGCGTCGACGCTATTACTCGAGGAGCGATCTGTGACTCCATCGATCGACCGATTATGACTTTTTCACGTCATATGGCAGTTGGCCACTACTTTCGATTCTATCTTTTCAGTATCAACGAAATACACGCGTCCCCGGAAGTAATCTCGAAACGGTAAAAGGCAGTCGCGTAGTCAGGAAATTTGATTCGTTTCGCGCAAACAACGCGTTCGAACGTTCTAACGAGAGCGAACTGTCGCCTACGGTGATTCGATGGAAAAGTTGATAATCGACCGATCGTAAGTGTCGGCAGAGGAAAAATGAAATTATCGAGGAGCAAACTAAAGTTTATTCGGAAACTCCTCTGTGATATCGATCGTCCGGTTGGTTAGGCGGTGGCAGCAGCGGCGACGGCAGTGGCGGCGGCGGCAGCGACGGCGGTTCTATCTCTGCGGGATTAAAGTTTAAAGGGTAGTAGTCGATTTTGCGTAAGCTTACAGAGAGACAGACAGACAACTGGACGAGAATGACGAACGAAGAAAGAATGAGAGAAAACGAAACGAACGGATCGAGAGACCGTGTGTCTCTATCGATGAAAGACTAGCTGGATGGAAAACGAGGAGAATCAGAGGAGGAGGAGAAAGGATAATCTAAACGCGAGGAACGGAACACGAGACAAGGAGAAAAATGAACGAGATATTTCAGGATGAATATGGAGGCGCGAGGGTGAAGAACGGAGAAAGGGAAGAAGAGAACCGGAAGTACAGAAACATTGTCCTGTTTCTCGGAGGCAGGCCCGATTCGCTTTGCTTTTCAATCGAATACGACAGCGAGAAAAATTACGGAATTCTCCGTGTCTGGCTCGTTCCGTGTTTCGTTAACGCGTTCTCGAAGACGCGCGTAGTAGGTAGATCGAACAAACACCAAGACTTACAGTCTCCTGGTGCTTGTCCCTGTGATTAGTTTCAACCTGTATAGGGACGGTTTTATCGGAGCTGCGATCACCGGGACAGCAAAGCCACGATCTGGACCTAATTAATCCTTTTGGTTCTTCTTCCTCGTCATCGTCCTCGTCCTCGGTAGTAGCGCAGTGCACGTAAACGAGATTGTCCCTTCGTGGCGTCTCGAGGACTTGTTTGCCCAACGCAGGGACGCGATTCGGCTGCACGGAGAATCTGCTCGCCTGCTGACAGTACTGTTGTTGTTGTTGTTGTTGTTGTGGCTGCTGCTGCTGCTGCTGCACTACTCTCTGTCGGTGTAATCGTTCCGCGTAGTAACCTGGCTCCGCGGAACCATTCTTCACGGCCACCGCGAAGCCCGCCACCTTGTCTATCGTGATTCTCTTTAATTTTTCTTCACCGTAGTAGGATCGATCATCTCGCCGCGATCCCTTTTCCCGACGATTATCCTACCAAATACACCAACGATAGCGATTGGCCACGGTTCCTCGACTCCTCCGATAGTTCTATATCGCGTTGCCGATAGCTGGTCGAACCGAGGCAAATGTCCGTCGAGGCTCGATCAAACTACAATCGATGGAAAGTTGACCGCGTACGTCTTGTTTGTTAGAGAAAATAGGTTGGCTATCGCGCGAACAAACTTCCAATACCGCACGATAACCGTACTCGTAAAAACCTATAAAACGCGTATTTGGCTAGCTCGTATCGGCGTAAAATATCGCAGTCGGTAATTATAATTGGTAGACGTAGAGTGGAGTTTTTCCGCTTTGGCACGTGCCGCGTTGGTTCGGTTCTCGGTTGGCAGCAGGCGACAGTGATTTCAATGTCGAAATCGTGGAAAAGCTCCAACCAACACCCTGAACCGAACGCTTTAATGGCGTAAGATTTGCCGGTTAAAAATTTTTTTTGTACACGTTCAACGTGTTTAACGAGCGCGGCATTCCTGGTGCTCGTTAACCTGCCATTAGTGGCCCGGTCAACGCTGGTCTTCGATGTTCTCCCCACGGCTGTTCGTTAGCTTTTCAACGATGCGTTTCGACGCCTTTAGCGTACTCGTCGATCCGATTACGAGGGTACTCTCTTCGCGAATAAAACCGGAAACCGAGTGCAATATACGCGTACATATCGCTTTTGCCTTCTTCTTTTCTCGTTATCGAAAGTGTTTGCCGCGGTGCAGCGCGCGCTTGATGCTCGCGTTATCAGTACGCGTTGCACGGTTCGCGTAAATCTATCCGCGAACGCATTTACACATTATAGGAAACCCCAAATAGAAACACATACTAAAATAATTAAGTTGATCTATTAAAATAAAGGCTCTTTTAGCCGGTTTATTCTAATTTACAGCGTTGTTCGGCGATGATTCGTTGTTCGTCTTTTAACATCGTACTCGCACCGTAACGAGAAATTGCCGTAGGAGGATACGTAACGCTGGTTGGCCGAATTCGAACAGCCGCAGGGTCGACCACCGATTGCCGTAATTGCGTTCGTACGAGGTCTGGGTTAGCATAAACTCGTCGATCTAGAAAGCTGGTTAATTGCTCTGGCCAGAGTGTATCAATTCCCGGGGCGAAGACGCGTCGCGAAACGGCCGGATCGACCTTATACGCGAAATAAATTAATTGCTCGACCAATTATGAACGCGAGAAGGGAGTAGGGATTTCCACCATGCACCTAACGAGGCCCTTATTACGATCAAAGCCACCACCGTGCAAGGATTCCGCGAGTGCCCGAGTTACGCTTACAACGTAACAACCTTTCCTTGTTATTCCTGTTAAAATAAATCTAAATGCGAAGAAAAGGTAATCATCTTGTACACGATAAGCTCGTCGATGTACGTGGCAAAGTGCGTTAGTTAAACGAGTTAATTAGTCGAGGCTACGTAACCAAGAGACATACCGGGAAAACGGGCCGCGTAACGCGCCAATTTAGGGGATATGCCCGGTGACAGGTGACCGTCCCATGTCGCCGCGTCGGTGGATACAAATTACTATGCCGCGTTCCGGCCATAAAATATTGCTGTTCGACGATCGTTCCTCCCCCATCGTGTCAACCACGATCGGTAATCGTTCTATTTTAGTAAATGGTATTGCATCCAGCCGATGGGCTATGGCGCAATGTTGTCCGAATACGGAAAACGAATACGTAAATTGGCCAAAGTGGAGGAGCAATTTGGACGGCAGCTGTACGTTGTCACGAGTGGATTAGCTTGCGCGTCGTTGTCGCAACCTATCTCGACATTTGCATTACGCTGACGCAGAACGACGACCCTATCCCCTTCCAGCCTGGTTGCCCTTTCTCTTTTTCTGCGAGCAACCAGTCGCGCGCATGGCCACCGGAAATTTCTCGCGTTGACTCACCACGCACGCCCGTCCTTCTCGATGCAACACTATAGCGATCAGATCCCTATCTGGATTATTAATTAGCAGCCGCCTAGAGTGGCTAACTGGAAAGAATCGTGTTAGCAGCTCGCCTCGAAATAGGGGTTGGTTCGCGTCACCGTAGGTCGGGGTACCGGGGCGAACCGACGGATATATCCTACGAGTAATTAGCACACGCCGACTCGCCGAGTTACGAAGCTAAATTCACTGGCGCCTCTCTTGGATTATTCGCGAGCATTATAGACGATCCGAACGTCACGCGAGTAAAAGCTTTGGGTTTATTAACCCTTGGGTGACCGATTGGGAACTAATCTCGCAGCTGCTACGATACGGTTACGATAATAGAACGAGGCTGCGCTGCGCCGCACACTACCGAGGCGAGGCGATTTCTTTCCATTCGTTGCTACAAACATCCGATTCGAATCATTGTCAATTTTCTACGAATCTCCGACGAGCCCCGGCTAAAGAAAACCTTTCTATCGACCAACGACCCGTTCCGTTAATAAGAATATGTATAGTCGAGGGGAGGAACGAAACGGAAAGTGCGTTTCATTGTGCGGTATGGAATGCGAAGCACGCTGCGAGTTCGCATCCCGCACCTCGCATCGTCGCGTCGTTCTACGATCTCGATCCACGGCGCCTTTTACGACCGTACTTTCTTCCGTACGCCGACGACCGGTAATTTAACATATTAATTTACGAGATAATCGTCGTATCGGCAATTTACGAAAGCACCGTTAAAACGTGAATGTAAATGTCGCTCGACCTGAACGCGGTCGTTTGACCGTGTCTCGTGCATGCGCGAATAAGAGAACGTTTCCGCAACTGTGGATATTGTATACGCGCAACTGTATGCAAAACAGATTGATGGTAACGCGTGTCGCGTAAAAGCGTGTTGGTTTTAGCGCTTTGCTTTGTCGGTCTACCGCACCAAATCGACCCTGGCGCGAAAGTATGCGGGGTACCACCGGGGGTATCCAGCATAATGCTAGTCGAGTTTTCAATCTTTTGCTTTTCATCGTTACTTGCAACAACTTTTACGGAAAAGTAAATATTTTACGGCCTAAACGAACTTTATAGAATAAATATCGTTTACTTGGAGAATATCTCCTGTTAAAGACATCTTTAGCGTATCGAAGAAACGATGCAGAAAGTTTCTAGTAGTAACGGCGTTGCTTTGGTCAGACAGAATAAGAGACGCAGGCAGCGTAACCCGCAATGCGGGGTACGCGGCTTTAATAGAAATTAAACGAATCGCATTGTTTCCGTAAAGTAGGTACACCGTGGCGAGCAGCTTTCTGGAGGAGAGCCAACAAACTTTAAGATCCACCTGTCCCACCTACAACGAGTAGCGAAAAGTGCGCGTTCGACGCGACGGTTCTTAAAACGGAACGTCAAACTAACGATATCGAAGACCGATCGTTCGATCTACCAAACGCTAATATCCAATCTCGTTTCATCGATATCGATAGATTACGCCCGCTGAACGGAGAACGAAGGGAGCTCGAGCACGAGTAAAGTGGTGTCTCGGTATCGATAAAGCGCGATCGGTGCACAAATCGTCATCCTGTTGCGTATGCTATGCGTTAGGCGATGGTGTGTATCGGAGAAAGAATTTCGATTGGAATCGAGCTAAATATCGGAAGATAACGGTATGCAGGACGGTGTGTAATTCACGTTGCTGGCCGTAATTGCTTTTGCATCGATTCTCCGCACGGGGTCGGCCGTCGGCCGTCTTCCCATCGTCCTACATAAACGCGGAGTAGCCTGCGCCAATTCCAGGCATCGCGCGTCAGGTCGTCGTTCGATGCGAACAAACAGTGCTGCGTAACACGCGACTCTCTAGCCGCACCGCGCTACTCCAAATCCTCGAGATCTAGCCTCCTAGAGGAGTATTGCGACACTCTCTGATCGCGTTTGTATATACGTATATGTATGTCTCAGCGTGCGTTTCGATGTTTTTCAATCTCAGACTACTCGAAAGATAGCGTAGGAAAATTTACCGTACTCGATCCGTACTCTAAACGATCCTGATACTCGAGCTACGCATTATTAATACGGGCAAAACGTAGAAACACGGGACGGGAGTGTTTCGAGCTATTATCGCGATATTCTTTCGAACATAATACGACGCGAAAACCGAGATATACGTCTGTAGTTGGAGACTGGCTAGCATAATCGACGTACCGGACAACCAGGAATGTCGCGGCGTTTCTTTCTTTGCGACAGGGGTAAATCGTAGATAATACACTGTACGCGTTGCTGTCGCGTGCGCTACCGATCGCTACTCGTAACACTCTTGGAACATTGTTGGAAAAACCGATGATAAAGTTAAGCGTAAACACTTGACCAGTGTCGACGCGTCCCTCGAAGCCGAATAACACGACTATGACGGACACGCGCGATAAAGGTGTGCACACGAGATCGGTTGATCGAAACGCTGACCACCAACCGGTACGCTGGCCGAAACGCTCGCTGACGGACTGAACCACCGATTCTCCCACACCCTTTACGCATTTCGACTAGCGGCGCCCGAACGACGCCGAGCATCGCCGAGCGTCGCCGATCTTCTCGACCCGTTGCTCCGAAACTTCCATTTTCCCCTCTAGCTTTTCTAACCACGGTTATTTCTAATTCCATGCGCAACGCGGTTAAACTACCCCCCGAACAAATAAACAAACTTGCTCCTTTGGCCCGACTCGCCTTCTTCGCCAAATTCTTCAATATTTTCTTACGTCGGAAAATGCGTACAAACAAAGTACAAACTAGTTTACGTTTATCAACAAAAAGTTGTTCTCGTTGCATGCTACGACTGTCCTTTAACGACACGGCCACGTATCTGTTCGCCGGCTCGTAATACTTGTCGTCTACCTACGGCGATCGAACCAGCCTAACGGTACAGAATGTCGAACAAGATTCGAGAACTGGTCGCTGCGATCGCGGAAAACGAAGGAACGGCGAATAAGTTTTCGAGGCGAGAAATCGTGAAATTTTTAGGGAAGAAGGAACGAAACGAACGATAGTCGTGCAATTCTATTAACGAAATTACGGAGACAAGCCTACCGGCTGTGGCTTCTCAATTAACTTTGCTAATTTCTCGATTAATCGGACGTCGCGTTCCGCGAGTAAAACGGACGAATAGACCGAGAAGAAGAGAAGAGTGACGCGAAAAGCTCTAGGGTGTGGTAAATTAAAACTCTACTTGGTTGGACGGATCGACGTTGAAACGTATACGCTACTCTTATTCGGCTTTTACTTGACGAATAAATGGATCGATCGCTGTAAATATTTCCTAGCTTAACGAACAAAGTAATTTTCACGAACCGTCGTTATTAATCCCTTTTCGCTCCGTAAGCAAACCAAGCCTCGATGCGTATAATGAGTATTTATTTAAAAAGCGAATATAGCCGAAGCAATTGGTAATAAAGAGGCAGATATACGAGGCGTTAATAAAGAAGCGTAATTGCGTAAACGTCCGGACGTTCTCGCGCGCACAACGACGCACCGCCGCGTCGTGTCGATATATCGGTGTGACCGTGTTGAAGACGTCTCTGGGGTTTATTGCGCCATGCTCCCGGTCCCAAGAATTCGTCCCGAAGCTCGTAGATGCTAGCAGGGATGAAATTCTCGAGACTGGGAGACAGGCTGGAAGTAAATATCTGGAAAAAGAAAGGCGGTCGGGCGGGCGGACAGGCGACGGGGCAGCCGTCGCGATAGAAAGTAACGATCGTTCTGCCGTAGAAAAACATTGGCCATTGCGTGTGTCGCTCGTACAACGGCAGATACGTTTCGACGAGTTAAGAATTTCTATCGACGGAAGCATGGTTTTGCTCGCGCACCAAGACAGTCGAGAACATATTTCTGACAAGAGTTACGTATCCTGAGATGACCTCAATAGCGTTTCATAAAAGTTATCGGCTCGGCCGGAACGATAACCCGCACGGAATAAGATTACACGTAGGATAAGCTATTGTTTCCGAGCAAATCCTTGCTCGCGTTCCGCGACTCGTGCATACGTATCGCGTGATTTACGATAGCGAGCGCAAGGTATACCGTAATCGTCCTGCTTAATTCAATCTGTGGTATTTCTAATAAGCCCTGTTCGACTTATCGCCGAGTCGCATATTTCGCGCAGCTGCAAGAATTTGAAAATTTCCGATAGTTCTGCGCACCGATGGAATCTGCGCGTAAGCGGGTCCCGCAGCCTCTGGCAGTGGACGTTTTAGTTTTATTTAATCAGCGGCGAATTGAACCGAGCCGAACACCGAGCCCAGTCGGCTCGAGTCGAGATCCCTTTCTTGCTTCCCAAACTACGTAGCTAGGAACTTTAGGTTGCTTCGGCTCCGCGCAGCTGGATAAACGTTTGCTCTTGGTTTATCGCTTTTTCAGCGCGGTAATGTACTACGTAATAACGGTTATTTATACCCAGTAAATGCCGTATGCCATTCCCCGCGAGACGTTTCGCGATCATTCCTCCGGTACCTTGGAATTCGGCCGACTTTTATTTTCCTTTACTCTCGCTAATCCCCGGTGATCTCTTCTCTCGGGTATTCTTCAACCTAGCGGAACGTATCTCTTCCGTCCACGTTTTCCAAGTCGTTGGACCGCAGACGACGCTTCCGCTTGCAACCGGTTAGCCTGTGTTCGACTGGTTCTTAATCTATTATACGTCGCGTGTATGCGTGCGTGCGTGCGTGCGTGCGTGCGAGCGTGAATGGACCTCTGTACCTACAAATGCGTATACATACTAGGATAGGAATGTTGGAAATTAGCTGCAAGTTTGCGTTTAAACGAGCAAGACAACATATTTGCCAACGCTTCGAAGAGACAAATTGCAAAAACCACTCTTACTACTATTGCGTTCGATGGACGATGGACGATGGACGATGGACGATGGCCGAATGGAAACCTGTCGAACAAGCTAGTCGATGGAGAGAAACGTTTGGAATAGGCAAAGACCAACTAGGTTAACGACGTTACAACGAAGAGAAGGTGAATCCACGAGGCACGCGAATCGTCATTAGCAGGAACAATTCTTTGGGTTCGTGGAATCGAGATAAAGATAGATACATCGACTAGCCGAATGTACGTACGTACGTACGAAAGAAATTGCGTTTTGCCCGCGGAAAAAGGCTTGTTGTTGGCGTAACGGGACTAGTTTGCAGTTGGTAGCGAATTGACATCGCGAATTACGAATTAACCTTCTTGCTCGCTCGATGAGGCCCGATCGACGAGAAACGAGACGAGTAGTCGGTAGTTGGAAGTTTCCACAGTTCGGACTGTTACTTTCTCGAGTAACGGATCGATCGTCGATCGTCCGAAGCTCACCTTATTAGCCAAGTCCAGCATATTTCCGGTCCCCCCTGCGGCAGCTTCCACTAACTTCTGAAGGGTGTGAGGCTCCGGTGAAAGATCCCTTGCTCCGCTATCGAATTCCCAACTTTCATGCCGGCCGGATACGGTACCTGAACAAAATACGAGTACGAAACGTAACGATTTATCCGAAAACGATCCAACGACGGCTCACCGAGACTGTTGTCGCTGCTGGTGGGTAAATACTCTGGCGTATGCGTGTGGTGTGAACTGGTTCGGTGTTTGCCGGACCTGAGAGCCTCGATTTCCGGTCGCAGAGCTAAACGTCGCCTGAGGAACTCTTGATAGGAAATGCGACCGTGCTCGTCCGCTCCCAACTCCCTCATCAACTCCTCCACCGAATTTTCGAGATTTAGTTCCCTGCACACAGTCAGCAGGTCCTGGCTAAAATTTTAAACACAACGATATTAAAACCAGCAATTTACCTATCGTTTTCGAATAACGATCGCAACGACCCGATCACGGGTAATACCCTATGGCCGAATGCTGTCCAATTGTCCGACTGTCAGAGTGTCCGGTCTCGAGCGATTCGTCTAGGTAGATAATTAAAATCAGACCCCGAGGCCCGATACCTGTCCGACGAACGCGGAGCCTCTTAATTTTCGTTGCCAGCAGGACAGAATATCGAGGAAAACCGATTAAAACGTCAGTGCTGGCCGGGACGGTTCGGAATTACGCGAAAGACGGATACGCAGACTCGGTCGATACCACGGGAATTAAACATTTACCAGCGACTGCACGGATCCACACCACCAAAATGTTAAACGGTCGTCTCTCTCTCTCTCCTATCGCGAACAAACGTTTACATTTAAAAAATATTTTTATTAATTGCGAAGCGTCGCGTCGTTCCGGTTGTCGGAAGAAAATAAAGGAAAGCACGTTTAATGGAAATAGGCTGAAGAGAGGAATAACGGAAGCAACGATCGACGTCGCGTTCTAGTAGCGCGCGCAATCAACGCCACGATCGGTCGGGCAACTTCTTCCTCTTCTTTTGCGAGCGGACAAATTACCTCGAAACCTTTGTTCGTCGATTTTATCATCGAGAAGGGGAGACGGACGTTACCGAAGTAGCGTTTAAAAACATGTCGAAACATGTCGAAACATGTCGTTACGTTCGGTACGTTCGGTACGTTCGGTACTTGGTATATGTATTATCGAATATTTCGAATCGAAACGCGTTCGCCTCCGTGCGTTTATATCGAACGAATATAGAGCAAACTAATCTTAATCGTGTCGTCGGTGAAGGAAACAAAGATATAGACGCGAGCCGAACCACGAACATTCAAATTCGCGTAATAAATAAAGAAACGAACCTATCGTTCGAAAACAATCGGACCCAGACTACTACGTACCACCGGGAAAGTTTCTGCCTGAGCTTGCGAAGCGACAATCTCCCCAATGTTCTGGATTCCCATGATTTAAACGTCTCCATTAGTCGGTTATTTCTCAAAATGTTTAATTCCTGAAAATAGTCGGACAGGCGTCGAAGGGGTAAAAGGACGGCGGGTGGCCGAGCATCGTGCACGCGCGGTTTAAGGTCCGGCTGAAACGATGCAACGAGTGCCACTGCAGCCCGCGAGTGCACGCAGCCCGCGAGTGCACGCAGCCCGCGATATTCAAACCAGAGGAAAGAGGAGAAAAAAAAAAAAAAAAAGGAAGAAATAAACCGAGTATGTAGTCCAAGTAAGAGAACGTGAAACGAACGCGACTTGATCCATCGCGATACGTGTCACTCGACGTGTCTTGTGTCTCGTGTGCGGTTTTACGGCTGACGCGCGTCTTTATTTTCATCCGACCTCCGTGTTTCTCGCGGTTCAGCCTGTAAGATCAAACTGTCCAGCAGTATTCGCCGTATCTACGTTTCTATTATTAATCGTCAAACGACGAGTTTGCGAGGTTGCGGAGAAGCGAGAAGAGGCAACCGAAAGTATTTACAATTTCAAACATCTATACGAGTTGTCGCAAAGTTAAAAATATCGAGGTCAGGCCGTCGTAGTCTCGGTGGTCCAGTTAATTTTCTTGTCGAGAAAAATAAAAATAACCGAGGAAAGCAGAGCGGCGAGGGAGTGGGAGAGGAGGAGGAAAGAAGAACGAGGAGAGGCTGTGCGTAAAAAGGGACTCGAGAGCCGCGAACGGGAATGTTTTGCCTTTCCAGGGCCGTTTCCATGGGTGAAATGATTTTCACGATACGGCGCACTCACGATGAACAACGAACGAACGAACGAACCCCTTTCGGCCGTCAAAAGTGGACGTCTCAACGTGCCGAGTTACACGAGCTACTACCTACTGGTACTCGTTGCAAGTTCGCGCGCAGTTTTCCGCCTGCGAGCCCTTTCTATCGAAAAGCTCTCTTCTGTCTCGTCGGGGAACAACCTATCCGGCCGAATTACCAACTACTCGCCAATTAATTATTTCCAACTAACAATTTCGTAAACGGTTACGGCTGAAAAAGAATAAAGGATAAAATAAAAGTTTGAGAATAATATCGGATGGATCAGATTTACTGGTCGGAGAGCGATAAAGAGACAAGGATGAACGGAAAAGTGAAGAAATACCGGAGAAAAAGGGTGGGTCGGTCGATGAAAAGCAACACGAGTATTTAATGTTAAGCGCGTTCCGCTCTATTTCGTTGGTAGAGACCCTCGAACCGGGCAGACCGTGAATAAAAGGAGCGCAGCGTCTCCTTCGGGCAATCCTCCCTTTTCAGATGCTCCGGGGCGCAGAATAGGTCCGCCATTAAAAACAAAAAGGATCAACAGAGGGAAGGTAGCGAGAGGTGGCGAAGCTTCCGCCACGTGAAAGGGAAAAACGGGGGAGAAACGAAACATTACCTAATGCCGTGTTTTCACTGGGAGAAATACCGCGCGTGCGTTTTACTTCCACCTAACGCGCCCCACCATAACGCACCGCAACCCTAACCACTCACTCGTCTAGGCATCCTTTGTCGTCGTCTCCTATCTATCGCGTGCCATCTTTATCCCTCTCCTGTCTATTTGCCTTTCCGTTGGACCAACTTTCGCCGCGTGCTTTCGATAGCCGAGTAATCAACGAGCAGCGAGTCGTTGCCGTATTGCTCTCGACTGCTCGTCCGAGACTGTGCAAAAAGAGAGGGGCCGTGCTGTGGCCGTAATTTCATTCGAAAGGAATAGCGAGACGAGAGCCAGCCGATGATTCTGCCAAGGATACCAGTAATCGCGAGGATAAAACGAAAGGGGAGTTGGTTTCGTGCCGGTCTGTGACTCACTTGCCATAAAAAGCGATCACCCTTCGTGCGACCCTCGGGTGTACGAGATGATATCGTAGATATCGTAGATATCGTAGATACTTGGAACACTCTGAGCCACTAGTGAACAACGTTTTCCTTCGATATCATCGTTGGCTGCTAAATACGTAAATACGTATGCAACACAAACCTCCGAGTGTCCTGCTACTTTCGATCCGTCGCGATGCATAGGTTTAACGATTTTAATAATCGGTCGAGCATGCAGAATCGCGTTGGAATCGAAAATAGAGACCATGTATGAAACGGTCGAAAAATTCATTAATTTTTCTATACTTTACACCGTTGTTGAACGTTTAAACTGGCTCGATTATTGGTTTTCGACTGTTGGTACGACGGGCAAAGTGCAATTACTTGGAGCAACGGATTGGCAACGATCGATTGTCATCCGATAATTCGTGGCTCGTTAACGAATCAACCCCTCTGGCAATAATTATCGATAGAATGGAAATCGATGTAGCAAACGGGACTGTTAATTATCGCGCTTAGAGACGCGTGTACGCGTAAAAGCAATCGGTGCGACTCGTATCGAATCATTCGCGCAACGAGATACGATCGATAGATCGCCACGAACGGTAACTTGTCTCCTATACTTTTACCGCCAACAGTTTTATAACCGTTTACCAAACACCAAACAATTGCTTTTCAATTGATTGAAAATTGTGAAAATCTCGACGATCCATCGATAAACTGTCCCGAAAGCACAAGGGAAACTACCCAAGTTTTCATTTGTATCGGTGAGCGTAATTCCGATAGGCATTCGGCCTCGCTCGTTCAGCCAACGAGCGCATCCTCGTCAGACGGTTAACGCGTGGCCAAGTCTCGTACTTTCTGGTAGGAAAAGGCAAAGAAATCGGAATAATTCGAAAGGCCAGTGTCCCGATTTTCTATAACAAAACTCGTAAGAAATACATACGTATATCGTGTTCGACGCGCGTAAACAATGTACGATCGTTCGAGACACGTCCTTTTAAAGTTTCGGCGCAGGTTTCCTCGAACGAACGCGTGTAACCAAGGGCAATCCGTCGGAATGAAACGACAGATCCGCATCGGTACACGCTTTTGTCGCGTACGCGTACGAATCTGCGCTCGCTTTCAGGGGAAAATACCCCTCGCGGTTCGGGCAGGGAAGAATGCAAACGCCGGTAGCAGCCACGACTTGTCGACTAATTTTCGCGAAAACGATCTGAATAGAGTAGGTCGCTGCGGGAGCAACGGCCCGGCTCCGAACAATCAAGAAACGGAGCACCGACGGCGAAACAGAGAGAAACGGTTGAATATCGGAAAAACGGTTATGCGTTTAATGGTAAACCATCCGTCGTCTGTGCATCCCACACATATTCCTATTATCTTGCAAGTGTTATTCGTACCACGGTAGCGAAAAGAAAAATACTTAATTTATGGCATCGCCTGGGGCGAGGCTTTCAGACCAGCTAATTAATCGAGCTAATAATTAAAACGCGTGCAGCGAATTACTTTGTTACGTAACTTTAGCCACGAAACGTTTCACGGGGTATGAATTTATCGTGTTTAGCGTTTACCTGCCTCGCGAGTATGCTTCATCGTATTCGAATCGTGTCAAAGTTCCGATCAACCTATCCAACGATAAATTTAATGCGAAACAACGATCGAATTCTATGGTAAATTAATCGATCCAACGGTTGGAAAAATTTTATTCAAAATAATATTCTTTCGATCGTTTATAGGCAACAGTATTGTTAAGAAAAAATACCGACGGTTAAACAGATTCGTTTCATCGTTGTAAATTAACCAGTTAGTTAACCAACAACAAGCTATGGCGCGAACAAGTTTAGACGCGTAAATAAAATAGTTTGGTTCTTTTAGACGCGTAAGTATAGAATTTCTCCGAGTAATCGAAACAGAATCCTGCATTATAAAAAGTAAATGATCGTAAAATTTGATTAAAATATTAAATCTGATCGGTCTCTCCTCACCTGTCGATAAAACCATCTCCGTCGCCGTCGCATGCTTGGAACAGCTTTCTGACGCGTTCCTCGTCGCAGATGGAGCCTGCTTCACTCTCAGCATCCGCGATTTGTGACATTTTCACTTCACCTCTCGTTTATCCATCGTGAGACAAACTATCGACGACGCACTGGTTGGTTGTTTCGTGTTCATCCTTTCTTCGATTAGATCGATCAGGCCGAGATTAGATCGTTCAACGAGTACTTTAATTACTCCCCTTTTTTAACTTGTTATCCGGATATTAGCATCCCATTTTTTTAATCGTCGTGGTACATTTCCCAGCAACTGTTGTTACGAATCGAATCGAATCGAATCGTATCGTATCGATTCAGCGAGTCCTTCGAGTTTCGACGATGAAACGTTAGCGACCGATGGGTCAACGAAAACACGTACATACGTGTCGTACGAACAAATGCAAGTAAGATGGATCGTTATGTCACGTGTTGCATCGCGATCCCACGTTAATCGATCTCGAGAGACGCATACTCGAACCGCCTCCGCGATCGCGATCGCGTTCGAGGAATATAAAGGTCTACGAACCTCGATGGAAGCAACGGCTATTTTTAGACGGCCTAAAGCAGCGTGTAGATTCCCTTGTTCCCAAAGATTTAACTGGTACACGGGAAATAAACAGATCGGCTGCGGAGGCGCGTGTCATTCTCCTCTCGCCCACGTATTTCCACCTTACGATATTTATCCGGGATTATACCGTTTGTCGTTCGGTGTCCGAACTTGTATGGATTTCTGCGACCTATCGCGTACACCCGTCCAGAGAATATCGGAGGATTTTGCGACCGCGCACGCACCAAACGAGCCCGTAACCGCCGTTTCCAGTGTCACCGAGTCACTAACCCTAACCTCAAAACCAGACCCGAGGCTCGCCCACCTTCGCGAGCTGCACAGCGGCAATCAAAACTATCGATTGAGCGTTCCACGGTCGAAAAACTTTGACAGCTCGCGCCATCTTGAAATTCCCGTGCACGACACGGAAATAAAAATGGCGACCGTGTAGCCCGGCTCGGCCGGCGAAACGTTCGAGCCTCTCTACCAGATGTCGATCCTATCGCGACCAATGCGCCTGTCGCGTCGCACAGACCAAACTTAAACTAGGCAACCTTACGGGGTACAACATATTTTTAACATGGAAAAATAAGTTACTTTTTATTCGTGGTGACATCGTTCGCAACGTGGCCGTTATTAAACGGAAACGTAAGCAAAATTCATTTATACGCACGATTACAACCGTAACCAATATCCGTAAAAACGTGCATCGTATTAATGAATTTAAACATACACCTTTATACGATAATGCCCTTTAAGACTTGAACTTGTCGGCCAGCGTTGGCAGCAGTTTCTTCAGTTTGCCGGTATCGTGGCTGAAAGCCCACATTATACACCGAGTATGCTCCTCGGTAGGCAAACCGTGTAATTCACCGTCTGTCTCGAACCACGGTCTATTATTCTCCTTGATGCGTTCCACTAGACTTTTCAGTTTTTTGTTTCTCTCTACGTCCCAAGTTACGTTCGAATTTCGAGCTTGTACGGTCCTGAGCTTCTTGTAATCTCCGCCCGCATCTTCGTACGCTCTACGGGGAAGAAAAAGAGGTGAAAAGATTCGTAGATCGAACGAAAATATTCCCAAGCCCGATCGGACGATGGAAAAGGAAACGCGACAACTTACTCGAGAAATCCGTTGTCTTCGATTCCGTATCTATCCGCCAATGGTTTGAAACCTCGTACCAAATCGATGGCCAAGTAGTTTAAATTCTCCTTCGCTCGACCGTTCACGTTATAGTCCGTCATCCAATTTTCCAGTACCTCGACGGCCTCTTTCATGTTCTTGATCTTTTCCTCGTCCTTTGTGCACGATATAACCCTTTCGGCTCTTTTCACCAGGCCAGCAATCGCGTGGTATTGATAAGTTACGTCCCTGCCGTTCAACGATTCGATGCTCTGCAAGGCTTTCTCCTTATTTTTAAAACCGAGTCTGTTTTCCTCTTTCTTCTCCTTATCCGTATCCGTGTCCGCGTCGGTGTCGGGCTCGGCATCGCTCGACTGCCGCTTCGCCACCTTTTTCCCCGTTGCTCCGTCCTCGCTGTCGCTGCCGGTCGAACTTTCGTGGCTCCTCTTTAAGGCCTTGTTGCGTTCCTCTTGATCGATCTCCATCCGATCGTCGTCCTCGTCGTCGCCCTCGGAACCGAACTTTTCTTCCATTTCTGAAATCAGCTTCTTCAGCTTGGAGGGATCCGGACTGTATCCCAACATGATGCATTGAACGTGTTCCTTGGTTGGTAGTCCCCGGAAATTGCCAACGTCGGTCTCGTACCATTGCACGTGCTCTTTTTTTATCTTATCGATGATTTCCTTCAACTTTCGATTCCTTTCGATGTCCCAGGTCACTTCTCCTCCGCTCGATACCTTAACCGTTCGTAAACATTTGTAGTCTCCCTTTTCCTTCTTGTACGCTCTGAAAAATCACAAGGGCCGGTAACCTGATTTCAAAAGACTCTTAAGAGTCGCGAAAACAACAACAGATTCGGTTGTTAATTACTTGAGGAATTGTTCGTCCAGGACATCGTATTTCTTGGCAAGAGTCCTGAAACCTGTCACAGTCTCGATCGGTAGGTAAGCGAGATTCTCCTTGCCGCGATTCTTCTCTTTATAATCGAGCAACCACTCCTCGAACACTTTCAGAGCCTCGTTTAAATTGGCGAGTTTCTCTTGATCTCTGGTGATTTGCAGCGTTCTCTTGGCGCGGCTCACGAAACTCGTAATTACGTGGTACTGGTAGCTAATGTCACGACCGTCCAGAGCTTTCAACGTGTCGAAAGCCTTCCGTTTGTCCTTGAAACCCATCGCGGTCTCCGAACATTCGGCTGATTTGCTTTTCGACATTGCTGGAAGAACGTAATCTCGTAATCTTGAATAGAATTGGGGAATACGATCGTTAGAAATTGTACAAAGTTTTAGTTTCTATCGAGGAGAAGAGCAACGTGAACGAAACGCGCGCGCCGCGGCGACGATCGATCGTACGGGACGGCTAATCGCTAAGTGGTGGCCCGTTCGTTCGATCAGTCCGTCACGCGGCTACGCATATGTACCTCGACGATTTTCAAAACTTTTACATCTGAGCAGACGGTCTGAACATTTTTACCTTTATACAGGGTGTTCGGCCACCCCTGGAAAAAATTTTAATGGAGGATTTTATTCTAATTTCTTGATGAAGGCTTCGTTAAACAGTTATTAACGTTTAACGTTTATTTCAGGGGTATGATCCCTGCAACTGAAAATAATTTTTCCAAAACGATTTGAAATTTTTTAATTTAATTGTTAATAACTTTTTAACGAAGCCTCCATCAAGAAATTGATATTCTTGATTTTCGTGTTATTTTGGCCTCTAGAATCCCCCATTAAAACTTTTCCCAGAGGTGGCCGAACACCCTGCATATTTAACAATTTTGAAACGTGTAAATGTAAATCGAACGGTTATATTAAAATTGAATCAACTATTAGAATCAACGAATTTATTTATTTGTACGAAATGTTCAAGACTAACGATAAATCGGATTCGATCGGAGCCGGAGCCGGAGCCGTTTCCCGCGTGTCAATTTTCTCGTTACGCTTTGTTTCGAAATTACAAAAGTTACGAGCAGAGATCGATACGAGCCAGACAGCGAGTTAAGTGGTACACGTATTTGGCATCCACCGTTTCACTGTCGCGGTTTCCTTTGATCCGGCAAAAGAGATGAAAAGAGGTTCGAAAGCAATGCGCGGATCGCTGCAACTCTTTTAGAGTAGAGAGTGTTAAAAACGGTTAAAAAAATATACTAACAAAACCGATAGATACTCACCGGAAAGTCGGTGTCTTTGGTACGGGATAATGTAAATAAAATCGCACTATCGATTGCACACACGATTCGATATCTCTGATGAGCAATTACGTAGGTAGACCGTATTAAGTTTGAATGGAATCGAAGAGTATGTTTGGAGCGCGCGACTGACAGTGGCATAGTCACCGGAATCCGACTCGAGACATCTGCGCGAGTGGAACAAGAAGAACCGACGACTTACGAGTGAAACGGAAAGAGAGGGCTCGATATAAACATATCCAGCATGTGTCAGAGCCAGAAATACGCAGTCGACCTCAGTCCAATGGTCTGAGCTTGCGTCACTGACTGGTAACACGTTCCTGCGACGCGTTTCCATCTTTCGCGAATTACGTGTCTAGGTCAAGCGCGCGTAATCGCGTATGCTAATTCGCGTCGGACTATCGCTCGTTGCGTTCCTCGTTGAAATGTTACTTTCGATGGTAGAGTTGCACGTGTTGCGCTCCTCGTTTGTCGTTTGTCACGTGTCGCTGACACATCAAGATAAATACGCTAGTGACGAGAGTGAAACGAGAAATCGATATATCTGCTATTCCGATAGAGATTTATTCGCTATTTACAGAAATTACAGTGCATCCAACGGTGAATTACTCCAACTAGTAACGACGATCTAGCTAGCGGTCGTCGTCTGATCGTACAAGACGTCTTCTCCGACTCTATTATCGAAATTTATTTACAGGTGAATGATACGCGCGATCGAAATGCTGCAAACGATTGCGTTTCGCGTTCGTCGATCGTCACGCGAACCGTCGACCATATGTTAGCCTATTAAATTTTCTACCCTTCTCTTCTAACGTAGCTAACGTATTTTTCTCTAAATTACGAAGAACTCGCTCGACCATCGATAAACGCGTACTTGCTCGGTCGATGTTCGAATCGCGCGTTCCATCTAATGCGCGCTATACACCTTAGACAATCGCGTAATACTAATAACGATTCGCATTTCGCCCTCTTTGTTGGAAAATTACATGAAATAGACGTGTAATGCACGAAGGTAATGTTGGCCACGTGCGAGCAATACAGGTTACTTGTACACACGGAGCACTTGGGTTCTTGTAATTGTCACTTTTGTCAATCTGCGCGGAGACTATAGATATAATTTTAGAGCGTGATGATATCACGTCCACGGTAAGATCGACGATGGAATTCCTGAAGC
This sequence comes from Colletes latitarsis, assembly GCF_051014445.1. Classification (NCBI taxonomy): domain Eukaryota; kingdom Metazoa; phylum Arthropoda; class Insecta; order Hymenoptera; family Colletidae; genus Colletes; species Colletes latitarsis. The sequence goes on from NC_135143.1 coordinate 31,981,965, forward strand.
TGTTGTTTGCTAATCCCAGTAAATATTTGAAGAAGAGAATGTTTACAGCAACCGCAAGACTGGTTCTGACGAAATTCCATACACTATGCTGTCGATTGATCGTTCAGAGCCATCGATTCTCGTTAAAATAATCGTATAGACGGAATGAAATTCTTATTATGTAAAACTATCGTAGAATTAACCGAAAGACGCAACATTATCCGAGTGTCCTCTATACCGTGATAGGAATACGCGACGATCCAAGAGCGTAGGCGAAATAAAATTAATTGGTCGTTCGAGGATGCTAAGAGGGTATACTCGTAGCCATACCGTTCGGCGGTAGTTGTTATAATTGGTAGTCGGGAAAACGGGGAGTTTGCGCGACCAGTTAATTTAGTCACGACTACATACGCATACGCATATCGTATATGTATAGAAAATGTTTTAAGAATGAATCTTGATAAATTCAGCATACGCAACTCCCTACACCGAGGCAGGCGTACGAAGTTTGCTCGATTTTTGAGCTCGTGGTGGCACTGTCCAGCAACGTTGGCTGCGAAAGCGCCGGAGTTGCTGGTAATTGCGTTCTCTGCATGCCTTCGTAGAAAATCGATGACGCCTCTCGGTCCCTGCTGGTATTATCAGTTTCCTGGCCGTACGGGATCCTCGGTAATTCGAGACTTCTCGAATCGGTTGGGCCATCGTGGGACGATAAGCGGCCGTAGTTTAGGAAGGTTTCTGCGTAACTCGATGGCGGATGGTGATGATGATTTCCGTTGTACTCGTGCGAGTAGTGAGGATGATATCTGTTCGGTGGTGTCTTGAAGCCCTCGTTACCACCGAGGTACTGGTGCAGATGGTGCAAGCTGGACGATCCGTACACTGTCGCGTCGAGAAATTTACCACTTGAATTTTCAAATATGTATTCCTAGTACTCGAATCTACTATGTATCTAGCTACGTATATTTCTTAAAAGATAGATTCTTTCGGCCAAACGGGCAAACGACAGATCGAGATTGTTCTTTCTACGGTAAAAGATTAAAAGAATTTCTTGTTCGCGATACGACCGGTCACGCGATACGTCTTTTGCTGCTCGGTTATGGAATTTATCAAAACTGACCTGCTGCACTGTTCGAGTACATAGCAAGAACCGCATCCCCGTATCCAGTAGCGGGATGTTCCCTCAAGTCGGAGACATCGTTCGTAGTGGATATTTTCCCGGATATCGACTGACTTCGAACCCCGTTCCGTGCTTCGCCAGGAAGATTCGATGACCCTCCGGTGCCGTACGCCATATTGAACAGCGCTTCCGGATCGCACACAAATTTGTAGACGTATCTTTCGCCCGCCACCTTTTGCATTATTCCTTTCTCGTAATAATACCTTAACGATCTACTCAGTTTGTCGTAATTCATTGCCGGCCGATTTTTTTGAACGCCCCACCTGCGAGCCACCTGAACAAGCCAATAAACAGACGATTTTACCAACCAGTTGCTTAACGTTTACCTCGCGATACCACGGAAAACAGATTGTCATCGAAAACAATAATGGTTACAGAGCGACAGGATATCGTAAAAGAAGTAAGAAAAATCGAGTTTGATGGTGTTTGGAGTTTCTTCGAAACGACAAACAATGTACGAAATAATATAGAAGAAGCCGTTGATAAATGTGAAAAATAGAGAGACGCTGGTTGGCTTTGCTAAAGCTATAAAATAAAACTGATGGATTTTTGAAAGAACGTAATTTTATCCGACGAGAGCGAGTCGAACGTTTCTGGCTCCGACGGCTAAAGGTTTGCTTGGAAGAAACGTAATTGTGTATCGAGCTGGGAAAAGAGAATATTCGTGCAAAGATGGAACACGGTAACCAGGGCCACGTCATATGGGTGTGCGTAATCTAACTAATTAACTTTTTCTTTTGAAATAACGATATTTGAAAATAACGATTCGTAGCGCTCGATACGACTATTAGGGAAAGAGTATAATCAAGTATCCAAGTTTCGATAAAATCCTCGTTAGGAAACGTTTTGTTGGTTTTCGATCGGTTAAGAAACGATTTTCTGGGGGTTCATTTATACCTCTTCCGGTTCGATCAATTTAAACTCCATGCCACGACCGGTCCACGCGATGCAAGGTGCGTTCGCAGGATCGTCTAGCAAGGTTACCAAGAACTGCCATAACTGTAGGGAACCGCGACGTTGCTGTTGATAGCCAACGGTCATCTCGGTCCAGGGTGAAGCTCCGGTCGTCGAGGACGGCCTCTTGCCGGCATAATCTGCGTTCCAAGATGTCGGAGAGCCTTTCTTCTGGTAACAATTGCTCTGCCTCTCCCATGACGAATTTCTCGCGTCCAATTGAACGCCTAGTTCGGTCCACGTGGGTGTAGCGCTTCTTTTTCCATATACTTCCGAACTACTCCAGGTCTCCTGTCGCGAGAAGAAAGCGTCGCCGCTCGATGCTGAAACCGTCGATTGCCACTGAGACGTTGCGGAAGACGTGCTGGCTGGTCGACTTGGTGACGGCGAACCTCTGCCGTTTCTCGTTCCGTTTCCGTATTGCTGCTGCTGTTGCTGCTGCTGTTGCTGCTGCTGCTGCTGCTGCTGCTGCTGCTGTTGTTGGTAAACCAAGTTGTTGTCTGTGGTAAATAAAGGCTGGTTTACAGGAGAGTTGCGAACGGAGGCGCGTCCGGGCTCGCAATCGGTCCGACAGGAAGGATAAGAGATCGATGAGCAAGACGAGCAAGACGAAAGGTGAAAAAGGAGGAAAGGCCTGCCGCCCCGTATTAGCGATTGCACTCACGCGCGGTTGCCGGTGAAGTGCTCGTCACAGAAATATCGGCAGGAAATTGGTTGATATTCAAAGCCCACGGGGTTGCCGGCTCGGCGAAGCTCGCGGATGGCGGCGGCGGCGGTGGTGGCGGCGGTGGTGGCGGCGGTGGTGGCACCGCCTGAAATACCGCGGAGAGCTCGCGCGATATGTATATTAATCGGGTGGTCTCCTCTCGGGGTGCGGCAACATCCCACCGATGCCGTGGTCCCTCGAGCCGAAAAAGCTATTCTCGAACCGTAATCCGGTTACGTTCCAAGTCGTGTACGGGGAATATTGAAAAATTGAGAATCCTGTTCCGATATCGAGCCGGAAGGCGACGCTGCGTGCCACGATGCGTCCACTCGATTTTGTTCGGCAATTAAAATGTTGCTGATCGTAGCGTTTAGACAAACACGATCCCGACAGATTTTAACCAACGAGGTAACGAGTTCCGACTCGGCTAAACTTAGCAGGTAATTATACAAGCGAGAAAAATTGCATTCGGTATCGTTAAAAAAAAAGAAAAAAAAGAAAGAATCGGCCTGTCTTTTTCAGAGCCGTTCGTGTAGCGACGCAATTCGGTTCGTAGACCGCGCTCCCTGTTTTTCTTGCGCTTTTTAGGCACGCGGCGGCATTAATAGGAAATCACAGCGATCGGAAGAAAATCAACAGGAAGGGTTACCGAGGTTAATCGTGTCGGCAAGTTAGCTTTAGCTTCCTGGTTGGCAAACGTTGGTCGGATCACGATCGCGTATACGAGACAGACAGACAGAGTCCTGGAGGAGGAGGAGGAGGAGGAGGAGGAGGCGGAGAGGGTTAAAATCTGCGGGCCAATCTGGCACTCTGTTCGAAGAGGGGCGAAAGGGGTCGACCTCAACGTGCAAGCGAGGCCAGACCCGGCTTTGCGGGTAGTTTTAGATTAAAATTAATCGCGAGCTGATGAAACCGGTGGCGATGTACCGAGCAGGAAAAGGGTTCAAGCCGGGACTGGTCAGGGGCGGTGCGCAGAAGGGTTGCACGGAAAAGAGGACGACCTCCACTCCTCGTCCACTCTCAGACGAGAAGCTTCCTTCTTTCCTCGTCCTCTCTCTCTCTCTTCTCCTCCCTCTCCCGATCTCTCTCTCTCTCTCTCTCTTTCGCTGTGTGTGTGCGCGTGTGTTCGCCACCCCCAGACCACCACTCTATCTATCTGCCTGATCCCGAAATTCCGGAGTAGAGCTAGTTAATAATGCAAGGTCCATTTTCCACCCACCTGACGCGTCGAAATGCTCTTCTTTTGTTTCTGCGAATTTACATAGAAACGTACGAGCGTTCTGCACCGAAACCATAACGTACAATTAATCGTCAACGATAATACGACGTCTTTATCGTGTACGACGAGTGTCGAAGGATTACGTGTAACGTACGATACCTCAAAGACATGCACACACACACACAGAGAGAGTCGTACGAGGAAACCGTAAAAACTCGAAATATAAATATATACGTTTGACGATACGATAAACGGAAAAGGTGACTAAACGGTAAAAGAATTGGTCGTAGCGATACTCGTACCTTTTACGGATTACTAAATACGAACAGGTGATTTAATTTTTTACCGAAAGATCGAATTAAAGACGAGTTGACCGTACAAGTTGTTGACCATGCAAACGCGACGACCGCCATAACTAGCCGACGAGGACCGCTCGTAATCCTCGTGCTCGAATTAATTAGCGGGCTGGCGACCAATCTCTAGCCATTAACAGGTTATTACTATTCCAACCGATATATTGGTCGACGATTTAACAACAGACTAGCGGAACGCAGGTAGTCGCTCGTTAAAACTTTACGATTGCCATCTATCGTTGAAAGATTGGTAGAAAATGGGATTTGGTCTGATAGAGAGGACGGAAGATGAATTTAGCGAGTGTGTAATCCACGGTGCCATATGCCGGTAGAGAGATATCGATAACAACGATCCTATTATTAACCTAAACTGTGCGTAAATAATTAAAACGACTTAATGGGTAGGGAGGAATTACGGCAAGAGAAGTAGAAGCATAATTCCCGAGTGACTTGGAAAGTAAATAGCGTATAGAGGCGCGGCGCGGAGCACGGTGTCGAGCAGACAGCGAATATAGCAACCGAGTTCCTAAAGGATTTGTTCGTTCGGTATATGTGCGCGAATAAAGGGAAGACTAATCGGTCCGGATTACCAAGCATGAGCTTGCAAACCCTTCGCTGACTGGAGCCTTTTATGGTTGAATCGCGCCACGCGACGTCTACCTTAAACCGTCCAATTCTATTAAGTAATGGCCCGATAATCCGTAAAAAGTCAAACGCTGCGTAGCAGATTTACCGGATCGATCGATAATTAAATGCGAGGACGTTTCGATCGAATCGTTAATAAATAGTGGCTAGAATGGCTCGGGAACATCGACTATCCAGCAATATTTCCTCGTTCGAGAGAAAGCTCGCCGACCCGACTTGCAGTCTCCCCAGGGAGAGAATTCTATGCTCTTTCGTTCGTTTAGTAGCTTTTTCAGAATCCTACCAGTCGCTCTCCGTACCTTTCCAGTCGAAAGCATTCTTAAATTATTCACTTACGCGTACTTAGTAACGCGTGAGCGAGACCATTGCATCGGTCGCGAACCTTGCTACCGGATTCTGGAATTTTCTTTTTACTCGAGTTGCTTGGAAGCAACGGGAGCCAAGCATCTCCCAAACACACGGAATAACCTATTCGCGGTACGACTAGAAACGATAATGGTAGAGTAACAACAACGACAACCGACCAAGGTACGATGGATTTTGGGACACCAAACTGTACCGCATTTTAAGAACATAGACCGGAAGAAGAGCTCGAGACAGGGCTCGATTAATGGACGATACTACCCCATGCGCTTCAGTTATTTATGGGATCTATGGGGCGGCGGGCGGCGGGCGGCCACTGCCACGTGGATCCATTGTCGAGAGATTTGTCACGGTGTACGTGTAAGCAGAGGGAAGAAACGCCGAATCGGAAAGTTTGATTCCTCGTAACGGATCGACGGAGAACGTTCGATACAATTTATACGATTCGGTCTAGGTTACTACCAATTAATTAATTATTAAATAGTATCTCTTACTGGTTCGGTTGTCCTGGGCCATCGACGACGCGGGTATCGGTTCCCCGTATCCTCTGTCCGTCGGTTCTTCCTTCACGGTGATGCTTTTCGTGGTGTCGCTCGTTCGGGAATTCAGTTTGTTGTTTCTGCGCAAAATACCCGTAAACGACACAGACAATAACAATTATTGTTTAAAAAGACTACCGATGAGAGACTGAAGATGAATCGTCGTCTCGCTTACCCGAAACAGATCGTACGACCGTCCGGATCAAGATCGAGGAAGGTGGTGCCTTGACCGTGCGAATGACTAACCGATGCTTGATACTGCCTGTAATCGGTGTCGTTGATTCTCCTACAGTTTCCAGATTCCTGTTTTACGTTGGCATCTAAGGAAACAGATCGAGGCACGTCCTCTCGTTTCGTTTCGTTTACAAGGAAAGGATGAAAGGTCGGGACACGCTCGGCTGGTATCCTTTGCTAATACGGAGAACTATCGATGGTGTTAACGATCGAAAGGACTGTGACACCCCAGAGCGTACGATCGAGGATCGGAAGGTTTCTTCGAGAAAAGATGACTCTCGATCGCGTCGGGCGCGTGTCTAACGGCGGAAGGAAACAGCGACTCGGGGCTAAAGCGCATCGTTGCAACGGCACGTGGGGGATGAGTGTCGGTTCTAATGGGGCCGTCGACGAGCGAGCCGAGGGTGCGTCCCCGATAAATCAAACAGACTTTGGCCGTGGGAAGCATAAGTCAGAGGCCTCGAGCAATCATTCTATTTACAAACATCGGAAGTTTGCTTGCTACGGGAGAAGCATCGCGCGACCGTCGCGCCGACTCGATTACACCGTAACAACCTACAACGAACCTACAGATTCGTACCGCTTAATTTTATCTCCCAAAAAGACCGCCGAGGTACATAGGCACATGGGTACATAGGTACTTGGGTACTTTGAACGATCTCTCTTCTCGATCGCGGAGACCGTGTTTCTCGTCGACGATACAGACCAACGTTTTCTAACCGCAACCAGAGAAAAATCAAAAGAAATAAATTCAGTATCGTACGATTCCCGGTCTTTTTCCCCCCTACCGTTACACCGATATGCCGAGCGTAACAACATCCGGCAAACAATGCCTCGAATAAACGTTTATCGGTAAACGTTGGTCCGTCGCCGCCGATGAACAACGTGTTTACCTCGGACAGGGCACGTTCCGAATGTTTGCGCGTTACGCGGCCAAACCAGACGATTGCGAGCGCCACTCCAAATAAAATTAACCGATCAACGAGCAAATTTTACTTCGACCCGCGATAATGTACATGGAACGTTCGATGATCCGTAATTACACGTCGATTCGCAATCCGAACATGTATCGAGAACATTAATAGAGCTGTTCAGCCAAACTCTGTTTCTACGTTCGATTGATAAAGACAGACCGAAATGGAACATGACGATACAATGTATACCTTCGAGAATACTCGATTACAATATTAGATTATGCGAAAGTAAACAGTCTCGTAGGTGTCTTGTGATTTTCTCCACCGCGAGAATATTTTATTTTACATTTCCGAATAATTTTCCAACTGGGATCGCATTATTATTACCAACGGAAAATTTCTTTATCGAACCAACGCATGTACGCCGAGAGAAAGATGCGTGTGTAAGTGAGCATATAGACATTATCCGTCGTACCCTCTGGCCGTTTACCCCCATCTCTATTCCAGGAGTATCGAAATATTTGCCAGTTTCGCCATACAGTGCCGGACGGATTTACAAAATCTTGCAGAATCTCGCGAAAAGCAACATTCCTGGCGCGATATCGAGCTCCGTTGCTCTATGTATAAACGAGCGATGCGACGCGTATCGGTAAAACGGTAAGGCGGTTCGAGTCGAGAGACGATAATCAAGCGAGGTTCGACGAAGGGGATAGGGAAAAAAACCTTCAGACTTAATATAAAGTGCTTCCCCGTGTAACGTGATATTGCCGCTTTAAAAACACCAGCCCCGGGCAGTTTATTACCTTTTTTAATAAAGTCTCGATATTGCTCTCGCCAATCGGAACGAAATTTCATTGTCGGACGAGCGAAGCAAAAAGACCGATTTCCAATATGTTTCGTTGTTTTTTTTTCCTTTTTTTTGTTCGACGAGCTCGTATTTCTAAAAGTAAACGCAGCCTTTTCTCTCTAACGTTTAAAAATAAACGGTCGCGTTTTCGCGGAGTTTCGAAGCTAAGATCAGGAAGGAACACGGTACCCGACTGAAAATCCCGGAATTCCTATTCGCACAGATTCTATTCAACTTCTTTCCACCTTGGGATTAAATTGTATCCACGATACATTTCCGTGCAACGGAACGTTCTCCTATTCCTATGTTGATTGACTTCCGTGTGCGCCTCTACTCGATTTTATCGGAACGTGGCAATTAGGAATCTCGAGATGTTGCGTACGAGCACGACCAATCTAACATGTGCACACACACATATATGTATGTATATCTGTCACTAACTTGACATCCGATGAAACTCCGGCACGTATTGCTCGCTGTCCTCTGTCTCGCAACTGCTACCTGTAACGAAAATGCAATCTTATCTACCTTTACGAGCTAGTCTAGCAAAGTAAACGTCATCATCGAGGTGTAGGAGGTCGTCGTATACGAAATTAGGAATTTCGAGCGAGGAAACATCGGTGTCGAGCAATTAACGAACGAGGTAAAGTTCCGAGGAAAGAGCGTCCGACGCAAACATTCGATCGTACCGTTGGAAACTTTGTTAATCGTGTACGAACAATTTCGAATAAAAAAAAAACCGGTTTTATACGAATAATCGGTATCGGTGACGAATAAACTTTTATCCGGATAAAACTTTTATTCGCATAACTCGGAACTTGGATGATATTATTTCATCAATTTCTCCCAGCGACGAGTCTCGTCTCCGATGGGAATTAATTTACCAAAAAGTAGTAACGAAACGTCTAAGAAAACGTTTTATGTGTAGTAACGCTTAAAAACAGTATTTCAAATAAACCTGTTCCGTACGTTACATATTTCTGTAAATAATTCATAACAAAGCCGCATTAAACAAGTCTGATTATTATAATAACAGAATCTGCGGATAAACCGCACGATACAGCACACAAATACCACTTACCTACAATATTTCACTCACACACACACACATTGCAAATACTCGCGTGCGTACGAAACATAGTACATACATACATATTGTTTTCTCGTTTACGTTGCAAACGAATATCTTATTCGAATTACGAAGAAAGTTTTATCCAAATAAATGTTTTTCTTTAACTTACGAGTAAACGTTTATTCGAACAAAGTATTATTCGGTGTTTGTTATGCAGATAAAAATCTGCACGACTCTGGAACTAATAAATAACGATTATCTACGGTCCCGTACCCCCCACCGGGCTGGCTATGAATTTTTCAAAGGCTCGTCCTTCTATACCCCCTCGTTATCTTTATTAGTACAATGCATTTATCGTGCATTACATCACGGTTCGTAAAACTAATTAAAATTAATGTTCCGAGAGGTAGACCGACGACCACGCTGTAACTAATCATCTTCGAGGAAGATTTACCAACAGTTCGGTACTCGCTTTACGACTCGATCGATGTTTCCTTGGAATTTTTCGAGAAACAATATTTAAGCGTGTGTTACGATTAGTTGTTAATCGATCGTCCGTTGAAAAGGTCACGGAAATTAGACGAATCGAATGCGTCGCGTCGTTGGATCTTTCTTATCCACGCGTAGATCGACAATTTTAACGAGGAAAAAATAATCCAGCGCTTTACTATCTTTACGACTTTTGATAAGATCGATATGATAAAATGGGAATAAAATGAAGTAGAAAAAAAAAAAAAAAGTCCGCCCGAACAGGGACTCGAACCCTGGACCCTCAGATTAAAAGTCTGATGCTCTACCGACTGAGCTATCCGGGCAACTGTTAAATTCGCTCTCGAAATCTGTTTAACAATTTTACATCTACGATTTATACTTTCGTCAAACGTTACTCACCGTCTTGAAGCCAAGGCTCCTGTCTGAATTCCTGGCCGGAGTATATTTCGTTCTCTGAAATCAAATTCACGTTCGTTTATACGTTCACATCGTTTCACGTCCTTCCTAGAAACTACGTATAGATATTTCGTAAGTTTATTTTAAAAATTAATTTTTTTAAGAATCCCTCGTGATAAGAAACATTAAATAAGAAATAGTATCGTCGAAAGAACAATACAGATACGTATAATATCGCCGTTTTCTTTCTCAAGTTACGATCAAAGAACCGTTGTATCCTGCATATCGTGTGGCAAATACCTGTTAGAAATCGGTAAAAGATGTGTCCCATCGGAAGGTGATGGGGTGGTATACAGGGTGTTCGGCCACCACTGAGAAACATTTTAATGGGAGATTCTAGAGGGAAAAATAAAACGAAAATCAAGAATACCAATTTGTCGATTGAGCATTCGTTAAAAAGTTATTGACGTTTAAAGCTCCGCCTGCAGTAATGGTTTTCGCTGTTCGCAGGTTGTCGTTCTACAGGCAGAACTTTAAACGTTAATAACTTTTCAACAAAGCCTTCGTCAACAAATTGGTATATATTCTTGATTTTCGTCTTATTTTTCTCTTTAGAATCTCCGATTAAAATGTTTCCCAAGCATGACCGAACGCCCCGTATAACTGACGCGGAGTTTGTCGCAAGAGTCCTCTTACCAAAAGACTAGCTGCCTTCGTTAACTCCGTGGTCGGTCCCCTTGGGGATCCGTCGCTCGGCTGACTGGACGTATGCAAACCTATCGTGACTCGAAGACGCACAAGGCATCAAGAGAACGAACAAGGGTATTTCGCATATGGCTGTGCTTATTGTTAGTCCCTCTGGCCCTCTCATAAATCTAGCCAACTATAAAACTAAAACTGTAACGCCGATTGTAACAGACGCATCGATTATCTAACAGAAAGACGTTGACGCGATGTCTCACGGATATATGTACATATAATAAGATTGGAGAATTCGGGATAACTAAGAAATAACAATGGGAAAAAGTAAGAGGAATCCATAGGAAAAAAACCCCTTCGAGCTTGATACGCATAAGAACGCGATAGAAATATCTGGGCTGCATGGGGGGTCCGTTTAATGGGCCACTAGGATTCGCCACGGGTAGCCACTTGTCTATAACCACGTTTTCTTCTCGGTTACAATCCTGCCTGACGAATCGACGATTCGATTTTCCTGGCCTCGTAGATGATAATGGTTTCATCGTCGAAGGCTACTCCGTAGTCGGCTAAACACGCTAGCTTTTCAAATTGTAAAGGGTACATTGAAATATTATTAAAAATCTAAGCTACATATTTTCCTCCGCGAGGAAATGGTAGTTGTACGCGATGAAAAGAACGCTCAAGGGTCAAAAGTAAGAAAAGAAAAGAGAAAAAATGGAAGAAAAGAAAGAAAGAAACAAGTTGGAAGCGCGTCGACGTTTCGATATTTCTTCACGGTGAATCGTCACCGAAAAGTGGATGGTGAGGACGGTGGTAGGGCGTAACACGATTACGACTGAGAAATTGCACCATTATAGGCATTGATTGAGTTAGGTGGAGGCGGTCCATCCTGACTGGCGGTTCACAGCACGGCATGCCAATGTTAGATATAAAGTGTCAATCACTGTGCCCAGACGCCGGTAGGGTGGTTACGAATCCTATGGGGGTACACAGCCGGCATCGACTACCCCATGGGGCTCTTTGCGCCGATAATACCTTACTTATTGAATTCATCCTGAGGCTTCTCGCCGCGCCGCGCCGTGCCGTCGTATTTCTGGGTCAAGGTTAAGTAGAACTGCCGATACCGATCAACCAGACAAATCGACCAACAGACCGCATCGAATTTCTTCGTTCGCGCGCCTGTTTATGCTCGAATACTCTACAGAGTCGAATTGTTTAAGAGCGTACGAAACGTCTACTAAACATACTATACTACGTAATAATAAGAAGGGTAGGTTTTCGATAAGCGTCAACGAGTCAACGACACGTTTAAAACTTTCAGATCGGTTTGCGCGGTCTCGAAACGTAATTGCACCCGCGACCCGTAGAAAATAATATCGTTCTTGATGCGACTATATAAAGATATTGACTCGCCTGGCTGGCTGGCTGCCTGCCTGCCAGTGACAGGCTCACTTCAGGGGGTTGGTTTCTCTTCGCTGCCGTAGTACGTACACAGTTCGCGTACATTCAGCACGTGCTTCAAGACGTGCTGCGGTGGCTTGCTTTCTCTTTCTCTCTCTCCTTCACCCTTATACTCTTCCCTCTTTCTCTCTTTCTCACACACGCACACGCACACGCACACGCTGTGTGCGTTCTGTGTAGTTTGTATAGAATCGACGCGTGTACGCGTTTAGAAGGAAGACGCAGAGTTTGCGTGACGGCAGAGATCCGATGTTTCCAAGCAACATCGTATCAAAGAGGTTGAAAATCGCGATCCGGGTAGACGGGTGGTCTAAACGGACCCACCCCACCCTTCGCGTCGCGCAACTTTCTCTTGGATGTCGATTGTTGCGTGGAGAAGACTGGTCGGACAAGGCGTAACTTAAAACTGATGAGAAAGATCGGAGGATTCGGGATTCGCGTATTCGGTTAGGTCTGGGTTACTCACCAGATTGTAGCTTCTCCTCGCTGTTCGTCTGCTGAGCCACCGAATAATTAACAGGACAATATCCTGAAGCGACCGTTCGTAGCGGCTCGTTCAGTCTGTTGAACTCTTCGCTGGGCTGAAAAGACACGTAACATAGCCTCGTTAACGTACATACGTAGATAGAATTTTAAAAATGATATCGTTCCATGGACTTTAAACGTTCCATCTGTTTCGTTTGGTAAAAAGAAGGAGATTAGAGGAAGAGAATCGCAAGGCAGAGGAGAAAGGTGTTGGTGAAAGGAATAGGTAGCTAGCGAGGAACAAGATTTACGCCAACACCGCGTCACAATGAGAAAGAAAGGGATAGAGTATAGAGGACCGCGCGAGAGAGGAGGCAAGGAGGACATCCGGTGAACGATTGGATGGTTTCCTCCTTGCGGAGCAATCTAGTGGTAAAGTCGGTTACCGGTTTTGGAAATTCCAATAACGCCGTGTCGTCGCGCCGTCTGCTTTTCCTTTAGCAAGTTTCGCTGCGGTCTGTGCCAGCGCGGCGATCGCTTACACTTGAAAAATCATACTGCCATACCGATAATCAATTTATTTAAACAACAAAATTTATAAACGATGCTCGTTTAAAATTCTTTTATCGTTTTATCGGTTTATCGGCGTTACTTTTTTTTTCTCTTTTATTTAATTCGCCAGGATATTATCGTTTACGAAGACGCGATCGACTTCCTTTTCCACAGCTTCGCGGCTGCTGGCTCGGCTGGTCCGCTCTCACGTTTCTTGCTTCGTCCCCAGATTCTTCTCTGATTGCAATTAATAGTCATTTATAATTAGTCCCTGCTCGGGCTCGGCACTCGTAATCCACAGGCTGTGCCCTCTAATATGAATTTTAATTACATTCTCCGATATTACGTTCGATCTTTAATCACGGGAACGCGATACGAGAAGGTATTTGCTGCCGCGACGCCGTTAAATAACGGATCGGAAACGTGTCTCGTGTCGTTTATTCGAAAATTACTTGCACGATTCTAACCACCTATGTGATTCGACTCGAAATTCGAATAAAACGTTTTCGTACTGGTCTACGTACTGGTATATATGTATATAGCAGAGTGTGCGTACAGTAGTAGGTAATAAATGTTAAGTATCCGAACAAAGTACACCCGAATGCGAACGTTCAGCTTGGACTCTGAAAACTGTAGTCGGTGGTAAATATTTCTAGAAATAAAGAATTTACGATTGAAATGGGTTCGTTGACTTTCGTTAGTGCAATTTCGATGAAATCGTTTGTTAAGAGCGAGTCGTCCCTCGATCGTAATGTAGTTAATCGAGCGCGTTCGCGAACCAACGACTCGTAAGGAAAACGTGCAAACATGGTCGCGTGCCGTTTAACTTTCTCTCTCGGGGTCCCGTGACTTTTCCTATCGAGAATGCGTTTCCATATAAAAGACGCGCACTGTAAGTAAGTGGATCGTTGAGGGTACGCGTGTCATGTACGAACAAACGAACGAGTACGTTTTTCTACCTAGTGAAAACGAGATACCCAGGGAACCGACCCGGGGGGAGGAACGCCCCATCGTTTCTGACGATGCTACGAGGGGTCGTCGGCCCAATTCCCCTCGTACACCACCCTCGTAATTGCGCACTTTGGTTCGGTTTATAATAAAGTCATCGAGCAGACAACACGTTCCAAAGAGATTCCCTTGTTCCGACGGTGAATCTGATCGCGATCGGGAATAAATATTTTAATCTCAAAGTACAGAACGCGTTTTAGGGAGCGAGAAACAGCGCGATCGTTCGATCTCGACGGAGACTGGTCGTCCAATTTGATCAATTAGAAGAGCCAGAAAGGCCAGACCTAACCCAGACCTAAGCTAAGCCAGGCCAGGCGACGCGTTGCCGCTTCGAGAAGAAAGTCTGTCCCTCTTTTTCTCTTTCGGCCGATAGGTTGCACGGAGGGTGCGAAAACAATGAATTACTGTTCCTCATCGTCGGAATACGAACGGACAATACCAGATGACAAGACGATGGTCCCGATCAGAGTGTGTCATCGGCGCTCGGAATCTATCTGCTAATTGCTCTTGCTGGCTGCCGTCGCCGTGTCGCAGTCGCCTCGCGACCCTTGATATCGCCATAAAGAGACTTTTTTAGTCGACCAGAAATAAGAAAGAACCTCTTTCAACTAACCAATTACGAAAACGTGTCGGTTCCAGGTAAAAGGTTCGAGTATTGTTGGCCAACGGAGGGAGGGAGCGAGCCCTAATCATGGGAAACTCGAGCGGCAACGTATGCTACTACCGACGGGGGATAGTAAATTAACCATCATCGGGGCCGGATCGTCTGGGAATATCGAGTGATCGTTTCGAATCAAGAAACATAAATCTCGCAAGCGTTTCCGCGAGCAGAGTCGCGTTAGTATGTTGAGAAGGGGTGTTGTCCGTCGGGCATCCGGACCGCACGGGTCCCTTATATCGTACCTACGCGTACATGTATACCGAGGTTTCCGCACGAGTCACAAAGAGGGTGGCGACCGGTCCCGACAATTACGTGTTTAGAGGGCAGAAAAGGGGTGGGTGCATGGCACCCGTGGGACGATCCATCGGAGCGTGGTGACGCGTGACGTGTGCCGCGTGCCGCAGCAATTCGACACTCGATCGGATCGTCGCGCGACCAGTACATTATATGTACATACGTTGCTTTGCTATCGGTATCCCCACGCATTCTACTCAGTTTGCATTGTGATCGAGACTAACGCGGACACGAGTACCATGCGCCGCCCCGGTCAAACTCCTTTCTACGCAACAATGTATACCTTTTCATTTTACCAAACATCCAATATCTCCCGTCTTGGAGATAACAATTTTCATATTCCGATTCATAGCCCGACACTTTATCTAATTTTCAGTATCGTTTCGTCTATTTACCATAGTGTATTGTTCGATCGATCGATTACGAAATTTACTGGATTACTGGTATATTATACTTGGAGCCTTACCACCTACCAGCCAAACAATTTTATCCAAACCGGTGGATACGGACCGAATTTAATCTTATGCCCGCGTATATATACGTACCCCCGTTCTACTAGCAACCCCGCATAGATACATTGCACCACCGACCAACAGCCACGAGACAACAAAATACAACGATAAAATATTAAATTTTTGTTCGACTTACCAGACTAGCCAAGTCTGTAACTGTCGCGGGCACCTCTTGATCCTGATTCATTCTCGCCAAATCTCTGACTCTCCTCCGCCGTTCCCTTTCTTCTAAATGTTCCTAATCGCGTATCACGGAAACGACACAACTAACAATCCGAACGAAAACACATAGAGCTGTCGGTCGTGTTATCGAGGCCACGTTGTTTCACCGAAAAGATCAAAGATAGGACTGAGACGAGTGATTTGATCTCGGTGAACGGTGAAAAGACAGGTTGTATGGGTGTATGCATCGGGGGTTGTGTCTACGGTACGTCTACGCCCACAACGTGATATAGAATTCAGCCCTGCGCGGGCTATCCTGACTAGGGGTTGCTTCCAACCCCTGCTTGGTAGGCGGAGCCTCGAAATCATTGGTGACCTTCTCTCGTCCTACGAAGCTTTCTGCTTCGAGAACACCTACGAAAACTCCTCTTCGGGATGGATTTCTCTGTTAATCTTGCGAATCGCTCTCCTGGCCCCTAGACGATAAGCCACCCCCGTTCGCGACCGGTGAATCGCATACGCAACCGATCCTATCCAACAAACCACCACGTTCCGATTTATTTTATAACAACGGATCACCCTTTAGAACCTACCGATTACGGACAGACACCGCGATATTACCTACAGAAAATCTCTCTGTCTATGCAACATCTCGACCGTTATCCCCCTTTCTTTTTCTATGGCTTCGGTGCCGCCGATTCAACAAAATAATTACTTTTATTTATTATCAAACGGCATACCCCCCGTACACAATATAATTAGATCGCCTGATGACAAATATTATCCTAATTAGAATCCGAATCCTTAATCGTTCGATCCTTGCAAGGACGCTGTTACCTTCTATACTGACATCTCAACTTTATGCGACACAGTCTTTACTCGATAAATCTCTACAACGATTTCCGATCGTTGATAACTTGTCGTTATTGCAATTATTTTTAACGATACGGTGCAATGTTCAACGCGAAACTACAGACGAGCTAGACGAGGTTCCGTGCGGTTAACAGAGCGTCGACATATCGTCGGTAGTTGAAATTTTCTATTCACGAATCAACGATGTATTCGAATAAAGTTGACAAACTGCACGATTTAGAAACCGTTTATCGATTTTCCCAGCGACCATAGATACAGGATTTCACGCGCATCCTACCTACATAGTATAATAGAATCTAGTAACGTTGACGCAACAAATATATTAAAAAATTTTTAAAAACAGTGTACGGATAAAATTCCATGCTACTATCTATGGATGGAATCCATACTGTTGCAAATGTTATCATCAAGGGCTAGCCACAAATCGCTTCGCTTGTCGCCTACCTAGAAAATTAGCTATTGGTTCGCGATGCTTGAGTGGACTCCGTGGCGCAACGGTAGCGCGTCTGACTCCAGATCAGAAGGTTGCGTGTTCAAATCACGTCGGGGTCACATTTTATATTACTCCTTTTTACAAACATTCTCTTAAGTAAAATATTTCTCTTTTATTTTCAACTCTTATCTTATTATCTTATACAAATTATACAGATTTCCCATAATAATCCTTTTTCATTTCTAAACTAGAAAATGATTTTTATCATTTTCATTCCCGTCGTACAATCGCATGAATTATATTCCAATTTCTACACCAGGGAAGATCGTTTAAAGTTTCGCGTCTGTTTCTAAAGAAAGACCGAACGAATTCAACCATCCTATACATACATATAATAGTAGTGGTTTACTTTATCAAGTGCGCAAGGACAACAATTAACACTTCTTATAACACTCTTGCCTTGACAAGCCAATAATAATCTGTCCCAAATTACTTGACATATTTTCATCTATTCCGTTACAATTCCCATATCTTAATCTATGACAGAAAATCAAAAAATAATACACGAATCTCGAGCATGGTTCAGGAGAAATACAAACTCTATGGATAATTTAAATACGATATCGATGGACATAAAAAATAATAATAGAAAGGAGAAAGGAACGGCGGAAATTTTCCTAGACGTAAAGAGAGCATACGACAACGTTGATTTTAACAAATTAATAGAGATATACAGATGTCTGTGCGCCAAGGATTCCCGCCTGTCCTTGAATCCTGAAACGCCACAACTCATACGTATACAAGCTGACTGTTTATTAGTGTCCGTGACTGGAGAAGTAATTTCCTCTGAGTAGCGGTCTGTCGTCCGATACACATTCACGCAACAAGGGAACAACGATTATGTCTTGAAAAACATTTTAACGGAATTAAAAGAAAATATAGCGGAAAAAGTAAGCTTTCCCATTGGGAAAATAACAGAAATAGATTTGGAAGGTTAGGCATAGCCGTCTTCAGAAACGCAAGTGCAAATTACGACACAGAAAACCGTGGAACGCGGAAGGTTTTTCCTTTCCACTGATAATACCATGTTTTTAGATTCAGATCAAGTTTATTTCGAGTGTGTAGGGCCACGCATCAAGCCCCTATAACACCATTATTCTCCGTTTACATGAATATTCTTTTACATCTTACTTAGCTAATAGTTTTTTCCAGTTTTATTCATCCTCGCATCCTTAATTCGACTGTCTTCGATTACTCGTTCGTTCTCTGACTCGCATTTATTATTTATCTCTAATTTATATCTAAATTTGAAAGAATATTTAAACGCAAACTTTCTACGATATCTACACGTAAACTTGAAATTTAAAAACAAATGAAAAGTAAGTATAAAACTTTTCGGGTGTTAACAGAACAAAAAGTAGAAGCATACAATATCATTCTAAATACAAATTTCGATTTCTTTCCCCATGTTTCTTCTTGCTTCTCCTTTCACGAGGTTCTTCCTTCCTCCGGTGTCACAAACCTATTTCTTGCCTCCCAATTCCTTTGGTTCCTTTTGTATCTTCTCCTCTCTATCCATGAGTTCCTTGTCTGTTCTTTGTTCCTTGTTTGTTCTTTTCTACGGTTCCCCCGATAGTTAAAACACCTTCTAATACATGCTTTGCACTGCTTCTTTATGCGACCAAATTTTTAAACAACTGTAACGTCGTTTAATATTATCGACAATGGATTTACGCTTAAACTTATACTTTTGTCGAGTAACGCTATCTTTGTAAGAAGGCTTTCCTCCCTAAATTTACTCGACTTTATTCGACAAATACAAAACCTTTATCTACCCATTTACACCCACTTGATTTCTCCAACCTTACAATGTTTTGGCCAGGACGTAAAATCTTTCTTGAGTTCTTTAGTCGAAAGCTCTCCGCTTCTCTCGTGTCCTCTTTGTAACATTGACTTTGAATTCATCCTCTTTCCTTCTTAGACAGCTCTCAAACCTAATCATCTTAATCCATACAATGTGGCCATTTATATCCCTACAACATCGGTATTACGTCCAATTCATTGTTCGCCTAAAATGCTTATTTTCGTCTCTTACCTTTCGTTTCTTGGTTCTTCTTTATTTTTTACAATTTCTTTGGTATTTATATCACAATCTTTTTACTACATTTTTCTTCTACTTGTAAAATTACTCTTTCTTTCCTTCTCTTGTCTCTCTCTCTGGCTGTCGGCTTGTTCCGAAGGATGCTGTTGCAATTACGTTTGCATAGTTTTCTTCGGCTATTTCTTCATGCAACCCTCCTTTCTTCCTCTATTGTCGCCAACGACATCTTTGCTACACTAGCGTTCACTAGTGCCACTCTTCTCCTTCTATACTCCATGGCCAAGGAGCCCTGTCCTCTGACCTCTGTCTACTTGTTTCTTCTTTTGCTAACCTTTCCTTCCCTAGAAGTTAGGCTCCCTCCACTGTTTACTTTTTCCTATAATTCTCTACTTTTCGCGTTCCTACTTTTCACTACACTTCTCGCCTGCTACTTTATTCGTCCACGTTTTTCACTTCTATCCCATTTCTCTTTACCGTAATTTTTCCCAATTTCACTCCAACTATCAACAACGCGCGTTCTTATTATCGCCGCCATCTTCACCATCCCCAATACCACGTTATCTTATACCGAAGTGTGGTGTGTACTCACATCCCGCGCACAAGATGCAAAATATCAGGATAACATGAAATCACCTTTCTCCTCTTTCAGATTCAGACTTCTCGTACAGTTCAAGTTCAAATTGAATTTGTTTCGGATACGTAGGACTATACTTGAAACCCTATAACATCAATCTCATACAATTGAGTGATATTCACGCGGGTTGCCTCATTTAGCCCCTCCTAGGACCAGGATAACACGTTAATCAAAAAAGTTCTTTTAACGTAGCTACCTTCTTTCTCCCAAACGTACCGCGACTATATTTATCTAGAATACTGACCGTTCAAATTTAACCACAGACGAGGTATACGAGTAGATCTTTCACCCGATGTATTTTTTCGGCCCATTTTTATGGGGTCTCGAAACCCCATTACCATTTTCATGTAATTCGCAACGTTACCAACAGATTCAGAAATGAATTTTAATCACACTACAGCTGTTTGCCCATCAATACCAATTCAGTGGATAGTTTCTCAACTGACCGCCATCCATGAGAAGAGGCCGCTAAAATCAGCTCCAAATTTTCAGGTCGGTATGGCAGTCAGATTAGGCTATGAAATTCCATAAGGTGTAAGCACAGACGAGATATACGAGTAGACCTATCACCACAGACGAGGTATACGAGTAGACTTTTCACCCAATGTATTTTTTCGGCCCATTTTTCTGGGGCTCTAGAGCCCCATTACCATTTTCGTGTCACTCGCAACATTACCAACAGATTTAGAAATGAATTTGCGTGGACCGTTTCTTAAGAATGTTATGTCGCGAGGAGCCGGAACCATAAACGTGTCATCGGGGTTTAGTTTCGATAGCGGCTCAAGTGGCGATACGCCGGTATCGCGAATGCGTTGCGAAGAACCACTCGTGCAAAGATGCTTCGTGGAATATGATAATAGTTTAACTAGAGGATTTGACCACAGAGTGGGGAAGATGAAGTGATCTTCTGATAAGAGGACTTTTTGAAATTGTATTCTATGTACTTACATACATATATCTGCTCGCGGCAAGAGCGAGAGAGAACCAGGGTCCTGAGGGCACAGGGCATCCTTGACAGTACGGCCCTCCTTTTTCCAAGCCTCTTGACCGTGCCTCCTTCAAGAGGGGGAAACGCGCCAAGAAGAAACACAAGGCCTGCTTCAGGCATTTATTTATTTCGACTTTTCTAACAGTATTTTTGAAATCTAACTTTATTTATGAAGCAGACTTCTCCTGCAAATGTATTTCTCTGCTGTATCTATTTGTAAACTACTTTTCCATATTTATTTTAATCTTTTCTATTTCCGTATTATTTTTCCCAGTTAAAATTTTATCCAAAATCATTTCGTCTTCTCGATTCTTGTTTCTTCGATGTATCAAGTTTTTATATTTTCCTATCTTATCCAAAGTCTTTTCCGCAACTGTTATTAATTTTACTCTTTTTCCCCCATTCTTTTGGGAAAAAGCTATTTTAATCGATACTTCTCGGTTAGGAGAGTTCTTTGTAACGATTATTCTCCTCTCTAGATTCATTATGTTTATTGGAGTGGACTTTCCGTAGTAGTCCATTGCTATTCTAATACCAACTGATTAAATTTTCCTTAACTGCTCCATATTTTTATTTCCCTCTTGAAACTCTATTTGGAGGAACATGGATGCCGCTAATCTATAGTTAGCAGATAGAATGGACATAATCAACAATTTAACCGTCTGGTAAGCAGGAATACATGAACGACGATGGATACAGTAATGCCCACTTAAGCGTCCGCACTTTTTACCACCTTTAGCGTCCACAATCTTGAAAGCGAGCGTCCAGTGTGTCGTGCATACTTGACGCCTGTCGTTATCGATACACTGTATTGTATCTCACTCGCACTCATCCTCTTTCCTTGAATTCGTAGAAATGACGTCGATCAGGAGCGCGGACGTTTAAGTGGGCATTACTGTATTCGACGCGACCGGCGTTACCTCTACGTGCTTCGTGTTAGCCGCAGATTGGAAAGACACAATTTTGAGGAAGAGCCGCGCGGGCCCTAAGCACCTCTGTGACGTAGAATACGTTATTGGCCCCCAACGACCTCTTTCCATTGTTTATTGGTTCATTGACTCCAACACGGGCAGAAATTTCGGTAGGGCTACAGCCCTAACACACCTTCGACGACAATCAGCGGCCTACCTCTTTCAACTTTTACTCGATAATGCATTGTCTCGTCGTTCTAACCTCGCCCCTTACAGATTAAAATGTAATCGCGGGACAGTGACACCGTTTTTCCCCAAAATTTCAATTATTAATGCGATTCTTATGCGTACGTACACCCGAAACTGTTTACAGATTTAATCGTTTCTTCGTTGTTTGTTCTTATCGTGTAACGCGAACACGATCTTACCGCAGTTATTCGTAGATGGATCAAACCTTATTACGCTTTCCCCTAAAATTAACGTGCAGTTCGGTAGAAAGGTGGGGGAATTCGTCTTTCGTATAGCTGAAGCTTGTATGTACATATTAGTCAGCATGCTTCTACACTAGCGCTTCTATCGGTGGCGTCATGAAATTACTGTCGGCTGCATGCGTTCCTGTTGAAAAAATTCCTCACGGGCGAAAGTCAAGGTATGACGGAATATCGCAACAGCGCAACTGAACTGAACCGAACTGAACTGAGCGCACCGTTTGCTATAGACGCTAACACTAACTGTATGATCTCCTGGTGCTAGGAGGGGCTTTGTGAGACAACCCGCGCGAAACTCTTTTCAACGTAGGTAGAAATACAGCTTCCTATATCAGTATGTTTCTCGGATATTTCAGTGCTTGCATGCGGGATGTGAGCACGCACCCCGTCATAAACACCGTTGCAACAGTACAAATGATTATGTTTACAACGAAATTACAGCATTTGTTATTCAAATTTTTTTAAATAGAACGTTCAAACCAGCCTACGCATCCTTTGTTCAACTCCATTTACGCTTCGATAAATGATTGTTTTCTCAATAAATGTACGATAAAAGAGTATAATATATTTAAATCTACCACGTCCTGTCAAGTTCACCGATGCACGTACCTACATACATCGACCATCCACATATCGTACATGGTATTGTGTCGGTAAAGAATAACATATTCCGTTTTTTATATAGTCTGTTACTAATGCAGATTAGCAAGAGCAAACATCTTGATGGTTTCAAATTCCACTCTAATTGCAATAAGTTTTTCTTTATAAAAATTAAATATTATTTGACAGAAAAAAGAAAGTATTCCATTCTAGAAGGATCGATGTAACAAGGGCCCCGTGGCGCAACGGTAGCGCGTCTGACTCCAGATCAGAAGGTTGCGTGTTCAAATCACGTCGGGGTCAAATTCTTTTTTTTTATACATATAAATTTGTAAGAATTGTGAAATTTCAATCTTAATTTCAACTCCTGATTTATTCATACGAAATATGTTTTAAATCATAATCGTGATACCTGAAACAACGGAAATAGCAATGAATGTATCCTTCTGTGTTAGCATCGACATGTTTTTATGATTTTCTTTTAAACATAAATAGTTTAGAATCCTACCGTTCTAATCGAAATTTATAAAAGGGTCAAGAAGGGCTAAACAGAAAATAACCTATCTTAGGATCAAAACGCAATAGTTAAATATTAATTAAGCAATAGTTGACGTTTCAAAGTCAGTATCGAATTTCACTGTTTAAAAGATGTTGGAATTTATTCTGAAAATGATGCGATACATATGTCATAAAAAGTCTCATCCGACTGATATCCTGTATGAAATAAAAATATCGTAGAGATGCTGATTGTTCTAACGTTATAGTACTCGTTATGTCCAGATTGCACGGCTCGAAACACAAAGATACATACTTACTAAACAATATCTAAAGTTCACGATCGTTCAGGAATCCAAGGATCAATTAAACAAATATATCTTTGTGTTTCGATAGATTACAATGATATTATTATTGCAAAAATAAATTTGTTTGATTTTTTAAATTTGACGAACATTTGTTACGGCAGTCGTGGCCGAGTGGTTAAGGCGTCTGACTAGAAATCAGATTCCCTCTGGGAGCGTAGGTTCGAGTCCTACCGACTGCGAAGGCGCCCCTCCCGCCTTTATTAGGGGGGAGAGGAGAGTGAATTTCTTTTTTACGTATAATAAAGTTCCTATTGATATTTTTAAGATTAATATAAACATTGCACTTTGCGCGTTTACAAGACTGTATTGTTGCATTCTTAAGAACAATTAGGCGTTTTTTGTTTCACAAACTTTTTTTTTTTTTTTTTTCTATAAACAAACATACGCTATTTGGCACGTTTACCGCCATACCAGGAACCGGGGTTAGATTCCTCGATTTTCATTCAAGAGAAATTATCATTCTTATATACGTTACATTTTTTTCCTAATTGTAAAAGTAACACAAAAATGAATGTTGTATATCACATACATCGTACAATAAAAGACACTGTTAATTTCGTAATTTCCACATAACCTATACAATATGTAATTTACTTTTTGTAATTTCTGTACTATTCTATAATTATTCTATGTGGTAACGTTCTCTTGGTTTACATGTGTAACCAAACATTTGTATTTCTGTAGACACATTAATTTATTTATTCAAAAACTCAAAATCACTGAATAATGTAATATTCTATTTATATGCAAAGAAAAAAAGAAACGAAGGTGAAACGATACGAGAAAAATTATAACAATAATTATTTCTGTTTAGGTTTGAGTAACGCATGAACAGATTATATGTAAAAGTTGAGAACGTGGTCGAAGGCGCCGTGGCTTAGTTGGTTAAAGCGCCTGTCTAGTAAACAGGAGATCGGGGGTTCGAATCCCCCCGGAGCCTTGTAGAATTCTTTTTGCTCGAAATTGTACTTGAACAAGTATTAAATAATTAAGTTGATAAATACATACCGCAATGCTTTGTAATACCGAGAACGAAACATTTAAAATGATGTTTCGGTCATAATTTGATAGATGAAAGATCGGACCTGATTAATAAAGTATTGATTAAAATATTATTACTCTTTTATGATAATATTCACAATGTACAAGAGCAAATAAGTGCGCATTACTGCGAATAAATAAAAGTGAACGATGTAGAATGTATTAAAATTTAAGCTACGCGTATAATATACTTGTATTGCTTAAAAGTCAAATTTATAGCCATTTCCAGTAACTTTGACACGAGCTACCGAAGGCGCAGAGGAATAAGCAATCCCTAATAAATTTTGGGGTTGTTGCTGTTCCTCCTGTTGCAATTCTACCTGTTCGGGAACCTATGGACGATTACTTTTAAACAAAAATCAGATTTTAATTGCGCACGATACGCACTAACGCGAACTTTTTAATTATTTATACGTTTACCTGTTGTGGTTGCGTAGCTTGCACCTGCGCTTGAGATTGTACTTGGGCTTGTCTTAATGCAAGAAGCTGTGCTAATTGTGCTTGATAAAGAGCAGCTGCAGAATAACCATGCAGTTGTGGTTGCTGAAATTGCTGTAACTGTTGATAATAAGCAGAGGCAGCAGGATCTACAGGAGCTTGATAGGGCAATGGTACAGGTGCTCCAGAGACAAATGCAGGTGGAACTGGTGCAGTCGCATAGCCATTTGCAATAGAACCAACTGGGAACATTCCTAAATAATGACAGAATATAATTACAATGTTACTTTGCTTTTCTACGAACATGTTTTGTACATATAATTTTTTAAATTGATCACGAACCTAAGCCAGGATTTCTATAAGCAAGCGCATTAGCAATGTTAGGAAAAACTCTTTGTGCTAAATGAGGATTTCCAATGTTGGAACTGAACGACTGGTGAGAACTGGGGCCACTGAACGCGAAAGCAGTTTGCGTTAAACCTGGTCTAATAAAACTGAAAGATGCATGTTGATCGGAACTCCCTAGTAAATTCGTCGGTTTCACGCCTTGAACAGGTGGTTCGGCAAATATTGCGAGAAGCATCGTGCAACAAAGTACTATGTATTTCTGAAAATGATACTTGCATTAAAATGTGTAAAGTGATTTATCAGCGACAAGCACATTAAAATAAAAAGTTTCTTTGTCTGATGGAGCTAACAAGACAAGACACTTACCAACATGTTGGAAACTTATGAGAAATTTAAAAAATTTCTCGGTAAATCGAACGACAGTAATATCACCAATGAACATTAACACACTATTCTGACGCTAAGTCAACTTGTGGAGAGTTATATATCGCGGAAGCAGCCGAGTTGATACGTGAGTAGCATTGCATCGACACATTTCCAAGCACACGATGACACTTTCTCCAAGATGCGACAATTCATGAATCGTAATCGCTTAATATAAAATTTCTATCTTTACACAAGACTTTTATCATACACTATGTTGCGAACAATAATTTGTTAATCAGAAATCGAGAATGATAAACACGTGCAAATTCATTTATGGTTTACCGTATATCTTCATTAATACTGATACATCATCGACTAAGGGGGTATTCTACAATAGAACTTGAAGAAAATCGATTTTTTTATAAATTCTATTTTCCGAAAGTATATGCCCTCGAAAATATTACCGCCAATGTATACTACCGGATTCAGGAAAATAACAAAGTTGCCAAAGAAATGGTTGCCATGATATCTCAAATTCTAGAGTAGAATACCCCCTTAAATTATTCACTGTCAAGTAAGTGTGTATTATACAGAGAGATATATTCAACATAATACTATATATATTATCACAGGAAAACTATATAGGGGCAGTGTAATGTTTCAATTCGATTCATCGACAGTCGTGGAATTAACGAGGAAAGTTGCTTTCAATCAGCCGAAAATGGAGTTGATACGTAGACGAGTTATTAATCGTAATCAGTTAGTCGCTCATAGAATATTAAACAACTTATTTACTGGCAGTGATACAATTTATTTATGTCTCGCACACATTCGAAAGCCTTAATTATGTTCGGTCATAAAACAATCGTGAATTTCTTTTTGTTTTTATAGACACGGTATTGACTTTTATAATGTAAAGATACTTTCTTACATGTTTCTATGAACATTAAACAACATTATATATACAATACGTAATAAAAAAGACGTTGCAGTTGTTCAATTTAAGCCTCCATTTCTAAATAGTATTTATTCGTATTACAATCGTGGACGCTTTTATTGCTATACGTTTTAAAAATTTTTTAAATTAGTATGGACACCCCTCTTAGACAACCAGTATTGTGCATACCATGACGTAGGTACTTTTTCAAAATAAGTAGTCCAATGATTTCAACATCAACAAATCAATTGTGAAATACGACGTAAATTTGTGCGCAATGACATTGAATGTTCCCCTTCATAGTATCCTTTTACATACTAGAGAAGTATGATTGATAAAACATACCCATAGCAGTGGTTGCAAACAACGCAAAACAACTCCACCACGTTGCTAAACCTAATAAACCTCTGTATACGTCTGTAGTAAATATCTGTGAAACAATAAATAACAGAACGAATACAGTTTGTAGAACTGCTTATTGCTAATGCCTAATGAAGATTACCTGTTTCAAGGAACCCAACGCAAGTTGAAAATCTTGAGCTGTTTGCACGACAGTACTTTCATTATCGTTGTTATTCGCTATAGTTAGCACAGATTTAGGCAGTTCATTGGCTGGACACTCTTCAACTGCTGTCCCTTTTAAAAGTCCTTCCCAAGTATAACCACCTATAGATAACATGCAAACACACACACACTAACGTGTTAAAATAATGTTATCTACAACGAATAAGTTATTTATCGGAAATCCTTTTACCTAATGTTTTGTACATGAATGTGAAAAATAAACATATAATAATTGGAACGACGAATTGCAACGCTACAACGCATAAATAATAAAACACTGCTGCAATCTGAAACAAATCACAGAATAAATTCTAACTGTTATAAATTAATGTTCATTTCTACTTTCAATTTTTTATAGATACCTTTTTCTGTAATTCAACATTTTTTATTCTACCAGCTTCTTTCTTTTGAGTCTCTAATCGTTGCACAGCTAAATTAAGATACGATTGCAAGTACATTGGCATTAATACGAATTTTAATAAAACTGCAACAACGATTGCAATTAACCTCATGCTCTCGAAAGCCGAGGACGTCATTCTGCAAGAATGTTTGTTTGTTTGTTTTATAAACAGACTATTTACGTGCATATACTTTTTTGTAACATTTACTATTCCTCGACTTACAATGGCCCATTCATACCAGTAAATATTCGAACTGTGAGGTAATCTCTGCTTATGGGCTTAATCCATAAGCTCACTAACAGAAGCGGAGAGGCATAACTAATATTTGCTATTAATACTAATAGCTTTTGATTTTTATAATATCTGGAATGTGCTGTTTTCATTATCCGATTATTATATTATTAGTATTTTAAAAAAATGAATGCAACATTAGTACCTCAATGCATCCCAATGCATTTTAGATACTCTCAATCCTGGGAAAATAAAGAAAGAACCAAGCAAACCACACCATAAGGCAAGGAAGAACTTTACAACAATTTTTGATGCAGGACCTCTACAAAAGAATGTTTAAGAGTATCGTTTAAAAGTGAAGAAAGATAAAAAAAAATACAATAAATGACACCGGCATTGCAAGTTTCTACTTGAATTTTAAGTTCCAAAGACTTACGTAGAGGAAAGACCTTGATTGTCTAAAAACAAGGACGCACTATGATTGAAGCTTACATAGGCTCTGTCCAATCCAATTTCAAGGTTGTTTTCATCAACTATAAGAATTATCATAGCTATGAGGAGATATGCAAATCCAGTAACGATACACGTAGATCTCTCGCCTGTACTCTCCTCTCCTGTGAAATATTGTATCCACAAAGAAAGCAGTACTTTGCTAGATACTAATTAAGGAAGTTAAACTCAAAATACAAGATTTATTCTAGAGGAAAGCAATTTTTTTTTCGTAACGCGGGTCAACCGTGCGAAGGATACAATGCAAAACCAAGAACCAACGAGCACCAAAGCATACTTAGATTGATCTCATCTTTGATCGGATAAAAGTGATTGTACACCTGTTTAGCGTGAATAAAACACAAGTCAATTTACAATAAAGATACAGATATAAAGAAGAAACAACTACTTTGTTAGTGGGAACAAGACATTACCAACCTCTGTCATTATATAAACAGCAGCAGCATAAATAGAAAAATCCAATAGCCACTGGTACTCTGTATAATATTTTAAATGCACAACATCTAATGTAGTTATCTTAGCACTTTCTAGCGTAATATCCAAATTTCTAGGAACATAAAATGTATCTCCAACTTTTCCATTTTCCATGTGTTTGGTTTTCCTCAGTTTTTCTTTAGGCACGCCTACGAGAGTCTTCAGTTGTTGATCAGTTGGATATAAATAACGCACCAAACTATTAAACGATAACATTTCCCATTAAAGTAACACTTGATTTAATTATGGCTGTTACCGATGAAATACATACCCGGTAGAGCATAACATCCACCTTGCCAAGGAAAAATGTGGAGTTAATTTCTGGATGACACTAACCATGATAAGAGTAATGACCAATTGAGCTCCTAAAAGAGCCTAAAACGTTTCACGTGTATTTAGAATAGAATGTTTAATGTTTACCATTCTCTGTTAAGAATTAAACGTGATTATATTCAATGAAATTACCATAGTTTAATTCGTTACAGAATTTGTGAACTACAATGGGTCCACTGGTTTCACGAAAATATACATTTCATCACGGTATCCATAATTCCTCAATGAACTGTTGATTAAATGCTGAGAGACACAGCAATAAATTATCTTGCATTTTACGTCGGTCATGTATATTCAACCATCGTAAATGGCACACGATCGAATAGCTGGTTTTATAAATAGTTGTAACCCCGCGAAACCAAAAGCATCGTAACTCTTTGGATGGGATATGAGGTTATTTCCAGTTATTCCTATTCTATCTATAGTAAAGTAAGATCAACTTGTTTGTGACGACGCCTCAAGAACTCACCGCCAGGGGGCTACGAAATAGCTGGACGCATTTTATTTAAAATAAGGTAACAAATTATTCAACTTAGTTTCAAGATTATTATACCTATTTTTATTATAATCATGAACATTTTCTTACCTTCTAGTTCCAGTTAAAATTTTTATTAATGTAAAGGAATGTTCGGCATGCAGGCAGATTTTAAAACACACCTCTTTTCTTTTAACAATATAGAATATATTTTAAAAAGACAAAACAGGCTTATACACGATTCGACTTGGCGACAACGACCACTCTAAACGGAAATCCTTTTTTGAATACCTCATTTCCTGTGGACTCAGACCCTAGATGCATTCCCCGAATCCATTCATACTCTCGCGATCGATATCATAAACATCCGCTCGATACCGTTCGCCGTTCACCTCTATCCGAAACAGTCTTCGTTCATACACCCAGTCATACCAATATTTATCCCATAACCTACATTACTAATTATTGTTTTCCTTCCCCCTTCCTCGTTAATTTTATTTGAACTTTGAACTTAATTTTACAATATTAGTTACGATAGTTGTAATATTTGTTAATTTTCTATTTTCTTAAGCGTTTTAGTACAATTATTATGCTACTGATACCTATACATATGTATTTGTGTGACTATTGTATTCTTAAACAAATCAGCAATTTCTTTTCTTAAGGTTAATTCTATATGTATCTGATGAAAGTATGTAAATGGCATTTGTTAAATTTTTGCATACGGGCTCGGATCGTGGGTCCTAGGTTTATTAATAAATACAATACAATAAGATAACAAATCATTTCGATCATTTTAATAATCAAATTATTTAAAATACTTGACTCAAGTAATTTGACATTAGAATTATTGAATTAATTGGAATTGAAATTACTTAATTATATGCTGAAAATACTAAGAACCTTTTAATGTCTTTATAATTTATACATTTCTTTACACCTAGCTACGACTGTTCCGCTTACGAAAAGTTTTTTAGCGATTGCTTTAAAAAAGGTGATTACCATCTAAAATTGCTTTCTTTGCACACAATTTAAATATTTTACTATTAAAGTCATCGACCAGCTTCAAATCCATCTTGTGCAATTAAAACCCGCAGGCATGTTCGTATAAACAACAAAAGTGAATTCTTTACACAGGAAATGCTGGTTTTATGATAACACAAAACCTGATTAGATGTGAAGAAATATTTAGTAGCGCATCGGTATGTAACCGAACTTGAATCCCTCTTGATTTTTTATACATCCACTTAATCGAGAAATTAAATTACCGCTACTTGAACAATTGAGTTTATAAATCTTTTTTTAAAAAAATACGGACATCTGTGCGAGCATAATATGCTGGCGATTTCCGTCCTAAACGTTTTCAACCAACATCGTTCTATTAACACGTAGGTACATACGGTACCAAGGTCTGAGAAGAAAATCTTGCATTACAGTCTAGGATCTAGGATATTTTTTATTAGGATATCTCGCCAATCGACATGTATCTTTTTAGCAAAATAAGCTATTTTACAAACTGACAAATATATCTATGTACATATATGCGGCACTAGGCTATGACAAAATTTATTTTGAACATATTTTAATGAAAGGAGATTGGTAAAAGAGTTTTCTGAATTTATATTCGGGCGATAACGGAACGTTTGCGAATACTCGTACACACATACGGCTACAGATGCTTGAAAAAATATAAATAATTCGTTTACTTTCTATTAACGCTTGCACTATCAAACTAACGAATTCAACTGCTCTTTGCAAACTAAAAAATGTAATTAATAAATCTCTAGACCAAGAACATCCTTCATCTATTTTATTGGTTTTTAGTTCAACGATACTGTTCATTTCCAAATTTATTGCAATACGTTATCAGAAACTGATGAAGAACAGACACCGCACATCTGCGGCAGTGGTCTTACTGTTAAATACAAGAATCAGGACGCCCGTATATGTATACGTACATACACGTGTGGCGGTGGTAGCGAATGTATTAATACGAATTGGTTTAAACCATTAATTAGCAGTCCTATGCGCAGCGATCCTTTCAGGATCTGATGCGATCTTGCATCGCGGGATTTCCATTCCATCGATCACGTAATACGATAATTATAAACGATCTTTCATTCAAGTGACATACGTATGCAAAATCAACTAATCGTATGATTGATTCTTTGATTTATCCAAAATATTATAAATTTTATTATACTTTAATCATATTGAGTACCAAAGGGTTTCGATCGATTATTTACGTTTTCATTTCATACGAAATTATGGTATTACAATATAATCGGGTCCCACCAGAGAGCAATCAGAATGTTCACGTTAAATCATTTGGTCAGACTTTACACATTTTCGGAAGCTTCAAATTTACACTAACACGATAATAAAGAAACGTTGAAATGTTCTAATAATCAGGTTACAATTTAATAATAATAAGTAATATTCTTGATACAAATTACAACATCGTCATCATCATCATCATTATCATCATCGTAATTCGTTCTGAATCTCTCCTAGCTGGTCTCATCGATAAGGTCTATCCTTTAGATAATCCTGCTATAAAAGTGATACTATTACTCGTTTGAATACTCTGTTGAAAAAAATTATCGACTAACAAATTACCGATTAATCGCAACGTGATCAAACAACTAATTACGATTATGTTTAAGGCAGAATCTGCTATGAGATATGTCTGATTAACAGATCTGGTATGTTAATTTATCATACGATTAAGCAGGGAAGCGCCTAAATTAATAGTTGCATCAGGACGCTATAGTAGCTTTATCGACGCCCCTCGCCCTCCTCTTTGAGGAAAAACGGACGAACCGTTTATTCGGAACAACAAATACGAGTTACGCGGAGGAAGAACCGATATAAAAACAACAGACTCATCGATTCACGCGACCAAATGCCGACAAGTGTTCGTCAAGTGTAGGCAGCGCAAAAAGTCTTGTGTACGTATGTTTCGTTCTTTTCTGATTTTCTGATTTTCTAATTTTCTAATTTTCATTGTAACGCGATATCAAACAATGTAACGTCAACACACAAATAACTAAAAAAATTTTACATTTGTGCGTAAATTAATTTCCTTTTACGTTTCATTCAATAACGTATTGGCATTCTTTCGACCATCGTTACGAATCGTTCGTAATTGTAGAGTTAAGCGCATCGCTGAAAATGCGACGTCGAAATAATTTGTATCATTACGCAACTGATCGAAGAAATTGTATAATTTTCAATTATATTTTATCGTGACCGAGCAGAAAGCGAGGGTCAAGGTAATCGAATTAGTAACGCGATATCTACCAACCAAACACCGAAATCGAGATAAAAAGATCGAAGAAATCGAAATTCTCGCGCGGCGTAGCCTACCGAGAAAAAACAAAAAGATTCTTTCGATTCCTGCATTAAAAGTTGTCGCTTTAACTTTTCGCTTCACGATTAATGTGTGACTAAGCACCTGAACAAAAGATCGCTCCATATATGATCAACCTACGTCGACTAACTTATAACATTTCTTGGACTCGTTTCTGAAACGGTACGCGTAACTGTATAGTTAGATTGAAGAACAAAACAAAAATTGTAAAAATCCATTAGGGTGAGATTCCCGTCAGGAATATTAAAAAAATCGATTTAGGCGTAAAATATAGAAACGTTGATATTTATCCTGTTTACATCTATCTCCGTGAAACGAAAAAGGATCGTTGTCGATCAAACTTTATTAAGTTGTCCAACATTTCTACAGAAGTTGATATTCAAAATCCAGTTGATCCTGAAACTGAGAAATTATTTAAATATTTCAAGGTTTCTTTAAACAGGGAAAATTTGGCTTTATCTGAAAGTTTACCTTTATTGTAACAACATCCATACCTATTAGAATATCTTAACTAACTTGAATAGAAAATTAATCATATATATTTTTGTTTTTAATAAAAGTGATTGATTCAAGAATTATTAAATAATGCATTGACTTGAAAGTCTGAACTGCTAAATGTTGACATTTGTATTTGTTATACTTTTTGCTAAAATAAATTCTAATAATTATAAGTAATCGCCTACCTAATAGGGATCCTTCCTCAACATAACATGTTTATACTTTCATGCAACAGAATATATAAAGATTTCATACGTTCGCAGGTAGTTAGAGTGCAAAAATAACAATAATGGCGCTAATATTTGTTACTTCTCTTCTTTTCTTGATATTGAGCTGCCTCTCCCACATAGAGAGCAGACCAAATTATATAGAGTGTCAGAGCAATTTGGAGTGTGGACCAGGCCATTGTTGTAGCATAGGTATTCCTCTTGTTATAAGACAATAAACAATAATATTTGATTCAAGTATTTTAACAAAATGCATTATTTCAGGGCCCATAAGATACAGTATGCCACAATGTAAACCCATGCAAACAGAAGGCCATATGTGTAGACCCCAAAGCGATTCTACGATTAATATGACTGCAACGTATCCTGATGGTGCTGAAGTATTACTAACCAATGTTCATTACATCCTATGTCCCTGTGCCGATGGATTATCGTGCGATAGAGGTGTTTGCATGGATACGAGCGAACAACGTGACAAGAATTATCTAATTAATGAAAACATTAAGGGAAAAGATTAACAAGAAAAAAAAAAGGTAACAAAGCAGCTATACAAAACAGTGACAATGATTAACGATAATATCTCAGCGGATCTTACAGTTTATAATCGACTGTATGACAATACTATTGACAAGATATATGATCGTATGCTTCGTCTGTGGTAACATCGGGCTTTACATAAAATGAACAATAATCTTATTGGAAACAATTTAAAGAACCTGACCTCAATGACACAAATTGTGAACC
Source organism: Colletes latitarsis (assembly GCF_051014445.1). Lineage (NCBI taxonomy): Eukaryota > Metazoa > Arthropoda > Insecta > Hymenoptera > Colletidae > Colletes > Colletes latitarsis. The sequence continues at coordinate 32,016,523 of NC_135143.1, forward strand.
AAAGGATTAAGTAGCTTTAAATTAAAATGAATTGATAAGACTTGTATTAAACATCATTGAATCAAAGGAATATAATATTAAATAAACTTAAGAAAACGTTGTGATAAAATTATATATGTATTATGCATTTATTGATTAAATTTCGAAAGAATGAAAATAATCGCTGTATTCTAATCGATACACGTTAATAAGATAGTTTCATGCTTAGTTTCGTTTGCACTCAAAGTTTGTATTTCTAGAGTAATTCGAGGTGTTAGAGAAAAATAATTATAACGAACTTACAGCATATAATACTATTAAATAAATATATATATAAATATATATATTATTTTTACTTCTAATATAGAACAATGAAATCGTTCTGATACGGAATTACGGACAAGGTACCTATACACTTCGTATGAATAAAATAGGACCTGAAGAATACCACCGGTATATACACTACTATTTTGTATGCCTTTGATTAATTAATTTTAAAATATAATTTATTCCTTTGTATAATATCATCTATAATTTATTCTTATACGTATTATTACCCACATAAAGTAACTGTCCTACCTCCTTCTAGTTGCTTCTGCCTTACTTACACCATAGACAAAGTACCGAATTAAAGCAGCAAACAGACCAGTGTTACGGTGTTATTATTACCAGACAGTAAAAACTGATGCCAAAGCCCAAAGGAAACTGCCCCATCGCTTACATTACACGCCCTAATCATAGTCGCGTGTACATAGATGAGCTCCGGTGCTTTGAACAGCTTCGGGGATTCGAGAAAGAAGGTAAATGTGAGCCTTTCCTTCTCGCTCTCCAAACAGTTAGAATCTGACTTGTGCCAACTGGCATCGGTTTTGAGTCTCGACTGCCCAGGCATTTTCATTTTCCGACTTATGTATACCTATTACACCATAAACGAGGTAGTACAGTCCTATCGTTTAATGGGACTTTACGATACAAAAAGACTTTACTACACTTGCTAACTTTACCGATTTCAGTAATTCGATTGACCATAGTTGAACTATGATAGTTCTCAAGATCACCGTGCTTTAAACAAAGAGGTTGTTCGACGTCTACTAGTTTTTTTTAACAGGTCGGGTACCTACACCGGTATCACTACAGTTCGCGTAACACAAACTTCCTATACCTCGTCTGTGGTTCTGGTTCCTAGTTTTCACTAGATCGGTATTTCAGTTCGTATGATCTCAACTTGTATAAGATTTTAAATCTGTCTTATACGTCGTTTATGATCGTAGTACTATGTTATTGCAGAAAATTTTATCACCTTCATTGTCAAAACATTATAGATGCTTTTACTATTGATGTTTCTGTTAACAAAGTTCTTTTTTCGTACATGAAAAGTATTGTTAAATTAAGTGTGTTTCAACGGTATGGACAGTCAAGTGTGTGGGAACGGTAGATTGTTAGATCTGATCGATGAGGCTTGGCATAAGGAACGTTTGCCTATTGATGATATTGTAGTACCAGTGGTAGAATTACCCGATCCTGAAAGCGACAATGGTGATTCTCACATGACATTGAAGGAATTAGAACAAAAGTGGAATAATCTAGCTTTAGGAACTCTCAGTGAAAATCATTTACATTCCCCGACCCCGTCTCATAATTAAGCAAGTACCAATTTATCGTGCTAAGAACTTTACATAACCAATGTTCCGACAATTTGTTTACTTCCTCTTTTTATTAAAGATTCAGAATGGAGTTTCCAGATATAGGAAAAAGATGTTCGATCAAAGACTGCAAGCAATTAAATTTTTTACCATTTGTATGCAATCATTGTCATGACATTTTTTGCAAAGAACATTTTCATATAGCGTCTCACAAATGTTCAGGTTTTCGTGAAAATGTTGGAAGCACTAAAACAAAGGCTTCAAATTACACGTGTTCAGATGAATCTTGTAAAGAAACTTCACCCATTGAGATGCAATGTATCAAATGCAAAAAACACTTTTGTTTACAACATAGATATCATGGATGTCTGGAATATACTAACGAAGAAAAGACAACAAAGTTGAAAAAGTGGCAAATACCAAAGAAACAGTTTGCTGAAGCAAAAGCCATAGTGGATCAAGAAATTTCAGACACTTTGAAGAAATCCAAAAATATTGCAATGGCAAATAAAGTATCTATAAATTATATAAATAATCTACGATAAACAATTATACATGTGTGTTTAATTCAAGTATCATTTATTTAGGTACGTCTTATGCGTATAAAAGGTTCAGCCGTTGGTCCTAAAAATGTACCGATGAATGAACGTTGTTATTTCCTCGTATATTTGTCAACTAAAGTATCTAGTAAGAATCTAGGACCATCAAAAGGTATTTACGTGAACATAAACTGGACAATTGGAAAAGCTATAGATTCGATGGCCGACATACTGAAAATATCAAACAATAATAACGTATCGGGCGTATCTAAATTACAATTGTTTCATCATTTAACTGGTACACTGGTATGCGATGAAATGGATACATTGCTAACAAAATTATTTGAAAAATCTGAACTTGTCGATGGACAAAGTGTTATTTTAGAATATTCAGACACTACGGCTGTAGATATTTCTTTATATAAATAAACTTATTTACAGTAAACGGCAAGATTAATTTTTGTTCCTTTAATTTTCAAATGTATTAACTTTTAAATCTGTTGAACATATTTCTTTTTATATATAATAGTGTAGTGGTAGTGGCAAAAATGCAATGTTAGAATAATACTTGTTTATTACAAACTAGACAGTTTCATATATCAGTTTTACATTAATTCTTAATAAAAGAACACGCAGATGTACTCTATATGCACTCAATGAACAAATTGTTTACCAGATTATTGTCAGATTTGTTCCAAATAAAATATAAGACAATATTCTGACTTTGGCACTGGACGTTTTTTTTTATTTATGCACTTCAGTTACACTAATATAGTAAAATAAAAAAAATCAACAATATTAATTTGTAAATAACTATATGCTTACCGATATTAGTATAATACGATTGTACGAAGATTAAAAAAGACAAATAATAGCAAAAGTCTCCGAGTTAAATTGTTCGACTGATGTGCGTGTTTTATCCAAGTACTTATCTCTTGTATTTCATTATGTCAAATTATTGTTACTCCTTATAAAAACGAAAAAAATTCTTATTTTAAATAAGAATAAAATACACTTACATGCTGAAGTATTTCTGCAAATAATTATGTAATTATTATTGTAATAAAGCAAGCCGTATAAAAAGGTTTGAATCTCTTCGATTGTGTCTACCTTATAAATTATATAATATTCTTGTAAGTCTTTTGTAGATCAATTATTTAAAAGCTTAAACTTTCCAATACTTACAATATATATTAGATACACTATGCAGATAATAACTTGAAATTCTGATGCAAAAATTACTATTATCACAGCCGACTCTACTACAAGCCATGCCGAGCGAGAGGCAGTAAAGCCGCGAGAATCCGATTTTACACTGGATAGACAGTAACGCACAAATGCTACACGCTCTTTCTCCATCAAGTGCAAAATCAGAATCTGGCGATTTTACTGTTTCTCGTTTAGCGTGACTAGTACTGGAGTCAGCTTTGCTATTTTATATAATTCAATACCATACATGAATATTTTTCAAAGAAATGATATTTTTATACATATAAAATTATTGCACGTCATTACCGAATCAAATATCTTGGTACGTACGCGTATATTTGGTTAATCTTATATCAACTAAAGTTTTGTCTTTAAATATTGGTAGTTTTTGCAACAGAAAATTCATATACATATAACTAAATGTATAAATTGAATATCATTCAGACTCAGATCCACTATTCTAGAGTAAACTGGTATGAGAGTAATCAACTTCTTACTATGTAAGATATGTAAAATTTTGAGAGAAAATATATATGGCTATATGACCCAACAATTTGGCAGTAAAGACAAAAAGTAATAAGAAAAAACAAAAAATTGGTTATAAAAACATGGTAATACGTAAGAATAAGTAAAAGCTAACCTTTGCTTAAATATATATGAAAATAATTTTTAAAATAAAGAACAAGTCTAATCAAAGAGAGAATGCAGAGTATGTATACAGAGATCGCGAAAAGAACGAGTAATGTCATTCGAACATTTACATGTGTTTCAATATCTTGGCCTCGTGTTCGGCCACTGGCCACCTGCCTGCTGGGGGGGGAATGAATTTGGTAGCGGTAGGTGGCCTGAAGTCAAGCTCAGGAATGCCAACGAGACTTTTGCAATTCAATTTGACCTTCTAACGTTTTAGCAAGATAAATGACAAATAGTTGGCTAAGAGCTATACCCAAAGCAATGCCCGCTATTGTATAAAGATTACGTTCTGCCCAACTTCGTACAATTTCAATGCAACCGCTAGTCCATACCTTCTTGCCTGCTTCAGATACCGGTAACATCTGAACTTTGTATCCACACATTATATTCATAAGACCACTCTGAAAATTTAAGTAATACTTTCTTTCCTTATTTCTCAATTCTATCGATAAAATACTATGTACAATTAAAAGTAGACTTACCGATATATCGGTAGCGTTGATACAACAAGAGAATGGTACACCGCACCGTTCTACGCTAGGACTGGAACAATTAAAGTATTCGTTTTTCCCCCAGTCTAGATAGCCTTCTTGACTTAAGCCACAGCATCGAAACTATTCATGAAAATATTAACATATTTCGTGTCATTAGACTTGATGATATATCTTAACAAACATTCGTTTATAAAAGTACTTGCTTCTTGTTGTCCAAAATCAATAAAATTTTGTAGATCAGGATCCTCTCTATACGTTTGTATAATTTTATCAGTGAATGACTCCTCCAATAAAGATTGCAATGTATGTGGAAATATAAAACCAACAATTGCTACGCCCATTTCAAGGAGAAAAAACACCAATAAACATAACGAATACTGTAATAAATAAATAAATATTATATAATCTGTTTATAAATTAGAAAAAAAATATATATATATATATATATAGCAATACTAACAAATTTTAGAAGACAAGTATTTTCACGCAATGCTCCAACACATCCTGCGAAACTAACAACGAAAACTACTCCTCCTGCTATAACCATCACAAGCGAAATATTCAGGACTACATCATATACATTTTCCACTCGAACAGAACCAGTTGCTTGCCACTTGTCCACAAATGCATATAAACCCACTCCGATTAACAGTCCTCCGAATAACTATACCATACAACATTTATGTTTTAAATTTTACTGTACTTTTTATCATATTATATGTATAAATAAATAACGAATGTATATAATAGAATTTGCTACTTAATTATTCGTACGTCAAATTATTAATTGTAACGATAACATAGATCAATTAAACCAATAATATACCAGGGTTCACTTACCCAAAAAACAAAATTGAGTAAAAATATCATATACTTTACACACGAACTAACGTAAGTAAAGTTATTTGTTCGTCTCCGGTTATTCATCGTTGTAAGGTAAAAACAGTTTTACAAGATATTAATTGGTATGTACAATTAATATAAGCACTCGCACTTTCAATTATTATATATATACATATACACAGAAATTACATCGATCGCATCGCTAATTTGACAATTTCACATACTGGACGCATATTTGTGAACTTTTCACTCGATCGTTGATAAACAATATTTGATTGTCCATGTATCAAATCAAAAGTATAATACACCATACTTTGACAACTTACTTTGCATCCGCCATTACAGTTCCGTTTCTTGCATTCCTAGCTTTCAGTTGAAATCAGCTGTCCATACATTCTGTGTTTCAATGTTACAAAACTAAAGCGTCTGTGTGCAATAAATCAAATGTGAAATATTGTAAACAATTAAATCGCCAAATATAGTTTGTTAGTTCTGATACTTGTGTATATATACATATTAAGAAAAGGATAAGATACCTGCTTTAAAAAATGACATCGGTACAAGACAGTAAGTTTGTTATTTGTATTTTGGGAATACACATAATTCTCAAATATAAATACGTACGTTTTGAATGTTTCGAATATCAATTCGTTACAAAAACGTTACATTATTAACATTTCTATTTAATTGTGAATACAATAATACGTTGCCATTTATCTTTGTAATAATGCATGGAAAATTAATCAACATCGTTTCTTAACCTTACTTACAACGTAAACAACAAACTATGGTTCAAAACATTGGTATTAGTATCGTTGTATTATTTAAAACGATGTTAAATCTATCGATTATTTCAAAGTTCTATTGATTTATATACTTTAATTGTTGCAATATTTATTTATAGGATTAAAATTAAAACGATCTTACGACAATTGGAGTATACGCGAACAACTATGTTTAGCATCCAGTGTATTGAAATCAGGCGATCAAAATTGGATGAGCGTATCACGATCTTTGAAAGCATTTGTTGAAAAAGAAACATTAAGGCCACCAGATTGGTTTTCTCAAAAATCATGTGCTATTCAATATGCTCATCTATTGGAAAATGCAGATACTCCAAAGAGAAAAAAAAGAGAAAGTGGAGAAACAACAGGTGAATCCATAGTTAGAAAACTAACGCAAGAAAGAATAGCTGAATTAGGTCAAATTTTAACTTATCAAAGGGACGAATATCAACAGTTAAAAGCTGAAATAAATATGTTAAAATCTGGATCGATAGCAGAGGATAAGTTACAAAAGATGTGGCTCACAATTGATCAAGAGGAGCGAGAACAGGAACAGAAAGTTAGAGCACATTCTGCGTGGCTGGCAAAACGTCAACAGAAGCAAGAATTAAGTTCTCCGCAAGGAGCATCCGCTTTAAATCAACGCAAACCTACAGAGAATACAGTAGAAATTCAAGAAACAGCAGAAACTGTGGATGAAGATGAAAAAAAAAGAAAAGGCGGAAGGTCGCCATTGTTGACAAGTTTATTGAAATCTCCAAGTCCGACAACACAAATTCAAACATTAACTACTACGGCACAAGGGAGTTCTCCTACAATTACAAGTCTGCTTGGCTCTAGCCCTAAAGTACCAAACTCTCAATTAACACAAAATGTGTCGCCGCAGTTGCATCAATTGGTTTCTTCTGCAATTTCAAATATAGCACCAGAACGACCATCGGTCGGTGCACCGACGTTATCTATGTTATTAGAGATGCCTGCTAATGCACAACGAGGCCCTTTACCAAATTTACAATCAACTCCAACCATTGTTTCTCAACAAACTATGTCTACCGAAATTCATACGCTTCAACCGCAGCCTATTCATCAAGTGACAATTCAAAATGAAACATCCGTACCTACACAACCACTTACGATTAATACGCCAAATATTCCAGTGACAGAAAGCATGGTACAAATAATAGACAATATAGACGATGTGATACGTAAAGATATAATGGCAGATGTAATAGACAAAGATGAAATTAACGAAATTATCGGAGATATAGAAGAATTAATAAAGGAGGAAATAACTGGGAGTCCCCAAACACTAGATACAGCTGCTACTACAACAATTAATACTCTTACTGTACCGCAGATTCAAGAAATACCGGTAGTCACGGAACGACCAGAGCCCAGAGACGTAGACGAAGTTGTATCGCTCTCTGATTCGCCGGAAAGCGAAATGGCTATTGAAGAAATAGACTCCAGCACATCAAATATCGCAGAAATCATAGGAACGGTTGCTATAGAACCACAAGAGCCCAAAGTTATTGTGGCTGAGATATCTGAAGCTATAACGAATACATCTGAAGAAGCAAAGTCTGAAGAAAGTACAAACCACGAGAAAGTAATGTTAAACGATGAACTTGTTCCTGAATTAGAAACTCACGATGATGAAAACGGTAAAGATGTACCGTTAGAAGAGAAACAAATGATCGATGAATTCGATACTATGGATTCTACTTCAAATGTGGAAATTGAAGAGACAGATACAAAAATGTCGACGAAAGAACTTATGGATGATATTGTGGAAGATGAATTAATAGAAGAAGAAGAAGAAGAGACAGAAGTGATTATACCAGAAGCTAAAGAATCACCCAATGATAAATTACAAAGGGAACCCTCGGAAGAGTTGGAAAATAAAGACAGTATGGAATTAGACCAACTAGAGATGCATCTTGCTAAAATTACTGGCGAACAACAAGACATTCCATCGGCAGAAGTGGTTAGCGTGACTTCTGAAATAACGAACGATCTTCCTAGTACCGAGGATACCGAAAAATCACAGGATATTAGTTTAATCTTGGAAGATGATGAAAGTACACATAGTTTAGATGATACAAAGAAAATAACGGAAGAGCACATCATAGAGAATACAATTGAAAGTACAGAATCTATTGAATCATTTAAAGAGGAACCCGTGATTCTAATAAAAGAAAAAACTATAATGGAAGTAAGCGAAGAATCGCCGGAGAAACCTCAAGAAGAACAAACAGAAGAAACTTTAGAAATTTATACGGATGAATTCAAGAAAGAAGACACTAAAGATTCTTCCGAAGATACGGCAAGCTCTATTCTACAAGACATAGAAATTAAAGAAGAAGAAATAGAGGAGACAGCAATTATAGAAGATTCTACTCAGTTGGTATCTCCAGAGGAAGTTGAAAATTTAAAACAAGAATCTATGGAACCTGTAAAATCTGAAATCGATATTATTAAAAAAGAAGAACATTCATTTGAAGAGTCAAAAATGGAAGAAATGTCTCAAATGCGATTAGAAAATACTCTTTTATCGGAAGTAAAAAAGGAGGAAATCCCTATAAAGGAAGATCAAAAAAATGTGGATAATGAACATGTAAAAAAGGAAACAGAATCAATGATAAGTGTTGGGGAAGATACTGTCGAATTGGACGAAGAAGAATCGTCGCTAAGCAAATTAAGCGGAGGACGTGCTATGAAAACATATTCGAAAAAGCAAAATGCTTCTATTGATAGTGAACCTGAAAACGAAGGTACTGGAGAAGGTGCAGATTACAGAGCATGGAAAAAAGCAGTCATGTTAGTTTATAATCGCCTTGCTACGCATAAATATGCATCTGTATTCCTGAGACCTATTACAGAAGATCAAGCGCCTGGATACCATTCGGTCATCTTTAGACCAATGGACTTATCGACTATTAAAAAAAATATAGATAATGGAACTATCAGATCTACAATGCATTTTCAACGTGATGTTATGCTAATGTTTCAAAATGCCATTATGTACAATAAACATGATACATTTATTTATAAAATGGCAATTTCAATGCAAGAAGAATGTTTACAACATATGCAGGTAAGAATTTAAAATTCATACTTTGTATACAATTATTATTGTTAATGACACATATTGTATTACTCTTTCTTCAGATACTAGTACAAGTCACAGGTGAAGGAACGCTTAGAAGAGAAACAAGAACTGCAGCAAGTAGCAGTAGCGATGCGAGTGAAAGTAGCATAAAGAGAAAACGAAGTCATATTACACCCAGCCCACACGATACTGACAGCCCACGTTCAAAAAAACGTAGAAAATCAGAAAATGATTAAAATATTCTATCTATAGTATATAGAATATATCTGTGACAAGCATTAAAGTTCATAAGAACTTTATTAAACGAGCGAAAGAAGGATAAATCGGTCCTGTTAGCATCAAGGGAAAATGTTGGACATAAAAGACATTTAAGATGTACAAGAAGGAATGCAACGACTTGGCATTTTACTTTATTATTTTCCCGTAACAGTAAAGGACGAAACAGAAAATTTTATACTCGATATATAAAATTGATTTTACTTATTTTCCTCATTTTGTGGTACACTGTTGTAGCGATTCACCAAATGTATAATAAAAACAAAAGATTAGTCATTTGTAATTGTTTTACTAAAAAAAAGAAAATTTATTGTCATGAACTCTTGTTTTGACAAACATCTAATAAAAATATTTCATTCATTGTAATCCCTATCTATGAAAAAAGTTGAATAACAAAAAAAAAAAATGTTAAAATAAATATTTTAAATTATAAATTCTACGGTAATGAAAGCTGTTCTATAATTACGTAGTTTTGAAAATTTAAGTAACATTCGTGATGGGTTATTATGCTAGCGGTGATACGCGAAAAATGATACACAGCTCTGAAGATGATGAAGGTTATGAAAATCAATCGTCTTATGCTACATCTGTCGAAATACGATCTCGACCAGAGAACACGAATAAACCATATCTTTCATTTGGACAATCTGAAAAAACTGTAAGTGTTAAGACGAGTACATACATATATGTATATTACGTATATTCAAAGACACATATTTTAAGTCTTCGATGCCAATACCGCCATCACCGGACGATACTGATAGGTCATTTTGGGCTGAAGACGAATTAAGTAGCTCAGAATCAAAACAGCAATTAAACAAGAAACAGAAACGTCGTCGTAGTTTTTCTTATCGTGATCGTATTGCTGTACATCGAAGTCGATTTTTACTTTTTCTGTCATCAAGTTCTAGCGTAGATTCAATATCTGGACAAATTTCGTCGAGAGGTATTGATAATGCTTTTAAATACATGTATAAATAGAATTATTTACTGAAAAATTAAAGTCTATATATAAAATACGTAAACCAGGCATATCTGTTTTATACATATAATTATTACAGTTCTTAAACAGGAAAGATACAGATTTGGCGTAGAACAATTGCAACCTGGATGTAGTGTTATAAAGAAAAAGTATGCTCATAAAAAAATACCTCCCTTTCCGATTCACGATCAAAATGTTTATTCAAATTGTAAAAAATCGATACGCGAATATGCACGAAAACGTAATTCTTTTGTAGCAAATAAAAAGGTTCAACGAAAAAGTTATTCGACATCATCCTCGGGAAATGGTTCTTGAAAATACTGATTCATTTTTTTAAAAACCATTCAAAGAGCAAATGTACCGATTATAATAAATTATATATTTTTAATATTTTATAAATCTTACGCAAATCTTACTCGCTTAATAAAATTAGAAATGTTTCATAAAAATACGTGTAACAGGGATCTTTTTGTAACATACTCAGCCCTGGTACTTGGTGTTTAAAATGTATGTTCGTTCGTTTATTCGTGGACATCGTGGATCGTGGTTGCTATAAACGAAAAATGCATTTTTGAATAAGCGTATTCTTTTATTTTTTTAAATAAAAATAATTAAGTAAGAATATTTAATAAATCGTTTGAAATAATCTTCTAAGACCATGAGTTACTTTGTTATCAACGATCGAGGTAAAAATCAGTACGAGGTACTCGGCGAAATTCGTACTCGTAAGTAATCCCATTAAAATTAAATACAAACTATAATCTTTTAAAGGCGTTTCGTACAATGTATATCACATTTAAGCAAGCATGCACTTAACAATACAGTTTTTTATAAACGTTTGCCAAATTGGCAAAATTATTGCCAAGTTTTATATTACATTACGTATGCTTAAACGTTAAAACTTAAATTTCGAATATACCTACATATATACGCTTTTAACAAATTATATGGTCATTTATTTTTAGCTTACGTTTTCTATTGATTCGTGTACTTTTATTCTTTTTAATTTCAGAGTCAATATTACGCCCTATTTTTAGTTTCATTGTAGCAGGTGTTTGTATGACATTTTTAATACTGTCGGCATGGAACTTTAACAACACAATATATGAAACAAATAATATTCATGTATTTTATTTAAATTTAAAACGCTCACCTTTACATATAGTATCAAACAAATTTTTGTCCTTTGGCCTCGATACATCTTTGCTTCGCGATATAGAGAACCTTCCAATTAAAAATGAAAAATTTATTAACTTGGCACAGCATCTTGCACCTGCTTATGTTCGAATAGGTGGTACATCATCGGATTGTCTATATTTCAATAAGGTTCGATTAATTTTTTAATGTACATTTTTAAGAAAATTCAGAGTATTTTACTAATCCAATTGTAACGAATCTATCAATATAGACAATGGAAATAATTCATAAAAAAATAATCAGTCCCATTGATGGTCAAGATATAAGTAACTTTACCATAACTGACATAGATTTTGAAAATTTATATAACTTTGCGATAAAATCAAAATTGCGCATGATTTTTGATTTAAATGTATTAATTAGATCTGCAAATAATTCCTGGGACACTACTAATGCCAAAAATATTATTTTATTCGCCAAAGATAAATATATGAAATTAGATTGGCAATTAGGAAATGGTAAAGTTGTTCTTTGTTATTGTATCTTAATTTAATAACATTTTTTAATTATAATTAATGCATAACAATTATTTCAGAACCAAATTCTTTTCATCATGTATTTAGTAGAACAGTAAATGCTACGCAACTTGCAAATGATTATTATCAATTAAGACAATTATTAAATGAATTAGGATATAATGAAAGTATTCTTGTTGGTCCGGAAGTAAATCATGTAGGGGATACTCATAGTACAGGAGAATATTATGCAAAAATATTTTTAAAAAATGATAAAGACAGTGTGAATTACGTTACTTGGCATCAGTATTATCTTGATGGAAGGGAAGCTCGAGTAGTTGATTTTATAAATATTTCCATCTTTAATTATTTATCAATGCAAATTAAATCTATGAAAGATGTGATTAACTTATCAGGAAAACATATTTCTATGTGGTTATGTACGTGGTTGTATCGTATTAATATATTTGAATTAAGATTCAGATTTAAAATATCCCCCCCAAATTGTCATTTACAGCAGAAACAAGTACAGCTTATGGTGGAGGTGCTCCAGAATTGTCAGATAGATTTGTGGCTGGATTTTTATGGCTTGATAAATTAGGATATAGCGCTAGCGCAGGTTTAAATGTTGTTACTAGACAATCATTCTTTGGTGGACATTACGCTATGGTGGGACCTGATCTTATACCTAATCCAGATTGGTGGGTTAGCGTAGTTTATAAGCACTTTGTGTCGGAGAAGGTTCTAAAATTAACGTCTGCAAACAATTTTGACCATGTTCGACTTTATGCACATTGTACTCCTAAGAAAGCATTAATTAACAGAGTTTCAGCAATTACAATATATGGCGTGAATATAGGTAAAGTTTCTGTTTCTGTGACTATTCAAGGGATTCTTCCTGTGCTTCATAGAAATGCTAAAATCTTTTTATATGCACTTACTTCTGATAATCTTCAATCAAGGTATGTAACAATAATTATTTTAATGTATAACATGCTTTAACCTATTTCTCTTATTTTTCAGAGTTATAAAGATGAATGGAAAAGTATTAAAATTGCAACCAAATGAAAATTTACCACCATTTGGGCCTATAATATTAGAACCCACGCAAGTAATTCCATTACCACCCTATTCTATGGTATTCATTGTAATACACGGCGCAGAGGTGCCAGCATGTAAAGCATAGGTATTATTTAATGAACTAACATGATTATACCAACCGTTTTATATTATATGTTTTTCATATATTAAAAGTTTATAATACGGTTTCGTAGAACATTTTTACAATCCTCTCATTCGGAAAGAAAAACGTAATGGAAATCAATAAAAGAATTAAAGATTTAAATGATTTTTTATGTGATATTGTGTGTACGTATGTATGTATGTATTTATTTATTTATCTATATCAATGAATGGTATGTATATGTTGGTAACTACAGTTAAACTATAACGTATGTGTACCTCATTAAGTTGTGCTTACATGTTTCTTACAGTCAACGCGAAATACACTATAATATACACAACAAGTATCATACGAATTTTTTTATAAACTTGATGCTGTTTTCAATTAACCATTAGTATATCACAAAACTGATCAATTATTGAAAGATACTCAAATACATAGTATCATGTACTTGTTTTCTCGTTCTAAAAGTAAATTTTCCTACAATTTATGCACGGTCTCATTATAAATATTATGGAAACGAAATAGTATCATACATAATATATAAATACTGACGAAAAAAACGTGATATTAGGTAATCGGAATGATTAAATTTACCTTTTCATAATGTAATATTATTACATCAAATTAAAATCGGTATTACAACCAAATCTATTTAAACGATATATGGTATTCAAAGAGACTCCAATGCACATTATACATCTACGAGTCATCATCATGGAACTGACAATCAATCTGACAATTTATCGAGTAATTACTACTTATGATGTATATTTACATAAGAACGTTTTTTTTTACTAATTTGACAATATTATATCATTCCTGAGTTGAAATGGTAATTGTTTTTCCTTTAGGATCATCAAATCTATCCATAGTACGAATGTCTATGATCATTGTAAGACCCCAAATCATGATTAAAGCTAATATGGCAGTGACAAATATTCCTGTCCAAATTGGAATTGTAGTAAAACCAACACAATCGTATGCATCGCTAAACGTATTTCCATTTTTAGATGGCTTTGCATCAATTTGTACTTGCAAATCTGTAATTTTCAGGACAGTAGAATTTTTTTGGAAAACAATATTTCGTGAACAATGATAAGAAAATTTTGATGGAAAGACAATATCTGTGTTCGTCGTAAGGCTGTGATTGTCACTTATTTTGTTTGTGTTATTAATTCCTTCATAGTTAATTGTTTTTAGAGTATAATATCCTGCACTCTTAACTTCAAATTTTAAAGTGAGCTTGTGTTTAATTATCGACGAATCGGTCCCATTGAATTGCAATTGTAATATCAATGGAGAATCTTTTGTTCCTTTTCCTTCTTCGCTACTTGAATATTTAATTGGAAGTTCTAAAGTATCGTTTTTGTCCGGAAGCTACAATATATATATATATATTATTTTTATTTTAGAATTATTACTTATAGAAAATGTATTAAATGTTGAAATTTGTTATGCGAGTACCTTTAGTGACAGTGCTTGACTAGAATACAAAAGTACTCTCTTTGACACAACAATAAAAGCGGTAGAATTATTCTCTGCTGTGGTTTCTCTCTTTACTCGTTCAGAACGGCTATAACTACACGATCTTCCTGTGAGAATAGCTATCAAAGTAGGGCTGGAATCTTTTATTGTCTTATACGTCTCTGAAATTATGTCTAAATTACTAATCGACATAATCGATAATTGTCCTTCGGATATTGAATCCATGTAATCATTGTAAGTTTGATTGTACGAAGGTAAATCTTCAACGGCATTTACAGCTTTTTCAACAGCAGGAAAATAATTCAACGAATCGCCGGTAGTGACTGTATGAAGATTCTGAAAGATTAAAAATATTCAATGTAAACATTCGAGTCTAGGAGCAAATGTCTTTGAGAACTGTACGCGCATACTAACCTCTTTGTGTTTCACTAAATCTTCGACGCACAGATTATCTTTTACGTAAAGAAGGACGGGGGGAGATGTTTCTAATTTTTTACGTAGAAATGAATCGAATTCATTGCGAGTTGTTTTTAAAAATGGATTCACTGCATTTATTCCTGAATCAGAATTAGCTGAACCACCCCATAATAATACAGGTACAGCATTCTCGGCGTGTAACGGTGATATTTCTGACACAACGATTAACGTAAAAACGAAACTAAAAGTACTACGAAACTTTATCATGATGTCTTGGATGAAATAGATTTGGGCGAGTCAAATCACACAGTAGTGATCGGCCTACAATCGAGCAGAAGGCAGCGAAGCACCTGACTAGAGAACTGGAATCATATGACAGACGTCACGTGATGAGTTTGTTTCCGGTTTTCGAATAAACACAGTTTCAAAAATTTTAATCCAGTCAATTCGTTAAATTTAATATTTAAATAGTATCTTGTACGAGCAAAATCTTCGTCGACGTTAAATATTCTTGATATATTGTTATTTAAATTATCAAGTTAACTATGGATAGTAACAAAATGGACAAGACGAGAGAAACTGTTATGTATTCGGTTTGTATACTGTAGCAGTGGTTCTTAACCTTTTAAATATTTACTTTCGTTGCAATAAAAATGTCAACTTTATCCTCTCGATGCTTTGACATTACGATAGCTATTAAACTGAAATAAATCTTTCGTCCTAAACTTAACATCATGTTATTGTATAGAAAAATGAAAAGTTTCCTTAGTTAAGCTGCTAAATGTTAAGAGACGGACGGAGTTTGTCTCTTTGAATGTTAGTCATGAATAATGATTGCATTAATTTCTTATAACTGTAGCAACTCCAACCATGGAGTACAGTGGGAGTATTGCCTTGTATGGAACAAATTGCTGGACCACCAATTCCAATTAGGGTCGGAGAATTTTATAAAACGCCAAAACCGCATCCGTGGCGTCCTACTTTGGGATATGAAATTGTAGAAGCATTTTCTTTGTGAGCAAACACTTAATTACGTAAAATATTCATGTTGAACTCATAACATTACGCACAACCGACGCTATTTAAAAAAAGTTATCGTCATCCGTAATTACTTTAGACCTGCACAACCTGTGACAAACTTGTTGTCAGATACTTGTTACATGCCAAATGGAATGGCTACGGAATCGTTGCGATTTCCAAATTTAGTGACCGGTTTCGATCGAAATCCGGCTCACGCAGCTCGAGCTGCACTCTTCACAAGATACGGTCCGTACGAATGGGTACAAAACCAACTGAAGCTTTACAATGAGTCCAACAGCAATAGAAATTATTCGGAGAACTTACGACAGGACACTGTTCGTATGATGCGGTAAAATGATTCCAACGTTTTTCCCCGACCACGTAATGCTATTTAACCCTTTGACGAGTAAATTTCCTACATTTTGTACAATATTATTCAAGCGTTAAAGATTTCTTTAGCACCACAAGATAGATACATTCCGCAGACGATGCTGCTTCGTGCGATTTCCTTAGCGCAAAAGGATAAATAGAAAATAACTTTATTATAGTTGTTAACAACAACAAGACTAAAAATGTAGTAAATTATTCCGATAGGATAGAGTATAAATTCATTGTTACAATAATTTTATTTTGAACCGTACATGTACGACCATACGCTATTTGGCGTGATTTAGCCGGATAGTACTCGTCAAAGGATCAAAGCAATAATGCGTGTTAACATTGGTCGATGTAATTTTAGAGAAGCCGACGAGAAAGTGCAAAATGGTCAAACTGAAACAGGCCGTAAATTAGGAGAAAGAATTACAGATACCACATTCTGGAGAAACGAGGTGACTTCGGAGTTAGAACGATTGATAATTGAAAATACAAAGATGCAGGAGTGCCGTCGAGGCTTACAAACGACAATACAAAGCTTAGAAGGACAATTGCACATAGCGCAAGAATGTCTATATTATCGAGAAGCTAGGACAGGTGTTTCAATTAATAAATTTAAAACTTATAAATAATTATGTATAATTTATAACATTTTTCGATCGATTCCCGTTGTTTTATTTAAAGCAATTGTTACGTCTTGAAACGCAAATAGGTTCTGACTTGGTTCATGATCAAGTTGAACATGCTCTCCTAAAAGAGGTGGAGGTAATCAGGAATTGTCAAAATAAATTGGAACACTTTACTGATAAATGTGTTAATCAAGTATGTTAAAAACTAGAAAATGTTTTACAAATTAAAGAGCATATTTTTATATTGAAATTCTGTGTTCAGCTTACAAATAGTAGAGCTGTGCAAAATCAGTTGGAGATCGACATAAAAAATAAAGAAACTGCTCTTGGAATTGATATTACATGTCACCAAATGAATAATTTCAGTCGTGGCTTAAAGTATTACGGTGGTATTGAAAAATATGATAATAGGTAGAAAACATAGTATCTGGCTTTACAGAATACGATTTCACTGTCACGGACTAAGACATGCATTGTCTTAAATTTTACATTTAGCGTCACGCAAGCAGAGTCATGGGCCGAAGCATCCAATAACGTTGTAAAAAAATCACAGATGGAAAGGTCAAAATCTAGTAAACTACAAAGCGATATTGAAATTGCTATAAATGCGGTTGGACATGAAATGTGGGAAGCATGGGGTAATACGAACAATGCATTGTCCAGAAGGGCTGCAGAGATGCTTGAAGCAAAAGAAAAATTACAAATACATTTACATAAAGTAACGAATGAGCATATCTATGGCCAGTTCTCATTCTGCAACTAGTTAATTTCTATTTATGGTTACAGATTCAACAAGAAATCTTTGAGATTGAAAAAAATTTACAATTGATGCAAAAAGCCATTGCAGATAAAAGTTCTGCTTTGAAAGTGGCACACACCCGTCTTGAAAGTAGAACACATCGACCAGAAGCAGAATTATGTAAAGATTATGCTCAAATCAGGTACAACGAACAAAAAAGTTGCTCAGTTATACAAAATCTAATCATTTCTTTTTACATTATTTTTGCGCTTAATCCAATGTTCTGACATGGGTTTATAGAATGATACAGGAAGTAGAAACCATAAATTCAATGATAAATGATATGAATTTCAAGTTACAAAGATTCGAAGCACAACATCAGCAACTATTATGTACTAGATCTAATTTGGAGACAGATCTAAAATCTAAAGTCGATGCATTATTTATTGATAGAGAAAAATGCATGAGTATGCGAAGAAGTTATCCAATTGCATCGGTTATTAAATTTTAAATAAATTATATACATATGCGTATGTGTAACGTATTTCTAATTTAAAACGTATTGAAAACTAGAGACTAATATTATTGTATTTATTTTGCATAATAGTATACATAAAACGTGAATGTCTTGTATAAAATTTGCTACTGAATTGTCCGTGTATGCTCTTTAATAAAAATGTATTAAAAATATTTGTTTTCGTTCAAATGTATCTCCCTTTGTCAACGTTGATCAAGACTTTATCAATACCCAAACCGAAGGTATGTTAGATTACTTTTATTAACGAAAAATTTATAAATCTATAATATTTTAATGTTGATGTATAATAATATCACATTAACCACGTATATAAAGACTTTGTACGTATAACTCAATAAATAACTCAAACTTAAAGTTTAACTGTACAGTATTATGACTTTATGAATTATTTACCAAGACTTATCAGTAGAAAAATTTGTAAATCTCCGAATTCACATGTCCTAATAAACAGTGTTTTCGTTAAAATTACATCTTACTTAATATTTGAAAACCAGTATATACAAGATTTTATAGCAATCTTTTTTTATAAAAAAATAGTACATTATAGAAGTTGTCCGTTTCGAATAGTTCATTATTTAATTTACATTTCTAATCCATTTAAAAACTGCTACGGTATCATAGATTTTTGTTACTGCCGAGTCTGTATCATACTCATCTTTTAAATAGAAAAGTTTAATATTCTCTTGTGTGTGACATTCCAAAACGTTCCATTTTTCAAACAATTTTAAGGAATTTTTTATTGGATCCACACATAAACTCTCACCTATTTTATAACAAAATTAACATTATATTTCTATTATATGCTAATAATCACATTTATTATAAAAGTGTCATGCATTATTACTCACCATAATTTACTATACCACGATCTAAATTTGTTTTCAGTTCGTTTAAAATTTCATGAACTAGTTCTCTCTCAGAAAGTGATCGTCCGACTAATTTCTTAAGAGTAAAGGCGCTGAAAGTATAGGTATCGACTAAAGGTCGTAACAACGTGTGAAAAAATTCCATACGTTTTGCATGTTCCGGTATTAAGCTCAGCTATTAAACAAACATTTTCAAAAATTGTAATCACCGTTTTAAAAGCAAATGAATATATTGTCCACATTTGTAGAAAGCAGCTTACTTTGTACTGAATATTTTTAGCCTTATTCTTCTTAAAATGTTCTTCGTCCGAACTATCATCAAACGTTTGTGCGTATCTCCTGCTCCACAATTCTTCTTCCAAATAACATTCCTATCAAATGATAGACATAATTAACGTTTAGTTAATGGAATAATTATATTAGGATACAATACCTCTTGTAGAGTAATGATATCCGTATGTGAAAGATTCTCTATAGTTTCTATAACAATATGCTCTAATTCTTGGCATGGTTTGCAAAAAATAAATTCGTACTTAAAGATATTACAAAGTTTAAGTGATCTATGAATTAAGACATCTTGAGATACTGTAATGTTGTTTTGAGCAATAGCTACCGGATCGTTGATCTGTGACCTCAATTCAGCATACAAAGCTGTTACTGAAAATGTGTTGAATACACATTAAAAAATTGAGTACATTAAAAATCGTTGTGTTTTCTTACCTACTATGCTATCCATAACATAACACGTTAGCATTGTATTGCTGTAATAAGACAGTTCAATTACATTTGGTAAAATCGATACAGGACGGACCGCAATAACAACATCAGATTTTATTGATTGACCATCAACTGCTTCTGTGATTTCTTGTCTTTGCTGTTTCACTAAACCTGGACCCAAAATATCTAACTGAAAAATAGGTAAGGATACATTTTCTTATCCTAGTAATATTATATTACACATACTAATAACATAATTATTTTACTAACAGCATGATTTATAATATCGATACTTTCTCCGCAGAATGCAATATCTTTATTACGATACTCTAAATCTTGCCTTATCGAATCAAATGTTTTGACTAATTTGTCCAAAGTACAGCCATCTCGGAATTTATTTAGAAGTAAAAATGCAACAACATTTGTTGACATTATCGGTGTTGAGGTAGAGCAATCTAAAAATAATTTTATTTATTTTAGATTATTTTATTTAATACAATATATGGTATTGTTGAACTCTTACCGTATACAACGTGTCGCGCGATACTATCTACTAACTGTCGATATTCTTCTACGATAACATCGGTACCGTAAAGCGATGAACTTGACATTGTGGACTTTAATGGTTTCTCGGTAGGAGCTATTTTTTTGGTAGTGAATTTATTTTGCTGAGCTTGGAAAGACTTCAACATCTCCTATTCATTAAACAAGTAAATTATTATATTATAACGGATGATTTATAAAAATGTAAAGATTCTGGTAAATTGAAATAAAAAATAGTTGAAAATGATTAAAACTATACCTTACCCTAAGCGAAAACGGTTGACAAAAATCAACTTTAACAATGCCGTAATTTCCTTTTACAATTGACCATATAGCTTTGATCATAGACCCAAACGTTTCCATTCTCTTTGGTTGGCCTAGCTGTTCCCTAATAAAATTCCCATCGACGAGGCGCTCATAATTCATTGCAACAGGTACTAACAGTGCATCTTCAACAGTTCCATCCATGTATGCATCAATAATGACACTCAAAATGCCACCTTTTGGCATACATGGTTTACCAGTTCTTGTTCGCCCACCCTCTATAAAGAACTCTAGATTATGACCGGCTTTTAAACTTTCCATTATGTATGTGTGAAGAGTTGCACGATAAAGAACATCTTTACGGCCCAGAACAGGATCAATCCGACGTTTGATAAAAAATGCACCCAAACCTCGTAAAAGCCACCTATCGGATACACATACATATATTAATAGATAATACAACAAAACATTAACAGAATAAGATTATAAAGTATTTATTCTTATAACGTACCCAACTAATGGAATTTTTAAATTATCTCCAGCCGCGATCAATGGATTTCTAATTTCATTCATTAATAAAATGAAGCTAATCATGATATAATCTAAATGACTACGATGTAAGGGAAGAAATACCAATGGAAGACCAGTATCATTTGCCTTTTTTAACATTTCTATTTGAGAAGGTAATACTATAGCAGACTGTATAAAACATGGTAACAATTTGTAAAGAATCCATGCAGTTATTTTAAGTAAAACATTGCTTATTCTGCTTTCCATGTCAAGTAATATCGTCTTGGCTCTAGCTTTTGCCATTGCCAAAGCTTTTTTTTCACTAGTACCTTCATTACTAACCGACTCCCAAGCAGTTAATTTGATTGCTTCCTTTAGTCTTTCATCATTTAAGACCTATAAAAGAAAATTAATCTATAAACTATACGAATATAATATAGAGATAAAA
Source organism: Colletes latitarsis (assembly GCF_051014445.1). Lineage (NCBI taxonomy): Eukaryota > Metazoa > Arthropoda > Insecta > Hymenoptera > Colletidae > Colletes > Colletes latitarsis. The sequence continues at coordinate 32,038,467 of NC_135143.1, forward strand.
TATTTTTAAATCTATTACACTTACTGTTTGCGTTACTCTTGTATAATCATACTCTTTACGAGTATAAACGTGTGAAATACAGTAAAACACTTTCGAAAAAAGTGTATAGCCTGGATTAATTACCAATATATTTAAACCAAAAGGCATATGCTGTTTGCTGATCGTATTTACCAATGAATTCTGTAATGATATAAAAATAAAATTAATGTATAAAAAATCCAAGGAACACGGGCGACAAAAACTTGTACAAAACTACTATTTTAATATTAATCTGACTCTGAAAAACATCAAGGAAGATATACGCATTTAATGTAAATAGTTTGACCATTTGTGGTTGACTTACATTTACCGGGTATCCACGAACTACAATGATACGCAACCATCGTGAGAAATGACCACGCGGTTCTTCGTACATGTTTCGTGTTTTTTTTTTTTTTTTTTTTTTTTTAAATTATAGCGCGTTTGAACGAATTATCATTACTAATGTGACGATTACGAATAAACTTTTATACATAATATTGCAATAAAATGAACGGAAATGCATTGGTTGTATCAACAGTCATTATTATGTGTCCGATAAAAGTACATCCCCAATTTATTGTATGTGTATTACATCTCCGATGATCACAGTTATTAGTTATTATAAGTAATACTTTCTATACTCGCGAGCTATACGAAAGAAAATAAAATGAAATTATGTAATATTTAAATAATGTATACGTATATGTATAGGATATGTATTGTGCGTGCGTGATTACGTGCAGTTTGTAATTACTCTATTCATCAAAGGAATTGACCTGTATCCGATGCAGCAGTTACGTAATTAAATGCGCGTCGAAAGATGGCGTGTTAATTAGGTAATGTCAGATTTATGCTGCACGATAAATAAAATTTAAATTGCACTGACGAGTCTATAGCAGCTTCTACATGCTACGAATAAAAATATCTATTTTCTTAAAATCGGAACACCATACGTTCTATCACTACATTTTTAGGCATACGTATTAAATATTTTAACTATATTATCCGTCATCGCTGTTTCAAGTTATTTTATAAATTTTCAACTTTTACTGTTTCAGTGACTATACTGGTATACGATGAGTATACCATCACCGTAAAACACGATTCGTCTAAACAATACTATGAGTACATTAAATTGAAACATATATGTATACATATACATGTATAAAACTTGATTGATGCAACAAACTTGACGAATTACGAATATTTAGGGTAAAGAGAACGTATATCTGGTAAGTTTGAACTACGCAAAGAAAGACGTACACGTGTACAACCGTAATATTCGCAATTTTGCACGTAGGCTGGTTGCAAGTTTCTAAGCTAAATATACTTTTAGTGTTGTAGGAATGTGAACGAGCGATGTCGACGTGTTGCCGACCGTCCGCGCGCGACTGTTTATTTACCGTATACAATTTTTACTTTACTTTTTTTCGATGCAACATATTGAGGGATTATCGATCCTAAGTGAGTAAATAAAATTTTCTTTATTAATATTGAAATTATTCAATTTCGTTCTAATAATTGTTAGGTCTTTCTGCAACATTGAGATCAAGCGCTTTAAATATAATACTTTAATTGAAAGCAACGATATAAAAAAACGAATATCTTCCTTGAAATTTACATAATCATAAATAGAACCTTATTTATACAGCAAACTCACTTTAGACGATGGAGTACAAGTACTACAGCAATAATGTAAAAACGAAGGCTTTTCTTTAACAAAGGCAGCCAATGGTTCTGTCTCTTTGATTTTAAATAAGGAACTTTCCCGAATCCTTTTCGCTTGTTCCCGATCTTGTATCTTCTTTCTATGTAATTGCTGGCCCGTTCGACGAAGCTCTGAAACGTAATAATTTCCATATACATACATATATCGTAGCCTTTAAATAACTATAATCGAGAAAAAATATTACCTTCCAGTGAAAATCGGGTTGCGTTCGATTCGGGATTTCTGTTCACTGCCGTTCTGGTCTCCCATTTTGCGTATACCTCTTGCAAACGCGTCGAAACTATGTCCACCATGTTATTAGCCCTATGGATCACATTTAAATATAAATTCTTTGAAAGAAGATAGTTTAAACATGTTGTTTTCATGGAGAATCATTTGTTCGACGACTGTACCTACTGCCTTTTCACAGTCTAGTTTGCATTATTTGAAAATATTCAATTACTCATAATCTACGCGCGTGCTTATTTTGCTACAAATTGAAACGTTTCTGAATGGAATTAAGCAGGAAACCCAATCTCTTTTTCATTAATGACTCTCCATCGTAAATTTCATCAGGCATGGCGAATAGAATACAAGCACAATTTCACGGACGTTGCTCTCGAATGCCACCGTGCATCATTCACGGTCGATCTCCGACACTTTTAACGGCTCGATACAGTTGAGTGCAACAGCGAATTCTACGGACGCGATTTCCTTTTTTCGATCGTGTCTCCCCTTGAGTTTTACGTTAGTTATTACATTATTACGTTAGATATTAGCATGTGTTGTTCCACGATCGGCCAACATAATAAACGATCGTGTAAGGCGCACACAAGCATTTACACGAAATTCTGGCCTTAATTAATATTTTCAATTCCCAATTAAATCGTTTAAATACTAGTAAGAAACTTAAATACAGTAACAAGTAACTGTTACTAAAAATACTAAAAATTGTATACTTTAATGATGTATGTAATATTTTCCTAAATTTGAGAAACAAAAGGTAAATGAGTAGTATAGACCGTTCTACAATCTTACGATCAGACAGAAGCGCGTACAGGGTATTTGGCCACCTCTGGGAGTAATTTTAATGGAAGATTCTAGAGGCAAAAATAAGACGAATTTGTCGATTGAGATTTCGTTAAAAAGTTCTAGAAACATTTCCGGCCACACAGCATATTTTCGGTAAAGAATTATTTTCTCGAAAGTGCGTAGGATTTCGAGGGTACGTCTATTCACCAAAAATTATCGTAATTGACCCCCGCAATTTTTTAATTTAATTTTGTTAATAACTTTTTAACGAAGCCTCAATCAACAAATTGATATTCTCGATTTTCGTCTTATTTTTGCCTGTAGAATCTCCCATTAAAATTTTTCCCAGAGGTGGCCGAACACCCTGTACATACATGTATGTATATCGATTTTTAGTAGCATAAATAAAATCCCGACACTGTATAGCGAGTGGACGAAGAGACAGATTTATCGAGGATAAAATGAAAGAAAAAGAAAGATAATTCCATCTATACAGTCTCCATTGTCAGGGTCGAACGCGACTCGTCGAGTTGAGGAGTCCCGTACTCCGGACGTTGTACCGATCGGAAGACGAGCAATACCGCTTTATCGACATGTGTTCAATAATAATAATTTCTGTACCAATTTATTCTTTTTCTTATATTTATAAACGATTTTATTGACAAAATGCGCACGAGGAGTTTAGAGGCCATTAACAATAATTGGCAAAGTCCAATGCGATAATAATATCGCGATACAACCGCTTAAAAAGCATCGAATGGCTACATATGTATGTACATATATACAATACCGCAAACAAACTTCTTTTGTTCCAAGTGGACACGATAACAGCGATTAATTAACCATGTACCGCGTAATACGTGCGTAATATTAGGGATTAAAAAATTTTTATTTGAATCATAAATGAGAAATGAACCTCGCGGTATATTTTATTCTATAATCAAAATTAAAAGTTTCAATAACGGATAAGAAGCTGTTTATCTTTTATTCGTTATTCGAAATTCCTATACATAGTATGTATATGTATTTCGATAAAAGTTTTGCCTATCTTTGCGCTGTACGCTGTTTCTTAAAGGAATTTATCTAACAACGTTTCTGTTGTACATTATTCTATATTGACAAACAGATCGATAAGTTTTAAACCACACGTTTCGACATATCGAAACTAAACAAAAATATCGAATCGAGATTCAAGACCCGATACGTGCAAAACGTGTCATTATTTTGAACATGATACCAATGTTACAGAAAAATTGTCGATGCGATATGCATGCATGTTTTCTGAGCTAATTTTTTTAAGCAGGTGCGCTATGATATTTATCTCTGGAGCCAGGTCGCCGAGAGCAAGGCTCGCTGCTGCGTATCATTTTCGCGAAACTGTTGCACGATTAACAGTTTATTTTTTGCTCTCGGTTACTATGTCGTTTAAATCGAGTCTTTCGTATGTAAATGAAAATAATTTTTACGATAGACAGATAATCGAGCCTCGTGTAACGATAAGTCGAAATTGTAGAACGAGTTCATTTTTTGGCGTGACAGTTGATTTCAAATATCCCCACCGAGAACGCACGTGCTTGATTAACAAAGAATGCCAAACTGTACATTGACAGACAAATTTACTCGATAAAACACTCTTATGTTAGAAGATATTTTCCTTCAGCTTTAAATCATGGAATACAAACGCTACTACGCCTTTCCCGAAGTTTACAATTGCCGTTCTTAAATATTTATTTATACCAGTATCTTTCGATTCAAGAGGAACATTACATATTCTCTAAAACAAGGCAGATTCTTCTTGACAAAAGAGCAAAGGTTACAACAAAAGTAAAGTACTAACTAGCTTTCTGTAAAAAGTTCGAATGGGAATAAAGAAATCCGAATGATATTATCGGCTTGCCAATATTTTAACGATATTACCGATGATCGTTTCCTTTAATGCGGACTACTAATTCGTTTTCGATCATTGGTAAATTATCTAAAAACTTTCATAATATCCTAACTACACTTTCAAAAACTGTTCGAATTCGCGTGAACTTGTAAGTTCAAATTTCGCAATAAATATACGTAGCGAATTATCAAACATGCTCTATGCGAATGGTATTCGCTTTAAAGGTCGAAACCTTTGCTTTAAAGGTCGTATCTTCGTATACATATACATATGTATATGTATAACGAAGATACGCTGTTCGGAGTAATTAGAGAATTGTCCGTTCAAATGATCTTGTTCGATATTTTACAAGCCCTGCAATCCATACGGTAGATGCATGTAAATCTTATTTTTATGAGTGGATCCGGAACCTTTAATCAAACAATTGATTACATTAATTATGCATTTATACAAGCGTATACGCAACAAACGTGTATACAATGTAATTTAATACGAATAATAAATACATATCTTTTAAAGATTTCAAAGCTCTTGGACGCTATCGGGCCCACTGCCACCTTTTTGGATCGGTCACTCGACTAATTTGCACATTGCTACCGTGTCATTACATAACAACAAAATTATAAAAACTTTTCAAGATGAATAGTGTGAGTAAAAACGGGGCAACATTGAGATAAAAAGAAAAATGTAATAATAGTAAAAAGAGGTTCGGTTTTAACTAATGTAAATTTCAAATCTACATATACATATATTAATCGTACTTGAAAGATTCTTAATATTTTTTCAGAATTAACCGTTACACGTTGATATATATATATATACGTATAAGAAAGAAACAAATAACAGATGAACTAAAACAAAATTTACTATCGTTTATTACGTTTCGCAAAAGCAACGTGAAAAATGATCAATGTTATAAGTAACGTCGCTGATAAAATTGTAAAAATAAATATACGAAACTAAATTCAACGAGTTGGATGATGCTGACTCTCAGAAATGAAATGAGATAGTGCTGATACTAATCATGAAACTATGTCAGCTTTTTGGGCCAAGGTCGTTAAATGTGCGTATTTTTCCATCAAACCTAACCGCTCAACGTGTCTCTCTAAAAAGTTAATATTTCTTTATGAAACAAAAATGCGTTCACAGCCGAGTATGCAAATTTTTAGAAAGCTAATATTATCGGTGTTTGATTAGTAAATTTATAAAGAAACGCCAATTGTTTAGCGCTGTTTAGATTAGAAGACCTCCTCCTTAATAAGATAACATGCTTTCCTTCCCTCTGAAAGTTCGCGGACCTCAATTTGAAAAAACACTGGTTTAATACACCAATGTCTGTAATATTCGTACAAGTATGGTTTTCTTACATGCTTTCTTATTCTGAGAATTTAATAAATATTATTTTTTCCAAATGTTATTATCGAACAATGCAAACAGCCACGGAATCATCGAATCAACTTGTATTTTCTATAATAATAGTGGCCAAACTGCGACTCCAGTATAATTATACAATTTATTAAATCAAAATATCGTCTGAAATTAACAGATTAAACAAATATTAAATTAGCTACGTTAAACACTTTAACGTCTGGATAATTCGCGTAAAAACTCCATATAAATAAAAATGGTTTTACTTACTTTGATTTCTTCTCGAAAAATTCGATATGAAAATTTTCTCATGAATCAATGTATCAATGTAAAACTCCCATATATGTACATATGTACGTTACTGCTAAAAAGTATTTGATCGTGTGCCTGGTACAAGAAAAAATAATTTTTCTTTACTAAAAGAACGTCGTTATGAATATTAATGTGGAAACAATAAAATTACATGTATCATTAACTCGTTAAAAATAATAATAAAAGTTATGTGACAATGTACATATGTATATCTAACACAAAACGAATGAAGAAATGGTGCCGTGTCATTATAGTTAAAATACCTAGGCAGAATCCTGGTCCCAACCAGAAACTCACAAATAATAAAAGAAAAGAAATTATGATAAACCTACTTTCTTAAAAAGGTATACATACTGTGTTAGGCTCAATGGAGTATGCGGCCCTCAAGTGTTTTTAACAAACGATATACATACATACGTATGGTTCATACCGCGACAACATTTGGCCACCAACATTGTTCTATAATACTGCACATTTAGTATTTTGTAACCGAATGTAAATGAACGAAAATTACAAAACTATCAAATACGTGTAAGCAACTTCCGAAAGAGAAGAAGTTTTACAGAAGAGTGTGTGAGGAAAGCAACCGGCGTATTCTCCCGTGGCATGCATCGAGAAGAACGATCGTTATACGTTACCTGAAGTTGAATAAATAGAAGAGAACTCCGAAGAAGAGGAAAATTTCAACAAGGCCGTCCATTTCCACGTGTCGTGGATCGCGCGATGCACCGCTCGCCGAAAAAAAAAAAAAAAAGAAAAGCAACACGGCTGACTGGCTCTCGTTAGTCCTTAAAAGAGCGTCGAACTCAACTGCTCGTTTTCATGATTTCAATCACCGTTTATCACGACTCCATTCGATCACGGACGTTGACAATCGCGTAAACTTTGATCCGCGCGTCGATCTCCGTGAAAGAAACGCCGTTGACCACCTCGACGAGATCCATAGATCCGAATTCGGTAACGTTATCGTTAACTCCGAGTACCGGCACCGATTTTTCTCGAATCTTCAAAGCAATACGATGTAACGAAAGTCTGCATCGGCCCGCGACAATCGTCGACGACTTTCTACCGCAATACGTTAAGTAACCGCCGACAATATTCAGCGAGGTCAGTTCACTGACTCGCTTTACTGCCTACAACGGGGAACGCCTGGACGCCTGCAACATCGAAACGCGTTCCCGAGACGTGCAACCGGAGCACATGCGTAATCTTCTGGATCGTTTAAACAACTCTGACGAAGATCTTGGTTGAAAATAAACGGAAAAATATGTCACGTATATGTATATCTGTTTTCTATTCGTTTCGAATTTGTCAAAATGTCTTTCGAAAGTTTGTATTTTCCGGGGTGCCCGATAGGGGTGCTAATACCTTTCGTTTTTTGCTGTTCTAACTTTACCCTTGGATGCAGACGAGCGACTTTTCCCGTTGCGATATCGCAGCGATTCTATGTTTTTCCTTCTCTCGCAACACGAAAACAACCAAGACAGACATAGAAACGACGATATTGTCTGCTTTGGTTGTTTTAATTGCGAAACAAGGAAAAACATAGAATCGTTGCGATATCGCACCGTTCGTTTGCATCAAGCTTGGTTAATCGTTTAAACATACTACATATACGAATTTAAATGTAATCTTAAATGTTAAATTAAATATTTTTACCAACAATTTCCACACTGAACAACTTCACTTTTCATTACCCGTTACACGAATTACGAAAAAATTCCAACCAGCATATTCATATATGTAGTTTTTTGCAATAAATGTAGTCGACAAATACTGTTTTAAACTAGTTATGCGTAAATTGAAGTTTTAAAAATCATTTCGTATGCAACAACTTACTGTATTTATAATCAAACTATTGTTATATCGGCTAATAATCAACCGCAACTCTGACAGTGAAGATACATATCTTACGTAAAACGATAGATGTTACAATATTTTCGATCACTCGTTAATCTAAACGGAACTTGATATTTCACTGAAACCAAGATTTTATTTAACAAACAATAATATTCACGGTATAATACGATCAAAAACAAATTAATTGTACCTTAATTTTGATGACGTTTCAACTCGTACGATTTTAACCGCGAAAACTGACGGTCTATCGTCATAAATAGAATCTCACTTTTCGAAGAAATGCGTAATAACAAAGTCGTTACGGATGTTTCCTATAGAAAGTTGGATAGTAAACGTTGCGTGAAGAAGATCGTTATAAAAACAAAAAACCAGTTTCGATTTCATTCCACAACCGATACGGCCACCGCAGAGGTCGAATCATAACTGCATCCAACGCACCAAGGACCACGTGGTATACGCGGTAGAATAACATCCACCGTCAACGTTCAATAATAAGTTTTATGGTGCCACTTTCCTTACGTTTACGACTTAGAAATAATTGTAAAAATCAGTGGTCGTCTGCGAAAGTATAGAACACGGTCAATGGCAGTAGCCAGGGTATACACGGTATAACGGTGGCGTTACTCTCGATCAACCAATAAGCTTTCGCAGTTATATTGTTAATCAGATTAAAAAAAATAATTGTCATTCCATTCGTATTTTCGTCACTTGTATTCGTTGTATGTACGCACACAAAACGAATGCTTTAAAATTATACAAGAAACGATTTCACGCGCACTGGTCGATTGCAAAGTCACATCAACACGATCGAATGTTATTTTTACTGTTCAAAAGATTCGATATTTATTACCAAAGCGATTTAATAAGTATTTAAATAAGAAGAATGGAACGCACCGTCGATCGTTCCTTTGTATATACTACATACTGTATATTTACGCGATGCATTTTATACGACAAACAACATTCTCGAGAAATCGAATCGGTATGGCCTGATGTCCAGTTACTTCCATGCCACTCGTAAATTAATCCTATTGAAAGCCATTAACGTTTTATGCTGGTCTTTATTGTGCTTCAATTTGTAAGAACGCATTAAGATTCTCTAGCTGTACATCCAGAAACATTCATTGGTAACCAGAGTACCCACGAAAGAACGATTTCGTATGAAACTACACTTTCTTCTCTGTGCGCTACTTTCACAAATCATGGATACTTACCATAAAGGATAATCTTATTGTGCTTTTCTTTAATTACTACTTACGAACATGTATTACGATGGTATAGTATATTTTAATTAATACCATTTTTTTCTTTGTATAATCTTTACCATTAATGATTGTAAATTATCGTTAGTATATGTTGTACACAAGAAATGGTGACAATAATAACATTTTGTTAAAAAATACATGTATGGAATATAACGTATCATAAGATAATTATAGCAGTGTTAATAATATACAACAATTATTGGATTGCATCAATTATTGGATTGCATCAATAAGAAATCAGAGTTCAGCTAATTCAGCTTATCTTAACCATCAAATTCATAAAAGTATAAAACATAACCTTTTCCTCGGCACGCGTCGAACTACATCGAAATCATAACTTACCTTGTGTTGATGGTTCAAGAAGATCCTTGGAATAATATAAATTGTTACAATAAGCACACGAAACACATGTTATTCTTTATAAATACTTTGAAATAAACTTGGCACATTACCCGTTGCAATAAATTGCGTACTGTTGCATGTATTCAACATGCGATGAATGGAAAGCGGATGTTGAAAGAAATAATTATAAATATACGTTTATAAATATTTAACAGCTTATTTAGTTAATTCGAGTGAAATTTTCTAATAAACTTTGTAGATTTTCAATATTTTATAATACTTAAATGTAAATACGTTGACAATCCGACGTATCCTTAACGTTAATATAGTAACAAATTATCAATGAAAACATTACTTTGATATACAATATAAATTTATTAAAAATACCATAATTCTTTTAAACTTGTCATTTATATTTATTGAAAAAGGAAGAAATGAAGTGTGCGATATTTGTGTAGATCGTGCATATACTATATATATGTATACGACGCGGTTGGTACGTAAAGGCACGTGTAGACAGAATTAACAACACTACCTTGTACTGTGACAATAAATAATCTTAATTTTTTAAAAAGTAGTTGTTTAATTATTGTAGCAAATAAGAGCTTTGTTTTAAGATAATTAAAACTTCGAAATAATGGCGGTAAGTAAGAATAATTTTATTATTTAAAATCAGTAATCAAAATGGTAACCTAGTCTTTTTATTTATGTACATACGTAAACCAATATAACTAATTTTTTTTTATCGTTAACATTGCTTTTAAGTTATTATTAACTCAAATTATTAAAACAGTATGCTTTTTATGCATTTTTTCTACTTTTAATGAAACAGAAAAAGCTGAAAATAAGCTTGATTAAAAGAAATAATCAAAAAAGAACTAAACTTATGAAGCAAGGGAAACTTAAAACGAGACGACATAAACCAGCAAAAAAACAAGTTCAGAAAACAGTACCGTTGCATACGGAAGCGATCGAAGAAGAAGAAAGTGATCATGGCGAAGATCTTATGAACATGGTTGAAAAAGATGATTTGGACTTTCTTAGAGAAGCTATTTCTAACAAATCCTATAATTTGTTGCAGCAAATACGTTTAAACGAGTATGTCCAATCATATTTATCGTGATTAATTATCAGAATATTTTGAATTACAATTATTATAAACTATGTCTAATTTAGAACAGTCAACAGTAGGAAAGATGATAACAACCAAAAAAGAAAAAATGAAGCAACATTAGAAGAAGTATATGAAAATGATGTGTCAAAAATAATGAAGGATAAAGGTATAAAAAAGGTTCGAATGTTACTTCCTACAAAAACTCAAAATGGAGTTATAGAAAAAAGGTTAATCGAAGAGACTAATAATGAAGATAATGAAAATGAATCTGACGCAGAGAATGATACACAAGACACCAAAATGGAAGAAGAAAAGGCTGTATATGTAAGATGCAATTAATTTGATGCAATATTATTAATTATTAAAACACTACATACATATTTATACGTGTTTTAGACCGAAGATAAAGATGAAAATAAAAGACCCGTGTCTATGATAGAATTTTTAGCATGTCGTAAAGAAGTGCTAAGGTCTAAACGTTTAAAGATAGGATTACTTTCTAGTACACTTTTAGAAACACCTGAAAATAAATCTGAAAATTTTAAAGCACTTTTAGAACTAATGGAAGAAACTAATCCAGAAGTATATGTTACAGTTAGAAAGCTAGCAACTGTATCTTTGTTAGAAGTTTTTAAAGATTTGTTGCCAGCTTATCATATTCTTCAAATTCAACAGGAAGGCGTAAGATGTACGTGGCTATGATATTTATATAACAATGTTATTTATATTGTAAATTATAGTATTTAAATGACAAATCTTTTGTTTCTTCAGTTAAAAAAGAAACGTTGGCACTGCAAAATTATGAAGCTATATTATTAAGGAGCTATAAACGATATTTACAAAAACTGGAGAAAATGGCCGGTGTCTTAAGAAAGAAGAAGGGAGATAGACGCCAATTAAAAGAACAATACATTGAATTAGGCAGACTGGCACTAAATTGCATGTGCGATCTTTTAACAGCACATCCTTACTTTAATTATTCTGTTAACATAGCAAATTTTCTTATACCATTCTTGGATAATAGATATGAGTTTATAAGACAATGTGTAGCTAAATGCATTTCTCAAATATTCAAAGAAGATAAACGCGCGGAATTATCTCTTGCAGTAAGAAATTAAAAGATTTATAACTCTATTTGTTTTGCATTGTTAAAGTATTATTATTATAATATTGCTAAAATTTTCAGTTAGTACGTAGACTAAATCAGTACATAAAATTAAAGGCTCATTCTGTTCACTCTGAAGTTATATCTGTACTTTTGTCTCTTCGTATTAAGGATGTGAATTTAGACAAAGAAAAAGTGGAAGAAACTAAACAAAAAAAACTCGTATCTCATAAACAAAGAATTCTTGCTTTAAGTAAACGCGAAAGAAAAAAAAATAAGAAGTTAGAGCAAGTAGAAAAAGAATTGCTCGAAACTAAAGCAGAAGAAAATAAACAATCTAAACAGAAAATGCTTACCGAGATAACAAGTATAGTGTTTACAATTTACTTTAGAATTTTGAAACAAAATCCTAATAGTAAGATTTTATCTATTAGTCTGGAGGGTCTAGCAAAGTATACTAATTTTTTGCTACATTTAATTATCCATTATATTATACAATATCTAATTCCACGTAATAATTATAGGTTTGCGCATTGTATAAACATGGAATTTTATCAAGATTTAGTAACTGTCATAGATAAATTAATGGAAGAAGGCAATTTAAGTATGAGGAATCAATTACATTGCATACAATGTGTATTTACCATATTATCGGGTCAAGGTTCTGCATTAAATCTTGATCCTTACAGGTTGGTCTTAAAGAAAATGATGCTTTAAGAAAACAAATTTAAATTAAATGTACGATTATATTCTGCAGGTTTTATGTACATTTATATAAAAATTTATTAAATATTCACTGTGGTAAGACCCACCCAGAGACAGAGATCCTTATAAAAACTTTAGTACAAGTTTTAATCCATAGAAGAAAACGAATTACACAAAATCGCTTGACAGCATTTATCAAAAGAATGGCTATAGTGACTATGCAATCGCAACATAATGCTGCCATTAGTATTCTAGGTATAATAAAGCAAAGTATGCAGCTTGGAAAAGCAGCCAATGTTTTACTAGATACTGACCGTAGTGCTGGAGATGGTTTTTATCAACCAGAATTAGAAGAGCCTGAATGTTGCAATGCACATTGTTCAGCATTATGGGAACTTGCAGCTTTACAAGTATGTATTTACATAAGTTACATAAAGTTTATATTATAAATACACATGAACTTTTTTAATTTCGTCATATGCGATCTATTAATTAATTATACTTTTCTTTTTTATTAGCGACATTATCACCGTATTGTACAAAAAATAGCGAAAAATATAGCTTCTGGAGTGCCATCAACTGGAGAAGGTAGTTTATCTCCAGATATTGCAAAATTGTAAGTATACATATGCGAATTGATATTTTGTAACAGAATGAAAGTTATTTAATTTGTTTCAGAACTCCGGAAGAACTTTATGCTGAATTTGATCCTTCTGGTGTTGTATTCAATCCATCAGTTCCAGTTCCCAAAAAGACAAATGTAAAGGGAACAGTAACTACTCATCGCTTTATAAGTAGTAAATTCAACGATTATGTTAATACTATAAATAACATTGAATTATTCGTAAATGAATACGTAGATTTTTATAAAGCATATAACAGTCAACGTTACATGTAATACAAGAATAAAATGAACAGTATGTTACTTAAAACTGTGCATATTTTGTAAATAATTACAAATAGAGTTCTTACAATCGTTTTGTTAATTTAAATAGCATAGTAGATGCAGCCCTAAATGTCTCGTATGTAGCGACGTAATAGATACTGTTCCGAAGTAAGTATATTAAAAAATACTTTACTGTAGTTAGAAGACATGCCAATGAAGTGGGTAACAATAATAATTGTGATCCATATATTCATAAACTATTGTTTTGTATCTATTATCACAATTTATAGAATTTCAAATCGACTGAAAACGATTAAGTACATAAAGTAACAGGTGATCTCATATTTGAGAAAAAAACACAGAATGCCCATAGTTTGGTAAAAACGAATTGTGATGGTCATATGTTGCTAAATGAAAAATACTATCAAGTTAAACATTAAAGTGATAAGAAAGAAACAATGTTGCCTAACAAATAGTATATTTTTCATTCAAGTGTTGTAATTTCAATAATAAAAATTGTTTACTCTATTTTTGGTTTGTATAATGTTTTTGAATATTCCCTGTTTTCCTCAGATAATCTTTATTTACTCATTAGAACTTTATAACATATTCAAATATGTCTACAATAAATAACATGTATTAACAGAGCATTAATTCTTGGTTGAAAATATCAGTCTACATATTATTCGTTGTAAATTTGTTTAAAGAGCCTAAAAATGTTTTCTATTTCATACTAACTGTTCATAATTGAGAAAAAAGGACATTTTAATATAGATATTACAAAATACTTTATATATCTTTTTACAAAGAGAAATCTGAAGTTGATTAAAAAGTTACAGATTGAAAGTTTTCTTTACAAGATATTTCTGTAAAATGTATTCTTTATAGTCTTTTTTTTTTTTTTTTTTAATAATATATATATGTATATACATATATACAGGGTGTTCGGCCACCCTTGGGAAAAATTTAAAGGGGGGATTCTAGAGGCCAAAATAAGACGAAAATCAAGAATGCCAATTTGTTGATGAAGGCTTCATTAAACAGTTATAAACGTTTAAAGTTCCGACCGTACTGAATTTTTTTCTCAAAAATGCGCAAGATTTCGGGGATATGTCTGTTGACCAAAAATGCTTGCAATTGACCCCCGCAACCGAAAATAATTTTTCCAGAACGATTTGAAATTTTTGAATTTAATTGTTAATAACTTTTTAACGAAGTCTCCATCAACAAATTGATATTCTTGATTTTCGTGTTATTTTGGCCTCTAGAATCCCCCATCAAAATTTTTCCCAGGGGTGGCCGAACACCCTGTATATATGTATAATTGTTTTTTTTACACAAACTAAGATAATGCGAATCGCATTTTCATTTTAGTTATACTGCAATAAGGAACCATATATATTTATTAACTATTAAATCTATTTAATTAGTTACATTTACATAATTACATTTATAAAGTCATTACATCATCAACTCTGGTAGGTTGTGAATTATTCTCTTCATTTACATTTAATTTTGTTTCAGTCGAAATTTGTTCTACGTTATCACGATTTGTTGATGATGTTAGATCAATTCTTTGCATAGGTATATATTTACGTTCTATAATATTCATTTTTATAGCATCTTCTATTTCCAACAATTCGTCTCTAAACTTATCATCGTTCTTTATTAATTGCTTTGATGCGATTTGTGCATATTTGTGTTCGTTTTTGTCAAGACTTACGAGTTTAGGTGTATTAACTTTGTCAACTGTCTTTGTAACAATAACCGACTCGTTTTTATCAGTTTGATGAGGTGGTTGAGAATTTCTTTTTGCAAGAATTATTTTAGTATATTTGATAGTAGGTTGGTTTGTACGGGTTTGTATAGGTATTGTACTTTTCGTTTTGGATATGGTAGGATTTTGAGGTCTTGTCTGCAATATTACGTGATTTAGGTTTTGTACAGTTACGTTGGGGCATATGATAGTTTGAGTAGAAGGTGTTACAAATTTATTAGTTGTTTGCTGTAGCTTATCTTGCTTGTTGCTTATGAGAACAACTTTAGTGTTGCTATTTAGTTTAGATGTACCTTTCTCATGGATATCCATAGGTACAGCAACGTGCGACAAAGGTGGATTCTTTTCGATAGAATTTAAATTATCATCATCCTTTGCAAAAATTATCGGTATATCCAATATGTTTCCCAAGTCATCGTCGATATTATTTGCAAGACAATTCTTCTGTACTGTCTGAGGCTTCGCTTTGTGAATTCTTTGTAAACTAGATGCATTGACTGTAATTTTTGGCATTGTTTTCATAGATTTATGAGTAGTTTTCAGTTTATTAGACAGTGGTAAGATAGTCCCGGAATTATGGCTATTTAACGGTACTATTACCGACGAACAAGCAGGTTTAGCATTAAGGGAACTTTCAACCATAATTATATTCCCGCATGATGTATTATGAGAGTTATCGTTGTTATTACACGTTGTTACTTGTCGAGGTAATTGTGACATCTTGAACGTATCCAACGAATGTGTAGAACTGAGCATCACATGCGAAGAATTACTGGTTGTTGCCATGTTGTCCATCACTATAAAATACATAGGTATGTTTCAACAAGTTTTTAGAATATAAGCTAAGAGATAATTTAGTGGCTTAATATAAACACCATTCAACGATTTAAATATATGTTCAAAAATTGCAGGAAAACAATTATTGCTATATCGTAAATCATGCAAAAAATCGTTAGACGTACAATAAAAGAGTTGACATCTCTTTGATTAATTTTTCCACTAACTTTCATATATATATATATATATATATATGTCATCAAATTATTAGAAATCATGTAACTAAATCATAATACAATAGTAACATGTATACAAAGTTTTACCGAACAGTTTTACAATGTAATGCAATATGATATAACAGAAAGTGTCTCTAATTCGTTACAATATTTTGCACACACTGTTAATGTTGAATAGGACTGGGGTCAGGATACAAATAAATTCAAATTACATGAAAAAATATTTATTTAATACAAAATAAAAGATATTACTAAATATTTACAACATATTACTTTAGATATTTTTGAATATATAAACTTATATTAACTGTAAAATAATACAAATACATGCTATATTTTGGAGATTTGTTTGTCACAGTACATGCTAAACAGATATATATATATATACACATACATATATATATAATCCCTTTAGTATTTTTAAATAGCAAGAATAATTTATAAGGAATATTTTGTTCTACATATACAAGTCCAATACAAGAACATAAATGCACTAATAATAATAATAATAATAATAACAACAACAACAACAGCAATAATAATAATAATAATAATAATAATAATAATAATAATAATAATAGGGAAAGTGGTAAGACTAGAAATAAATAAGATCTATTCGATTTATTTAATTAATTTAGTTGTTCTACAGAGACACATTTGATATAAAGAAATTAAAAGTTTTAATCTACAATTTACACACATGATAGCGAAAAAAAAAATTATTGTTGTACTCCTATATCAATGGTGTTCATGCAAATGCTTAACTTGTTCATAAATAGACATAATCTGCATGATGCCATATAAATTTATACAATGTTGCCAAATTAAGATAATAAGTTATAGAAGAGTATATGCTAAAAATTATTTTAACAAACTAAAGTAGTTTTGAAAAATTAGTAAATCAACTAAAAGGAATATGCCAGGTAAAAACTCCGATTTATACATAAATCTCTAATGTTGCACCTACAATTAAGGAATTAATACAAAAGAAATTGAAAAATTACATAAACGAATACTGAAAGTAGTAGGTACGACGGGAATTTATTTTATTATTCATATTTTGTGCTTTCTTATCAAGTTTGTTTTTTAATTCCTATTTTTAGATCGTGATTGTTTTAAGATAAATTCGTTATAATCTTTTATGCGTATTATACAGGTTGTATGAAATATATTTCAAATATACATGTCACAGTTGCATAAATTTTATATACATATGTACAAAATTTGTTATCAAATTTAGAATTAAAATATTTTTCTTTAAAAAAAAAATGTGTTAGATAAAAATTTGTTTTACATTATACAAAACTTTACCAGCCAAAAATACTTTTTACAAACAATAAATTTGTATTTTATAATTCTTTCGTAGATTAAATATATCATAATTTTCTATCGATAAGTTCTGTGTACACTTAATAAAAAACTAAAAGATATTACGATGTATGTAAATTACTTAGTATCTGAGCAGATAATAATATTCTACCTTTTGATATCGTAGATGTAGTTGGTGTTATACTAGTTGCCACAGAATTGTTTGGTGTCAATAGGATACTAGAAGCTGATGATACACGCGCAGGCGATGAACTAGTGGCGAGCGTAAGAGAATTTTTCCCATTTTGTAAGATAGTCGATAAATTTCCATTCGATGTACCAACCATACATTTACTATGTATTGCTATACAGAAGAATTAAAAAATGTGTGAAATAAAATAGGAATGATTAGAGAAAGGTACATAACATACTAGTTACATTAATTGTACCTGTAGTGGTTGGAGTATTAACTCTAATTTGATTTCCCGATGTTGTTAAAACGTTGACCAGTTTTGCATCGCTATTTTTGTCGGGAATATTAAAATGCCTGTAATTGTTTGATATTACTTTAGAAAATCCTTTGCTCGAAGAAACTATTGCTTTCATTTTCGAAACATTCTGCAGCTGGACATTTGTTGGTATAATTTTAGGCACTTTAGTTGACGATACTGAAGATTTAGGAGTACTTTTAATTGTAGTAGACATAGATTGACCAGACGATGCCGGTGCTAAACGTATTGGACCAATAGGCGCTAAACTTGCTAATGAACCAATATTTAACGTTATACCACTATTATCCGAACTTGAAGTTTGCTAAAATAATAGTGTACGTTATTACATGTAATTACCTTAATAGGAAAATAAAAATTACTGTATCGACTATTTACCTCTCCAGAAAGCCTAGACGTTATTAAATGCTCTACAAAATGTGCTTTCTGATTATTAACAATCCGAGGTTTGCGTTTTACAGTTTGCGTATGACTCGTATGCGTTCCACTCACTGCAATTAAGTTTGATTGCGTACCAAACGATCCTACTTTAGATATCGTAGTCGATGGTATATTTTGTCCGATGGATACTGCTGATGAAATTGGTGTATTTGGTCGAGATTTTTTTAAAGTCGGCGAATTTGGTTCACTTTCAACGGAGCTACTAGTTGAATTCCTTCGTTTCCGAGGTTCTTTTCTGTTGCTTTTGTTTTCATAATTCGATAATAATGTTGATCTTAATGGTAGCGGATGTGGTTGTAAAAGAATACTGCCTACAAAGTCTCCAATTTCATCCAAAATGTATCTATCAACCATACTTTGCGTAATACCCTCCGATATTTTTTTTGCCGTAGATATCCTTAAATGATCGTCCGCAGTTCCAACTACTACTAAACCTGTTTCAACTAACATTTTTTCCCTAAGATCTTCCAAATCATTTTGTCTTACAAGCGTAGCGTTTTGTCCTATGACGAACATAACTGGACACCGAATATCCATTAACGTATCATCGGGTGTACCTCTTTTTCCCTCGACCGTGGAAAAAGGAAAGCCAAGACAAATAACTGCAGTCACGTGTTCTATTTGTGCTACCTGAAAACAATAACGTATAATATTAAAAATGCCATGTAACACATAAAACATTTCAAGATAAAAAATATATACCTGACATGCAAGAGCAGCACCAGTATTGAAACCAACAAGTATTATTGGTCGGCCAGGACAATCGCTTCTGATATCTTGTATCTTTGTTCTTGTAGCTTGAACTAGTTGATCAATGCACACCATCATTGTCATTCTATTGGCTGCCAAACCTAAATGCGTGTGAACGGTAACAACCATTCCTAGAGCTCCCAATTGTGAAATCCACTTCTGTTGTCGAGAAGAAATATTAGATCCAACTCCAGAAGGAGCTATTACTAAAATTGGATTTCCCGGTAATTTTTTCTACAACAAGGATAACAATTATATATATGAATTTGAAAACCGATTAATTATAATGGCCCATGATGAAATATAATTACAAGTCTATTGGTATTTAAACTTGGAGTAATCGGATCCCACGTTCGTTTGAGAAGCGATCCAAGGGTTTCCCACGTTATAGAACCCGTTTTTGCATTAATATTTGGCTGTACAGCGATCATCTTATCGACGAGTTGAGGAATTTTAAGTCGTAGACTTTGCAATATATCTAGATAAATTCCAAGATATTCTTGGGGAAGATGATCGAACAACAAGCTGTGCAACCATTGAGCAAGTCTCCAATCCCAACCAGCCGATGCCAAAGTTTCTCGAAATCGTCTCGTGGCCGTGTCGATCGACGTTCGTCGAAAAACTGGTTCTATTGGATTATTTACTTTGGCTAATCTTGCCAGTCTTTCCGAGTTTAATATTTTAAGAACTTTGGTAAATAGTCGATTTTGAACAGGCGACCACAAAATTTTGTCGAGACGTTCTTCCCAATCTGCATTTTCATCTGGTCGAGCAAAATTTGCTAACCGTTCAAGTTCGTCCATTTGATGTCGCGCTCTTGTCAAATCTACCGGCGGTATTAACGATTCGCTATAATCTTCTTCTATGTCAATTTCTTCAACCTGGACAAGTTTCTCCCTGAAACATTAAAAGTTACAATATACTTATATACTTGATAAATATGTTTAACATTTTATAATCTCTCTTCCTTACGTTGACAAATTTTTTTTTGAAAAAAATAACTTTTTTATTGGCTTTACGTAAACATTTTCTGGTTTCCAGTTCCATGGTCGAGCGTAACAATGATCTTTTGTAATCACATCAACTTCCATTTCATAGCACCCAGCGATTTGATGCAAGTATGTTGTTAATCTATTCGAATTATCATCAAATGTTTCACCGATTGGACTTGGTATTCTACAACCACTAATAGATGTAGAAGGTATCGTAGATGTTGATGTCAACATTATTATTTTAAACTATTAATTCAAAAGACATCCATAAGTGGAATTAATTGTTTCAATAACCATTATGGCAATCGTTTAAACATTTCCTTCTACGACCAAATTACACCTACAAAAAGATCAGAATATTATATATAGCTAACAATTATTACAATATTATTATATTGAGGTTTTTATTATCATATAAATTTTATGTAAAAATAAAACTATTTAATCCCTTATGGTAGAACGATGTGGTATGCATGTCGAACAACTTTGTTGTTTGAACATAGTTTATCATGTAGTAAACGTGCACCACCTTGCAACCTTGCAAACAGATACATTTAGATAAAATTTCTATAGAAATGACTTTTTGGTACAAGCTATACCGTCTCTCCTAATTTCAAGTTATGACTTCAAGTTATTACTACAGATGGTTTGGTCACAAGCATCGACAAATCAATTCCACCACAAATGGTTAATAGATAAAATGTCTTTACAAGTAACCCATTAAGAATGCTTAAAGAAAACCAAATAAAGAAGACACATGTGTAAAAAAATTATATACCGAGTATAAAATTTATAAGCACATACATAAATGTTTTCTTAGGTGTATCTACATCACATTGTTTATATTAAATGCTTATCTCTATGATAAAACTAACCCCTATTACGTGTTAGATTGAAAACTGTTTCTTGTTAATTACCACAATATTAATTATTCGTAATAATGAATAACCTGATTCAAACAAAGAAAAACAATTTAATGTAATCTAGTATAAAAAGAGGGTATCGACAAAACATCTGTAAAGTATATTGTACGTACCTACATGGATACCTATGGTACGATACACTGACTAATAAATATTATCGGTAAACTTAACCAATACGTAACGTAATACAATGCATGAAACGAAAAGGAATAAAGTTAATAAAAACGTACGTGACTAGGTACATAAACGTATTTATTAATTCTTCCCGTTAGAGGAGAATACAGTAACACAGAGTAACATGTGATTCTGTAACATGAAACTAAAGTTTAGCGGCTTCGCTAAACGTAGTGTCTTCTCCCTTCCAATAAGCTTCTTGGTTGTTTTTAGGAACACGAACATAACAAATTTCGATAAGAGTTTCGCCTCTATAGAGAGTACTCTGGGAGATTTTAATATTACACAAGTGCATACACACGTTTTCAATAGTACAAAATGACTTTTACGTTCGTTTTGGCACAAACTTTAAGAAATGTTTCGAATAGAATTCCAACGTTACTATGTCGCAATAAAAGTACCGAGGCATTTACTTCTAATGAGCAAACAGCGAATGTGACACCTGATACAGATTTGGTAATATTTTATTGTAAATACCGATACATTAAATGTTTTTGAACGAGAAGCTAAAATTATTTACATTAAACAGAAAATATTTTCTTTTCTAATAAATTAAGAACTATTTTTTATCTTGTTCGATTGTCGTTAGAAATTAATTTAACTGTAAGTATTTAATTCTTTTATAGCCAACGATTTCCGAAAATCCGTTTAAGAAAAAGCCAAAAATATGTATTTTATGTAAATTCAAGATAGAACCAGATTTTAAAAATGTACGTTTATTGTCACAATTTCAAAGTCGTTACACAGGTAGAATTTATGGAAAACATATAACTGGATTATGCGATTATAAACAAAAGAGGGTGGAACAAGAAATAGTGAAAGCACAAAATGCAGGTCTGTTTTTATAAGTTAATTTCAATGTTTTTTTTATAATTTGTTATTATAAATTTCCTTTGTTTTAGGTTTAATGGGCTATATGACAAAAGATCCTAAATATGTCTATGATCCTAAATTGTTTGATCCATATTTTCCATTCAAACCACATCCATATTAAATATAGAATGTAAGATGTCAAAGCATTATAAATTTCATTGTATCATACCCGCTTAAAGATCTTATTGAAAATAAAATGTAAATATGTAATAAATAAATAAATATAATATTGTAGTTTCTATTCAAAAGTATTTATTTCTCTTTGGCACGCGAAAACAATTTTTAATGGAATGTATCGTCGGTAATGAGAAAATGAACTGTATCTGGTTTTATACCAAATGTGGATAAAATTTCAGCCATGCTCGCAGACTGTCCGTTCCTTTCTTGCAAATCATTTTGATAATCTTTAAGGACATTTTGGCAAGCATCTGTCCATTTTTTAATGGCAGTTTCTAAATCTTCAGCTTTGTTCTACAAGTATAAGTATTTCATCCAATAATAACAATGTACCTTACAGGCAATGTATAATTTCCATGTTTACCTTTTTCTTGTACAGCAATATTGTTTTTAATTTATTAATTAACTCTTGTTTTTCTTGTATTTGCTTTTTCAATGATTCTAACTGATCCTGACGTAATTCTTTATCTTGCTCAACATCCATTTGGTTTTCACACTTTTCTTCGCTTAAATGAAGTTTTTTTGTAGGAGGTGTTTGAAAAAGCAATCTCTTTGATATAGAAACTCTACTATTTTTATAATAGAGATAACAAAAATCAATAAAAAACATATATTTCACGAAATGAAATTTTAAACACAATATTGTTTTATATGCACTTACAACGGTGTTCCATGGCTAGCTAATTCTGGAATATTTACATTATTTTCTGTACTGTTCTTTCGAGGGGTACTAAATGGAGAACGAAACGGTTTATTTACACCCTTACTATTTTTAAACGGCTTAGCACTCATATTTTTGAAAATAATACAGAGATAACACACATTTCCTTGATATTATTATTTATGAAAATTTTATATGTAACATTAAATTTTGATGCTGTAATAAAAATACATAGAGATAATTTGAAATAATTAAAAATGATGTTACATATATTTATATATAATACAATAAAAATAGTTTGATGTTTAAATTTAAATCAATATTATAAAAGTCAGCGTATGACAATACTTTTAATTGTGTATATATTTTATGACACATTAAATATCGGAATATTCTATGCACGGTACATCTATATTACATTTTTTTCTACAAATAACGTAATTTCTCGTAAACACCGTACGACTTAATATACGTTCAATAATCAATGCATATAGATTGCCAATATCTAATTAAGTATATTAAAGTTGTAATAATAGCAAAATAATTTCGCAATTATTCATACATGTTCAGAAATTGTTGATATTCCTTTATTAAAAAGTTCAAATTCCAGAATATAATTATATGTAAATAAAATCTACTAAAGTTTTTAATGTGATGTTTCCACTCTAGATTTTTGGTGACTCGTGTTGTCCATCAGTGTGCTTTAACCGGAACCGGCCTTAACCTCTATGAGCTACTGACGCCGACTTACCATAATTGTTACAGTACACAAAAAGTATTGTTATTTTTAGTATATTTTACCAATTTTATACAGTTATGATTGCTCTACCAATTTGTCAATATTAAAGATTTAGTATTCTCAACCATTGAAATATTTTTTAAAAGAAATTACGTTTCTGTTTCTAGTGACGATGGATATTAGACCAAATAATACAATCTATATTAATAATTTGAATGAAAAAATAAAGAAGGATGAATTAAAGAAGTCCTTGTATGCAATTTTTTCTCAATTTGGTCAGATATTAGATATTGTAGCATTAAAAACATTAAAAATGCGCGGACAGGCATTTGTTATTTTCAAGGAAATTGCTAGTGCTACAAATGCTTTGAGATCGATGCAAGGTTTTCCATTTTATGACAAACCAATGGTAAGTGTTATAATTGGTAATTTTAATTTATGAGTAGATAAAAATATAATGTTTGTAATTACCTTAATTTTAGAGGATACAATATGCAAAGACTGACAGTGATATAATTGCAAAAATAAAAGGCACTTATGCAGAACGACCTAAAAAACCAAAACGAGTTGTTCCTGCAGCAGACGAAGAAGCTAAACGTGCCAAAAAGAGAGCTAAAGAACAAGCTAAACATTCCCAACAGATTGGTTATCATGCCGGTGTGCCACAACATCCAGGCTTAGTCAATACCGCTGTACCCGAACAACCACCAAATCAAATTTTATTCCTTACAAACTTACCAGATGAGACTAGCGAAATGATGTTGTCTATGCTCTTCAATCAGTTTCCTGGTTTCAAGGAAGTACGTTTAGTACCAAATAGGCACGATATTGCATTTGTAGAATTCGAAAATGAAGTTCAATCTGGAGCTGCGAAAGATGCTCTTCAAGGTTTTAAAATTACACCTTCTCATGCGATGAAAATATCGTTTGCGAAAAAATAAAATATATAATATAGTTTGTATGGAAATGTTATCGAAGTATGAAAAAAAAACATGTGTTGTAATAGATCTATCTAGAAATTTATGCAAACACAACCAAGGGTATTAAAAGACTTCTTGAATACAGATTTACGAACGTAAATCGAAGATATACTGTAAAGATTCAAGAACAATACATGTACAAAATTTTATGTAATGTATACATACATATTACATTTCACACTGTAAATAGAAATTAAAAGATATAACATTTTTCAAAAATACATAATTTATATGGAACTATTTTTTACTTAGTTTTACAATGATTAGATTAAAAAAGTGCAACAATTTTTTTTATATAAAATTCAAATTTACATAATAATTTATACAAATTTCAATGAAACACTATAGAATAATATATTTATTCGTTCATTTATAATCAAACTTTTTACAAGTATCCACAGAACTATAATTTTGCTTTTCCGTTAAATTAATATAATTTTGAAAAATATTGCAAATTGCTCATTAAATTATAAGTATGAAAATTGTACGTATAATTACATTTATATAATAGGAAACGGTAAACATGTAAACTTTCTAAAACGTAAATTTTTTTAATTAAGGAAGGTAAAATGATCGAGTTCTAAGCTATTATGCAAATATATTATTTAACCAAAAATGTTATTTTATTAGCTTTCATGAACAAAAGATTTAATCATTAACAGTTATTGTAATAAAACAGTCGTAAATCGTTCTTGGTCAGTATTTTATATTTAATTTAGCGATTATAATTTTTTTACGAGAAATGCGGTTGAAGTAACTCGACTACTTCCCCCAAATATATTTCAAATTTAAGAATAATTCACCAGCAATTATCTTTGAAATACATTATTAATGTAAAATTACAAGATGTATAGTCGCGATCAAGTTTCCAATTGAATACAGTTTTAGTTTTGTTTTCGAGAAGAGTAACAAAAGCAAGTTCAAAAGAACAAAGTATACTGAGAAGGGAAGATAGAATAGAATCATAGGTTTAAGAAACATTTTTTTTTAATTTTACTATCTGAATAAGTTTGAAGAAGGTGTATTATTTGTATGACAGATCGTGAAAAGAACAATACAAATTACAATAAATGACATTTAATCAATAGATAACTTTGTAAGGAGTTAATATTTTGTTGCTAATCTTTTTATAACATTAAATCATCGGTTTGTTCGATCGATTAATAAAATTACTTGAAATCTTACGGTATTTTTTTTTTGAACGTTAAAATAATTGATCCTTATTTAAATACCTATTTTATTGATATTCAGTGTTCTAATCAAACTTATATGTATGTATATGTATTTTAAAACGAGATGAAATGAAATTATTTTTCTATATACATATAGCACCATTAACAATGTCGATTTATACAGCCGACATCTTGAATAGAGGAAACTGATTAAATCATTAAATTCATCTTGCTACAATCTCACTGTGTTTTCCGATTAGAATTTTGTAATTTTACATGTATGAAAAATTGTAAATATCATAGAGATATATGTTTCTTACCCGTATACCACTCTTCCAACATAGATTTTATTTTCATTTTATATAAAGTTTATTTTAGTTTTTACTGAGAACAAAATTGCTCGCTAACATTTGCCCGCTACTTAGTTGCTTTCCCGCCAAATTACCAATGCCTCGACTCTCATGAATATTAAATTATTATTAAGAATTCTTTTAAAATATTTTACTCATAATCGAAATTTTCGGAAGCTTCGCTTTATTGGAGATTTCTTAAGATTTTTCAAATGATTGTAATTCTAAGTAATATCATGACTTTCTGGCGGGAACAGTTAGCGGGTTGTATGCGGAGTGGGGGTTTGCTCGGCTTCTTAGGGCAGCAAGCGATCGGTCTACTACAGTGCACCGTCTGTTCCAGATCAGTCGTGCCTCCCTGTTCGTACAGTAAATTCTGTTCGAGTTGCAGCTTCGTGCAGTGGATGTAGAAGGTAGTATTAAAAGGAACATTAAAAAGAGGGAGCCTGGATAGTTTCTGTATAAGCGATACACAAGGAAATACGGAGTGTTTTAATATACTATACGGATTAGAAATATAGCCCGGTTTTCTCACGCCACGACGCGCGCGCCGGCCGAACGATTGCTTTGTCTCCATACACACGAGAAATTTGAGGTGAGTAGCTATCAACGTCTTTCGCTGCTGTAAATAATATACATTCAATGAGTATTCACGGGGATGAAAGATCGAACAACTTGCAGATTATTTTTTCAATAATTTTTTGGTGGTACTTTCAATTTAAACCGATTATTACTTACAGCATACTTATTCATTTACTTATATGTACAACGTGAGATCGTTGATGGACGCTACCACGATTCTGGCGTTGCCATGATTTGTCGATCATGGCGTCCCTTTCAACCAAGTGATGCTTTTACATTTAAGTTTAATAGTAATTCTCTTATATTATTACTCTTTTTCATTATAAATTAAGGCTAAACATGTTAATAACTTGGCACAATCGTTTATTTCTATTTGTACTTATTCGTACAGAAATACGAATAATGTATGGTATGGATAATACTTTTGAAAATGGCGGGCGCGGAAATTTTAGAAAGCACTCTCTTATTGCTGTAAACGGTTGGGGTAAATTAATAAGAATACTTCATATAATTTCGTTGTTTGGTAAAAAGTAGTGGCATTTTGTTTTCATACATACGTATTAATGAATCGCTCGTTATAATTAATTGTGCATAATTATTCTGGTAGAATTGTAACAATTAGACAACCAGTCATGAAACTGTCGTTCAACGATATTCAATACAAATGCATATTCGAGGCGCGTAAATTGTTCTCTGTGCAGTGAAATTCTTATTTTATAATTTTATTATTTTATGAATTTGCTATAAACTATAAGTGTTATTTTTTTTATTGTAAAAATACATTTGAAAATTGGAATTAACTAATTTTTACGAGTTGATGTAAAGATCAATAAATATATACTTTCTTTATTCTCTTTGTAGATATCTATATTATCCATATAACTTTGAAATATTGTAATCATGTTATCTTTGTTTTTGTTATGCATCTTTTTTTATATTGCAAATTAAGATTTCTGCATTTATGTTTAAAAAGAATAAGTATCTTTGATTATACACGACCAGTTGTTTCAATATGATTAATTTTATAATGAGAGATAATTTATCTTCGTTTTTCATAAGTTTTATGCATAATTACTTGAAAACAATTCGTAAAGTTTCACCCTTGATACATATTGATCATTTTACATTCGTCGAATACTTTTTCCATTGAATCTTAAATTTTAATAGCCAAAGAATTATTTCATTGTGCTTGTTTAGTACCTTTTTGTATTTACTAAACATAAATTATAAACTGTTTTGTATCTTTACATAAGTATTTATATTATACTAAAATTGTAATTGTGCAGTGATAAAGAGGATAAAAAATGTCAGATGATAATTCATCGCCCATCGTTGAAGAGCAAAAAAAGAAACGAGGTAGGCCGGCGAAAGGAGATAAAAATGCTGTCAAAGAACCTAAAAAACGAGGGAGACCTAGTTTAGACAAAAATAATGCACTACGTGCTGCAAAGTCTGATAACGAAGATGATGGATCACCTGTACCTGTCAAAAAGGGTAGGGGCCGGCCAAAAGGTTCTCACAAAAAGAAGGTGTGTATTAATTAATTTTTTATTTTTCTTAATTATTAGTTAAACAAACTATTAAGATAACTCTTATAAAATGTTACATAAATGAAACTTAATTTCAGAAAGAAAACAAATTTGTATAAAGAGCGATTTTTATGTTTAAGCAATGAAAGCAACATTATTTTCTAAAGGAAAACTTATTTTTGTTGCATGTATTAGCAAAATTTTTGAATTTTGAACAATTATGTAGTAATTGATAATATGAATTAATTTTCAGCAATCTCCTAAAGGAACTTCTTCAGGACGTGGTCGTGGTAGACCAAAAAAGAAAGAAGAAAAACCAGAAAGTACTGGTGAAGAAGAAGATGAACAAGAGGAGGAGGAGGAGGAGGAGGAAGAGAATTAAATTAAATATAAAGAAATAATTTCAATGTATCACACTGATTCTTTGAAAGTTTTTTAAAAATTGATAAATTTAAAGTTTTTAAGTTCGCTTTTTATATAATAATCTGCAGTTTGAAATAGTAAAGCGGTAACGTTATTTTTAAAACTGCTCAAGTTCGAATGAAATTATTAAAGAAACGTAATTTGTAATGACTATATCTGTGAAAAATGAATGAAATGCACATAAAACTTGCATTAAGAATATGTAATACGCTCCTTTCTAGTATTTACTTCGTGTTTTTATAATTATTATATTTTAAGTATCGAAACTAAATGTATAAATATTTTAATGAAAGAAACTTGAAAATTCAGATCTCATAAATTATGTTACACGATCCGGATTTACGCCGAATGATAGTATAGGTGTATTCCAAAGAGCATTAATTTTTGCCCTGTAAACTAAAGTAAAGTAAAGTAAAGTAACCAGCTTCGGCGCTACTAACGAAGACCACTTTTCCTTTTGGACATGCGTTCTTGTTTGTAGCCACAGTGATTAATTCCTCCTAGAGGACAAAAATTAATGTTCCCCGAGGTATAGTAAGTCGAATTGTAAAAGTATTAGAGTTAGGCAGAATTTAATTCGAATTTATTTACAATTTTCATTCGGATAATTTTTTATTTAGTCAACGTGAAACAACATTATTTGTGTACTTTAAATTATAATTTTTATGGAACAAATGTGCAACTGAAATTATTTATGTTTTATTCGTTATTCGAAATCTTTGCTCCAGATGTGAATTTTGCCTGTCTCATAAGTACGATGTATTTCAGAGAGATGATCAATTCAAATACCATGTTTAATTATTAAACATAAATATTAGCCAGTAAGAAAGTATGTGTCTAATATTTTTCAATACTCTGATTTTTATAAAACTTTACACACAGATAAAGTTGACAATTAGGTACTATTTCTTATTAGACACAGACCTCGTGAAGGTTGATTAAAATATGTGACTCGATATAATTAGTAATTCCTGCCCGAATTGATCCTCCCTTACATACTGCTTTATGGAAGGACAAATTGAAAGAAACAAACTTTGTTTCATATATAAATATACACATGTATATATAATATGTGCAAGAATAAGTGAAAGCACAAACATGTATTTCTGAATTCGCATTATTTGTAGATGGATGCTACGACTTTGTCGTCAGTCCGGACCGTATAAACGTACGCATATACTGTCTAAATGAATAAGGCAAATTTAAAAAAAAAAAAAAAAAAAAAAAAAAAATATATATATATATATAACGTATTATTAAATCATATTTGTTACCTTTTTTGCTCTGTATGTGTATCATGATTCGTAAAGTAAATAATTTCATACAGATATAATGCTGTAAGAAATAGAAAAAAAAAAAATTAAAATACTAATATGTATTATGTGCAAATAATATCCTTTTTTAATTAAACTCGAATATGTAAACGTGACGTTCTTGACGCAAGCATATGTGTGAATGTTAAATTTGTATTAAAGTAAATAAACTTATAAGGTACTCTCTTAATTCCTGTATACACTTTATATTTTAGTTAAAACTGTTTTTTACCTTGAGATTACAAATGTTTTAAAAGCATTCTCGATAACAAATAACTCTTCCTGATTAAAGGTTTGGGTTAGGTTGAGCACAAGAGAATATTTTATAATTAAGTTTAGACATTACACTAAACGAATGGAATGCAATCATAAATATTTTTAAATTATTTATTTGAGAGAATTTTTTCAAGACAAATTTTTCATAATATTTGAAACTGTATGTACTTATTTCTTCTTTATCATAGATTATCTAATATTGTTATGTTTAATACTTTATAATACTACATGTGGGAAAACAAAATTTCAACATTTAGCGTTGCAACTTTTGAAAATTTCGTTTCACTAATATATGTTTAAAGGAAATGGATACATGTATGTATAGAGTATTTAAAAAGTAAGATACAAAACCTGTAGGATTTACAGTGCTCACAAAGAGCAGCGAAAATTGTATAATCAACATGGACCTTAAAATTAATCCCTCCATGTTGATTAGATACCTTATGCACCTCTCTGCTATAAGACCCATAAGACCTTCAAGTATACGAACTTACTTTTTACACACTCTGTGTATATGTACGCATACATACGCACACACATACACGTGATTAGTTTTCAAGCATATGGTAAAAATTTTACACTTGGAAAAAAAACTGTTATAAACAGTATAGAGTGAATACTAATGATAAAATAATATTTATTATTTTTTGTTTTATCACATATATCTATTATGGAACTATTTTGCTAAGCATGAATTAAATTTGTGATTGTTACATTATAACAAATAAAGTCAATTCTACTATAGTGTTATAGAATTTTTGATAAAACATTCTAATGTTTCAAAAAATGTTATTTTATAAAAAACCTGTGGAATTTGATTTTGTTCTAACTTGAGAAATATATATACAACTTGGTGAAGCATCGAGTGAAAATATAAATCTAATAAATACTGTTATTTATAATCTAGTCGAATTGAAGACAATACATTTTTAAATGACTATTGTCATTTTTATTAATGATTTCCAAAAAGTTCAGCATTTTCTTCCGTATCCATAGATTGATATCCTTGCTATAAAAACAATTATTTTGCACTAATGATGAATTAATTAACATAGAAATCGTAAGTATCATACATACACGCCTTTGATGGTTATTGTAACACTCTTCCAATAATTCAGTTTCCCAGTCGTCTTCTTCTTCTTCGCCAGGATCAAAATTGTACATTGGCATCAGTCTGTGCCTTAAGCGTTCCAATTTTCTTTTTCTTGATATAATTATCACCTTTAAAAGTATAGTATATTGTCGATAACGAGCATTACGTTAAGTGATACGAAAATATATAGAATCTGCTAATAAAAAAAAATTATGCTTTTTCCAAAAAAATGCTATGGATTAATAAAACTTTAAATATAATATTGCGATACAAACTGATCAAGAAACTTAGACTATACTGCAAAAAGGTAATAATACCTAATGTAGAAATATTTATCCAAGCATTATAATTTGATCATAATTTTTATTTTATGCTTTTGTTTCTGCAAATGAATATCAGAGAAAGATTATGATTTAAATACAAAAGTGATATCGCTACCCATACCACAGCTGATAATACAATAACAAAGACCACTACACCAAGTGGTACAAAAATGTATTCTATTCCGTCTGGTGGACCGAATTCATCGAAAGCTTCTGTTGTTGTAGACATATATATGCTGTTGCTTGAAGTATCAAATGATACTAGTGTACTATTAGGCAATGATGTTGTGGCCTTAGAAACATTCCATAATTGTTGACTAGTTACACTTTCTTCCGTAGAATACATATAAGTCTCGGATGGTTCATCGGATATATTATTTGCCACTGTAGCAGTATAATTTTTGCTATTATTGAGTAACATCACAGATGTTACTGAATTTGCGGTGCTTGTTATATTCATGTCATTCATTGTTATTAATCAAAAAACTGCATTTGATTTTATGAAAAACATGATTTTAATCCTAAAGAAATCTAAGCTTTTGACATTGTACAATATGACATGTTTACTTTGTTCTAGAAAAAACAGTAAACATAATGTGCAAATAGTATAACATTAATTACTGCGTTACCGATATATTAATAACATTAATATATTATTGTATCAGACACTACTTTACTTTAATGTGCTCTGAATAACCATAGTATGCTAATATATCACTTTATCAGACATTCATAGTTACAAAATGTAACTGGAATAAAATAGAGATTGCATTTGTTGGTCTGGATTCGTAAACGAATAGATAACTATGCATCTTGATAAATTTTCGTTCTATACTATCAATAGAAAATCCGATAAGAATTTCACATCATCGGGAGAACGTAATTTGATTTTTATACATATGGTTCCATTTAGAACCTTCTCGATTTTATATTTCCACTTGAAAACTATCAATCTTTTACAAGAAGAATAGCAAGTAGTCGACAACGGAGTTGCATGTTTTTGTTTTTTGGCTAATCATTACGGCAGATAGATTTTTTTGATACATGACTTTCATTTTTCCCACAAATAAAATCTTGTCATTTTCTTGTCCAATTTAACATTTCATTTCTGTAATATCGCAATGCGATTTTGCGTTACTTCCAAGATGCACTCTACATGCATCTACATACTCTACAATACTCTACATGAATTACATGGAGCGAACTACGTATCGAACTGTGCCTTACGGCTTACCCTTACCTTACCCAAAACGCAACAGTACCATCTATCGATGTGCTTATCGAGTTCTGTTCTATCGATTTTAATATGTGTTTCAATTACAATGTATACAAGAAGAAAAAAAATGTTCGATTAAAACAGATTTTCTTGCGTAGAACGTGATTTTCGTTATCGACTATAATTATTATCACTGTATCATTACTGGATATCATTACCTATAGTATAGGATTTTCTCGTAAATTAATAAGACAAGAAGAAAATGGATAAAGAAAAAATTTTACTATTTTGTTTAAGCAACATGGTAGCTGTAAACGACGTATACATACACATTGTATTGTAAATAATGTACTGAAATATTAATATTAATGTAATCGATGTTTTATTTATGATTATAATTAATGTTTGTATATTAATATCGTTTATCATATTTATTTTTGATATAGCATTGTTCCACGGATCCGGACATTTTTCTCATAATTCTCTGAAATAGTTAATTCCTCTATGAATACTACTTTTTATTAAATCATGCCTATAAAGAAGCTTTTAATAACTTATGCCTACAAGTATCATTCGTATAAAAATTTATTTAGAAACAATATAAATAAACGCCCGAATTATTTCTGAAATTAAATTAGGTATCAAGGTACGATGAAAAGTTGTAAACAAAAAGAAATAAAAAAATTAACAAGTCATGGTTATTATTATTATTCAGAAACATTTGTTCTGACGATAAATATAAATGGTACATCACTAAAACATGAACATTTATGGAAATTTATCCTTTTTAATGGCAAAGTCATGCTTCGGTACATTTTATACATTTTGTAAACAATTCTTTTTTCGTATTAAAGATCTTTAATTTATTAAATTTTTTTTTTTAATTTAATCTATATAAGGACATTTAAATCTTATTTTCATTTCCAAATATTTCGATTGTCGTTCATTATATTAGATAAAGATATTTCTAGTACATTTGTGTAATCTAGAAATGATACTACAATATTTGTTTAGAAAAATATATTTTGAAAAATTACATAAAGTAGGATAATTGTCTTTTTACATGTGAAATGCGTAATTCCCTTCTTTATTAATTTACCAGTATTAAGAATTATTTATGTAAAAAGTTCAACAGTATCTCTTTTATAAGTATTAGACCCTACAATAATAACAGAAATATTCAACATTTTTTTATATTAAAAATCAACAGAGTCGCAATGCAATTTATATTACATGATAAATACATGTTGATAGGAAAGAAAACAGAAAATACTAAAAATATTTAACAAGAACTGTATTAATAAAAATTATTTTACTAATATTGAAAAATGGAAACTGCAACCAGCATTTGAAACAGAAAGCTAGAGTGCAAAAATTATCGTACATAAATTTTTGAATATATACAGTCTGGAAAAACCAGTATTACCGTTTCTTACAAATGTGATCCAAAAGAAGTTAAATCTTTATAGTTCCCATAATCATTATAATAAATAGTTTTCATTGTTTAACAATGTTTGTGTTCAAGATGTATTACAACTTTTATAGTGCTTACGCTATAAAATCATTTGTAGTTACAATTTGTTCCTAAATCTTAATATAATTAAGATAATTAAGTTCGTTGTCATATATCTCTGTACTTTGTTTCATAAT
This sequence comes from Colletes latitarsis, assembly GCF_051014445.1. NCBI lineage: Eukaryota > Metazoa > Arthropoda > Insecta > Hymenoptera > Colletidae > Colletes > Colletes latitarsis. The sequence continues at coordinate 32,073,317 of NC_135143.1, forward strand.
TCATAATTTTCATTAACTTCTTCTTAATAAGAGAACTGCACGAAACAAGAAATCGGTGGTCGATGAAGGTAAGTTATTTTAATGTTATCTGTTTTCTGTATAACATATTTGTAACTATTAAATAAATTGTACCTACAATCATTGATTAATGTAAAGCTAAGTTTGTTTTTCAAAAATTCAGATCTATGAAGATGTAAACAAATATTAATTAAATCTTATAAATTCATCTTAGTAATCTTCTTTATCACATACAGTACTTTATTGTTCTTACAGAATCTTTATAAATTTTATTTAAAATTTTTTAGTCGTGATAACATATAAGAAGTTTATGTACCATTTATTTTTATGATATTGTTTCCAGCAGTTCTTTGATAGTACAGATCTACCGACATACAAAGATTTAGGAATTGTTTTCTCCATAAAATGACGAGATGAAATTCAACAACACATTCATAGATCCGTTGTATAGTTAAAAAGCTATCACCTGCGATGGATTTGTACAGTCTCCTATTGTCATTCTATACATAGCCATCTCAGTTATTCCATGGTAATGAACAAAAGCAGCAGCAATTACTAGTACATGGAAAATTTGATGACTCTGAAACTAAATATTATAATATTTTAATAATCCGGCAAATTATTAACTGCAAAATATGTTTGAAAAAATATATAATTACCCAAATATCAAATTTGCCAGGGAAAAATCGTTCAGGTACTCTTAATGCATAAAACATTGCACCTAAGATATATAAACATCCCATTAATATTAACCATCCAAGGGAAGCTTGACTAATTGCTTTAAACCAACCCTCTGCAATGGCATAATGAACTGCTGGTATTACCTACAACAATTAAGAGTTCCTCGATGCGATACTATGCTTCACGATGTAACTGATAATTTTTTGCTAGACGTTACGTATAATATACATATACATATGTAATATGTATGCCTTACCCCGCTAAGACCAAATCCCATAAAAACACCTGCTCTTAATGGTCTGTAACTTGGTTCACCAAATCGTTCCCATAATGATACAACAATACTTGTTACACCAAGTATTACGACCACAGATAAGTAAATAAGTTTAGGTTGATAATCACAGTAAAAACCATAGTACAACCATGGTACAAAACTACCCATAATTAGCATAGCTATTCCACAATAATCAAGTTTTGAAAATAACTTTCCAACACATTCGCTGTGGCAGTGTACTGTATGAAAGGCAAATGACATTCCTAGACATATGATAGCACCAGCAAAGAATGTACCGAATACCAATTTTTCTTCCAATTGTATTTCTATAGGAGACTGTGTTATGAAAAATATAGCTATGCCAATAAATGCCACACATCCTGTATAACATATTTTTTACTATTATTTTCCACATATGTGTAAATAAATAAGTAACAATTAATAAATAGTAGATAAAATATTTGATAGTAATTATCATATATTGTAAAATAAATCTTACCGAGTAAATGAGTCCAAATATTCCCAGTTTCAGTATGAATTCGAAATATACTTTTAAAACAAGCATAAAATGATGGTAAAGGCGGTCTATGACCAGCATGTAAGAAATCATTATCTTGTAACCATCTTGGAAGATTTCTAAAGTGACATTGTTTCCACGATGCTTCCCATACCTTTAAAAATAATTATTAAGCAATAAGTTTTAAAAATTAAACTAATACTATAAATAAACACACATATACAATATTTACCTTACGAACAAATTCTTCAGCTTGCTCTGCAGCATTATGTGCTAATGCACCAAGATCAATTTCATCGCTTAATACACCAGCTTTCAATACCTCTGTCATCTATAACACAAAAGCATTCAAGTAAATTATTTATTATTATACGCTTATAAGTTTATGGTTGTCAGCTTTATATTATTAATAATCAATAGGATATTTAAATTTCAAGTTTGTAAATGCAATAGAAAGTTTATAATTACATACCTCGCAATCCAAAAGATGATCGTCTTCTGGAGTAGAAGGTAAAGGACAGCCAACTCCATCTTCTTCTTCTGCCAAACAGCTTGCATCGTCATCATCCAACAATTCTTTAACTTCATGCAAGCCTGGCACTTCGCTATTTAACGATACACGATCGCTCCATGGAATTCTATGACGAACTCCTGATTCTGTTGTACTGTTTTCATCACTCCCTTTGTCTTCTACGATGAAATCCTCGTAATGCAACATGTTTTTGAATTGCAATAAATACCTTCGAGTTTCTAGGAAAAGTAATATGAAATTTTAATTAATATTGTTCATTAATGTAGATACATTTATGATATAATGGCAGATATAGAAGATTTTTTCATTAATAATTATTTATTTTTAATATGAATTAATTAATTCCAGTAGTGTCTAAATGTAGTGACAGGAATTAAATAAAAACAAAAGGAATACAAAATTACACAATTACATAATGCTAGGTTCACAAGATTTACAGGGCTTAAAATTGTACAATTTGTTAAATTTTAAACGATCAACAACGTACTGAACAATGGTCAGGATATAGTAAAAACTTAAAAAGGTCATGACTTCTTATATAATGAATTACGATAAAAAAAAAACATACGTTTCAACAATTGCGGAAAAGAGAATGTTGACAATAATACGTTAATCTAAGTAGACTATTATAGATAATTGTTTACTATGAAATGATAAATTACTTTGACAATTTACACGATTTTTCGAAAAACAGAATTAGAGTAATAGTTCAATAAATACAGTGTTTGATTGACGATCGAATACAAAACATATTTAATACGTACCCGTCGTACGACAAATCTTCGAACTTTCACATTTACGTCGAGAAAATTTGAAGTTTCACAATAATAAATAAACATAAATAGTTCAAAACATGTTTTTAGTGAGTACAAACTATTTTATTGCGACTACTAATTTTCAGTTGTTCATTGCTACGACAGATGTCGAAAATAGCCGAATACTAGATACCACGTGTCAACATTTGTATGCCAGTCAATCGCTGTTATATGTATACATATATGTATATGCACATGTAGTATACTTATTTTTCTACAACTTGTCATACACACGATGCATTGATACGAATATTTATATTAAAATTAATTCAAAAGGAAAAATGTAATTCAGTTAATGTGAATTCTGCTATGATAGTAAAATTTCAAAATATTATTTTAATAAATTTATTTTTCCTATGAACTTGGTGTTTGTCATCTAATAGCATTACATTCACATTCAGCATAAAATAGAAAAGTTTACTTAAATGTGGTGTAAAAAACTTGTAAGCTTATACAACTTTTATTTCCATTTGTTAAACGTTGAATATACAGATGCATGCATACATTTAAAAATGAGGTAACAGAGAAATAAACTGTCACAAGTTAACGTATACAGTCACTACGTGTATATATTTTCCATTTAATAATTCTTATTGTTATGTAGAATGTCGTTAACAGAGAAGTGGCAAAACTTAATTCGAATAATATAAAGTGATTTATTTATGACGTTTATTATTTAAAATACACACTACATTATCTGTAGACCATGAATTTTTTGACAGTTTCTCGAACCTTTTGTGTTTTCATTTTTAACAAAGGATTAAAATACATAAAACTACGTGACCGTGAATCAAAGTATGTACATAGTTGGTCCTCGGAATTTTTGGTCAGAAATCGAATACAGAAAGATTCGTCAAACGATTAAAGACTGAAGCCGTGTATCCATTTTCCTTGTAGTTTTACAGTTTCACTCGTATTCACGAAATATATGTAATTAGTAACGGTACCTTGACATATGTCAAGATTGTATCTTGATCAAGACTATATCGATGTTTTGTCATTTATGAATCGATTAACATCGATGGTAGTTGGTCGATACATTGATATTTTTTCATTTTTGTTATTCCGTGTTTTGTTGTTGTCCGATAATCGGACGTTGGAATAATCGACTGTAATCGGTGTTTGAATTTATTAACAACGGATTAAGTCAAATATTTATAATGACAGAGTTAAAAGATAGAATGTTTTCAAAATTCCTATACATCACAATTGTAGTTATGATGTACTGGTAAGTTAAAAAAACAACCCATGTTGATAGTTGTTAATGAAATATAATATTATTTATTTATATCACGGGAAATTCTTAGCACAGAAAAATTTATAGTTTTAAAATGACAATCTCATTTATACGGTTGAATATTTTTGCAGGATAGTATCTATATTAACAGTATTTATAAACAAAGCTCTTCTATCCAACAGTATTATAAACTTGGACGCACCACTTTTTGTAACATGGTGTCAATGTATAGTAAGTTTAATTATATATGCAACTTTTAGTAATTTATCAAAGTGTTTCCCAACATATATTAAGTTTTCAAATGGAAATCCATATAATAAGGAAACGTTTAGAAAGGTAACGATTACAACGTAAAACAATATTAATGAAAAGTATGAGCTTACAATTGTTATATTTATAGGTATTACCATTGTCTCTTTTATTTACTGGAATGATTGCAACTAATAATTTATGTTTAAAATATGTTGGTGTTGCATTTTATTATGTGGGACGTTCATTAACAACAGTATTTAATGTTATTTTCACATATCTCATACTTGGTAAGAATATTTACTAATAATAACCATGTCAATGAATATAATGAATTATTATAATTTCACAGGTCAAAAGACTTCTATAAAGTGTATTGCATGCTGTGGATTTCTTGTGATTGGATTTTGGCTTGGTGTGGACCAGGAAAATATTGCAGGTTCTTTATCTATTGTAGGAACAATTTTTGGTGTACTTGGATCATTAACACTTTCTCTGTATTCCATTCATGTGAAGCAAGTTCTTCCTAAACTAAACCAAGACATTTGGTTACTTTCTTATTACAACAATGCGTACAGTGTTATTATATTTCTTCCATTAATGGTAGCAAATGGGGAACATGTTGCAGTATATAATTATGATAAAATTGGATCCTTGTCTTTTTGGACTGCTATGATTATTGGTGGTATTTGTGGGTTTGCTATTGGCTATGTTACTGCACTCCAAATAAAAATAACATCCCCTTTGACGCATAACATTAGTGGAACTGCTAAAGCTTGTGCACAAACAGTTTTGGCAACTTATTGGTTCAACGAAGAAAAATCATTTATGTGGTGGACAAGTAATGCAATTGTGCTTAGTGCTAGTGCAATGTATGCCAGATTAAGACAACTAGATTTAAGCAAAGAATACAGAGAGGAAAGAAAGCAGTTAAAACTGTAATAAAATATGAACGAGAGAATGTAAAAATAAATATGTACTTTTATTTATGTCTATATGTATTTAGAATAACTAAATTGTACAGTTATTTTACATTGGATGTTGTACAAAAAATCTATAGTTATATGACTAGTGTAGATAGTATTTAAAATTTTATTGTATAAAAATTTGTATAAAAATAAGTAAATGAAAATAATTATGAATTAATTATTTTAATAAAATAATACGAATTTTTAATAGATAAAATAAAAAATAAATTTTAAAATCGTGATGCAAGACCACCTCCTCGGCTATCCGAATGACTTGACATTAAATCTTTTCTTTTTACGATAGCATTTACACTTTTTAATACTAAATCAGTATCTACATACAGTGCTGGTACCATTGTGTTTAATTGATTCCGTAGCAGAATACTTACAGAATGTTTCTGATCGCTTTCTACAGCGAGCCCATCTAATAAGAAATAGTACCTAAGGACAATAAAACTATTCAGTCGAAGAATAATGTTTTCATCTCCATCATAATATAAAGTATAAAATAGATTTTTTACCTTGGATATTCAATTGCTTCGGAAACATTTAATTCGCGTACTATAATATTATATAATAACTGTCCAATAATTAATGTATCGTCTGTTCCAAATATTCCTCGCAAACCGCATAATGCTTTTTCATTATGAAAAATGATTGGTGTGAGCATAGATAAACTGTTGTTCGTATCAGTTTTATCTAACAGGAACCCAGCATTTGACATGTGTCCAAGACCAAATGGCGCACTAAGCCCACTATAATATATCTCAATTATTAATTTGTTAAATAATGTATATAGATAGTTTGTAATACTAACGTTATAATACAAACATAAGTATCTTTCCAATCCATTGCCATGACTCCAGTATATTTTTCTTCCTCTGCTATAATTTATTATTTCATAAAATTAATACTCCTGTAAAATGTATATTATAGAATAAAGATAAAGATATGACAAATATTGCAAACCATGTTGTTTCAATTGCGACTGAATCGAAACAGAATGTATCAATGCTTCGGCTACACGAATTTGTGTTTCTGTTGCAGATACATTTTCCATAGATATTTTAAGATTTTTTAGAGATACAATCATTGACTCCAACAATGACATGTGTGGAGGATAATACACTGCATGTTTATAAAAGCTCGATTTCTTTGCTGAATATACAAGAGGTTTATAATTTGCTAATTGTGTCGACAACTTTGAAAGTTGATCTTTGTCGTGTAGAAGTTTTTGTGAAAAAGTTCCATTGTACAACACTGAAAAAAAAAGAACAACATTTAAGCAAATCAGAATTACAAAAAGTTGATAAAATTACAATTTCACTGTTGTTAATACAGTGAAAACACACAATGTACCATTAGTGCCATGTTGTGCTACAGCATTTAACATATCACCAAGCTTATGTAATTTTAATATGTCCCCTGCACTAAGGTGTCCGTACAAAATTTCATAATTAATGTTTTTTGATACTTCGGTTGCCAATTCCTTTGATACAACAAATCCTTCTTTAGCTAAGGTTACAGAAGGCTTGATAATTTCACTCCATGGTAATTTACCTTCTAAGGTATGTGCATATTTTAATCCTTGTAATACAGCTGGTACGCGCATTTTATTTTGCGCAAAAGTACCTGATGTATAAATTACACAGATACTATGAAACATTTATAAATAAATTTGGACCATTTATTTTAAAAGTATTATCTAAATATATGTACCCTCGATCGTGTTATTGGCAAAATCAATAATAACTGGATTTGTTTGCTCTTTATGGTTATATATCATAATATAGCCACCCCTAAAATTATAATTAGAAGATGATTTAACAAATATTAATGCAGCTCCAAATATGACTTACCCACCAAGACCAGTTTTATGTGGTGCTACCACCGTCATACAAACTGTAGCTGCTATAGCTGCATCTACTGCATTGCCACCTTTTCTTAATATTTTAGTTCCAATTTGTGAGCAATTTGTATAATCGGTTGCAACTGCACCATGAATTCCTGCATAATCCTAACTCAAAGCGATATTGTATATGACTTTTATATTTTTATTACATTTCTATTTACAATGATGTATATACCTGAGGATGTTTCTCCGTGTAAAATATTTGTAAAATTAATGTTGTTGTAATAGAAATAGTCAAAATGGTAAAACAGCTTATAATGAATTTTAATCCATCTCCGCAATATATACTTAACTTATGTTTATAACTTCTATTTTTAGTCAAGGGACATTCTTCTGTTGGACCTTTTAAAATTAAAGAGGTTTATCGATACAGATTGTTTTATAATCAATTATGTATAATTAAAACAACAATAAAACCATATTATCATAAATTCCCCTTTTAATCTTAAATTATCATTATTGAATAAGTAACTTTGTTTATTTAGTTAAAATATTAAGAAAAGATTTAGGTTAGAAAAGAAAGATCTTGAAACTGATAATTGTTTATTGAAAGTATTAGTTGTTATTGGTACTAAATTGTGTACATGTGAAGAAAAAAAAAAAAAAAAAAAAACGGCAGCGATAATAACAAGTATTTATTACATATGACATATTTTTAAAAAGTTTTGTACAAGATTCATTAGTGATAATAATTGTAAGTACATATTAAAATTAAGAAGGTTATGTTTAAATAAATAGTTCGACTTGTTTACAATAAGTCGAATCGAACAATACTTACGAGAGTTATCGTAACGCATCATGAATATATAAATTAATTTGATTAGAGCAATTAAATATCAATAATGTTACGTTACGGTGTTGAGAAAATATGCATTGTGTTTACCTAACTGTAAATTTGACCTGCTTTTTGTGTTGTAATACTTACGGAACATTAATTTAATACATATGTATAGTTGACAAAATTAAAAGAAGCGAAAACAAAATAATTGTATACGATATTGTAGAAATATTATCTAATATCATATAATGTGTAATACAACAATACGTATAAATTTTATACTGTTGATAACTAATTGTTAAATGTTATTTTTGTCGTTTATCTGAGTATGAAGATAAAATATGTGATAATATTTATGTAGTTATAGAAAGTAGTTATATGTATAAACTTATTTATTTTCCAGGTACGTGTTTGTAAACAAAAATGTTTTCATGAAAGAGATGAGGATATTGAATGAAAAAAGGTACACTTATTGTTTGGAAGGTACATATCGCTAATAAAATATTGTTTTATATATTTTTCTTTGGTATAATATATAAAAAGAAATTAGAATGTCAATTGATATGTTAGAAATGTTAAAAGAACCAAGAATGATAAAAGTATGTGCACCAATGGTCAGATACAGCAAGTAAGTAATACAAAGGTTATTTTGTATGTTTCATAAAAATATGTATTTGATAAAGTAAATTTGAGTTAATAAAATTTAATGTTCCGACAGATTGCAATTTAGGACATTAGTAAGGAATTATGATTGCGACATATGTTTTACACCTATGATCTTAGCTGATTCGTTTATACGATCCGATAAAGCCAGGGATAATGAATTTTCAACCAATAATGAAGATAAACCGTTAGTTGTTCAATTTGCTGCAAAAACTACGAATGATTTTGTTAATGCAGCAGAAATGGTTGCTCCGTGAGTTTTCATTAGATATCGTTGTTCTATACAAATTTTGATATCTAACAAATGATTGTGTTAACAGATATTGTAATGGTGTTGATCTAAATTGTGGCTGCCCTCAACGTTGGGCAATAAAAGAAGGATATGGAGCTGATATGCTTAAGAAACCACATCTTGTAAAAGACCTAATATATCAAGTTAGAAATCGAATACCAAATCCATTTACAGTATCTGTGAAAATACGGTTGTTGAAAGATATTCGTAAAACCATTGAGTTTTGTCGAATTCTTGAAAAAGCAGGAGCTTCTTTTCTTACTATTCATGCTAGAACTCCTGAAATGAGAAACGAACCAATTGATATAGATAATTTAAAATTAGTGAGGGATAGCGTCAAGTTACCCCTCATTGCTAATGGAGATGCAAAAAATTTGGAAAATGCAAAAAACCTATTTATAGAAAGTAACTGCGAGGCAGTGATGTCTGCAAGAGGGATTTTAACAAACCCAGCCTTATTTTCTGGTCATTCAATTACACCTCTAAGTTGTGTACAAAATTGGTTAGATATTACATCGATTATACCAACACAGTTTTTATGTTTCCATCATCACCTAGTATTTATGTTAGAAAAATTACTTCCAAAGAAAAGTAGGATGTGTTTTAATAGTTTACAAACCAAGCCAGCAGTATTAGAATTCTTAGAAAATTATTACAATATAAAACCGAATGTGAATCCTAAATTATCAGAACCTGTTAAATGTACTTTTAATGTTCCAAGTATGAAATACAATAAGTATAATATAAAGGACGAAGATGATTTATGTACTAATTTCTTGGGAAATATATTCGCAGAATCATAAGTTTATTAATTTGTGTGTTCATATATTTATATAATATAATTAATAATGACGTAGAAAAATTAATATTTAACAGAATCAAATTGTTTCGAATGTAATTAAAATGAAGCGGTATTAAATAGTTTCGAATTACGAACGCTAGGTGCGCTTGATTCCAAACACGATATGTATGGGAAACGTATCATTTTATAACCGCGAAATTTCTGACACATTTTAATACTTGGTTTTAATTGAAAAAAGTGAAAAATGCATTTAATAAATGAAAAATAAGGAGCAGCATGTAGCAGTTTGTTGCAACAATATGAAGAATTTTGAATTGAGACCATATGACTTCTGGACCCTAACACATAATGGTAATATTTCATAAAATTTATTTAAAATTTCATAATTTTAAGTAATCTACTTCCTTACTGAAAAATTATATACTATACCATTATAACATTTTAATAACATTTTCGCTGAATGTTTCTTTTTAATATTTCGTAAATATTTGTACAGTAAGAAATATACGTATTTATAACAATATTATGTGAGAAAATTTTGTTTTTGTATTTATTATTACATGTAAGATTCGATCTTTCGCACCCAGTCAAAGAGGAAAGCGTCCATTGCTCTCTGATGTATCCAATAATACATCTTTTTCTCCGATTGTGCCGCAAGTATATCAGGCAAAGAAAAAGGTTTGCCGTAATATAAAAGATGTAAAAATACCAGAATATAAGGCCATTGCTCTTACAGCCGATGATGTTCAAACAACGCAGGAAGTAATTTCTGAACATGTAGTTATTTTTATTTCTTTTGAAACATTATTTATAATATGATTTATATAAAGTTTGTAATCCTATACTTAATAAAAAAATAACATTGAGCTTATAGGAAGAAAAAGTGAAGAAGCTTCTTAGTAAACCATTCAAGATACCAATCCCTGGTTATCAACTGTCAGGTCGTGCATTGGGTACACATTTGTCTGGTCCTCGCAGACCATTACACGATCCTGACGAAGCTAATGCACTTATTGTTTATTCACCACCCAAATTATCTGAACACGATAGACTGAAGTTAGATCAGTGAGTATAAAACATTTTGCCTTAAACATCAATGAATTGTTCGTAATTGTACATATTGTACATGTTTTTAGATCTAAACAGCTTGTACATGTCGTGGTAGATCCTTTATTATGTAATATTTTAAGACCTCACCAAAGAGAAGGTGTTAAGTTTATGTATGAATGTGTAACAGGAAAACGTATAGAAGGTGCTTATGGATGTATTATGGCAGATGAAATGGGTCTTGGAAAAACTTTACAATGCATAACTCTTTTATGGACTTTATTAAAACAAGGTAAATTATTATTACCTTATATAAAAACTGTAATTAAATTGTAAATTCAAAGTTAATTGATAATGATATTTTTTGAAGGACCTGAGGCTAAACCAGTTATAGAGAAGGCTATTATTGTTGCTCCAAGTTCTCTAGTTAAAAATTGGTACAACGAGATTTTTAAGTGGTTAAAAAATAGAGTACAACCACTAGCCATTGATGGTGGAAATAAAGCAGATATTGATGTAAAACTTACAGGTTTTATGAAAACTTACGGCCGTAGGTGCGCTAATCCTATTTTAATAGTGAGCTATGAAACTTTTCGTTTACATGCACATGTTCTCCACCAAGATGAAGTAGGACTCGTACTATGTGACGAAGGTCATCGTTTAAAAAACTCGGAGAATCAAACTTATCAAGCGCTTATGAATTTGAAGGCTAAAAGAAGAGTGTTACTCAGTGGGACACCCATCCAAAATGATCTTTTAGAATATTTTTCTCTTGTACATTTTGTCAATCAAGGATTATTAGGAACTGCACAGGTATATTATCAGTTTTTTAAAACTTACGAGTATTCTGTTCGCGGTAGGCCAACAATTTAAATCATATTATAATTCCATTTAGGAATTTCGAAAACAATTTGAAATACCAATTTTACGAGGGCAAGATGCAGCTGCAACGGACGCTGAACGCAATCTTGCTCAAGAACGTTTAACAAAATTAATAACTATTGTTAATAAATGCCTCATTAGACGTACTAGCGCTTTACTTTCTAAATATTTACCATTAAAATACGAGCTTGTAGTTTGTATAAAAATGGGGAAATTACAGACTGATCTTTATAAAAGTTTTATACAAAGCGATAGTATAAAGAAATCAATGGAAGGTTTGTTATTATTGATTTTTTATTGTACTATAAATTATTTTTAAATTTCACTAACGTATGTTATTTATTTACTCTTTACAGAGGATTCTGAAGGTTCTAAAAAAGGAAGTAGTCTTTCTGCAATCACGCTTTTGAAAAAGTTGTGCAATCATCCTGATTTAGTTTATGACAAAATATTAAAAAAATCCGAAGGATTTGAAAATGCCGCAAGCTTGATGCCATCAAATTATAGTACCAAGTGTGTATTACCAACATTTATTAACACAATGAAACGTACCATTATTTTTGTCTTCGTAATTCTACTTCTAGAGAAATTTTACCCGAATTGTCCGGAAAATTAATGGTATTAGATTGTCTTTTGGCATCTATCAAAACAACAACAAACGATAAAATTGTATTGGTATCGAATTATACACAAACTCTTGACCTCTTCGAAAAACTATGTCATAAACGGTGCTATAATTACGTTAGACTCGATGGTACAATGACTATCAAAAAAAGGGCGAAAGTAGTAGAAAAGTTTAACAACCAAGACAGCAATGACTTTATTTTCATGCTTAGTTCTAAAGCTGGTGGTTGTGGATTAAATCTTATTGGTGCAAATCGTCTTGTGATGTTTGATCCAGATTGGAATCCTGCAAATGATGATCAAGCTATGGCTAGAGTGTGGAGAGATGGCCAAAAAAAACCATGTTTTGTATACCGTTTTCTTTGCGTATGTAACACAGTCTTAGAATATATTTTAGTTTTTGCACTGTTTAAGTTTGCACTTAACTGTTGCAGACTGGTACTATCGAAGAAAAGATTTTTCAAAGACAAGCACATAAAAAGGCCTTAAGTTCAACAGTCGTTGATCAAGAAGAAGACGTTGCGAGACATTTTACATTAAACGATTTGCGAGATTTGTTTAAATTGGAGGAAGATACGATATCAGATACTCATGCAAAGTACGTAGGAAATAATTAAAAATTATAAACATCTATAATAAGTAATATAATTAAATTCGTTTTTAGATTCAAATGCAAAAGGTGCATTCATGGTATAGAAGCGATAGGACCACCCGAGCAATCGGATTGCAATTCTGATTTGTCAGACTGGAGGCACGCTCATAATCCCCGAAATTTGCCAGATTTATCACTACGGCAATGTTGGTCGAGTGGAATTTCTTTTGTTTTTCATAATCGTTCACACGACAAGTAAAATAAAATTACAAGTTTCTTTTTATTTTTTCTGTTTACACCGGTACACGATTCTATGCGAAAGTTATTGAAATGTCTATTTAATGCATAGAAAAATATAAAAATAATGTTTAATGTCAATACTCGGGCCACGAAAGCCTTAAATCTGTTCAATGTTAATATTTGAATCAATATTGTTTTGTAAAAATACGTAACTGTAATTTATTGTAAGTATTATGTAGTTTTAAAGGAAAGATCGAACAGTATGAAATTTGCACATACACATCTAGGGATACATATACGAAAAAGTTTTCGTTTACAGAGATTTTGGATCGTATATTAAAAATTTTTGTATTCATAAATGCTGTTTTGTAATTTACTACTAAAAAGAAATACTATGAAATCTGAAATCTTATTTTATTATAATGCGTAGATAATTAAACAAATCAAAATGTTAATTTCCCAAAAAGATTATTATTATTATATATACAATTGCTCTTTCGTAAATTTGCAAATAAATGCGGTAAAATATGAAACCGAGGGAATGCTCAAACGAAACCTATTCCAACGTGAAAGTATATTTCGAAGTATGATGTATTTTATACGAGCAATACATTTATAAGCTTGCTTTCGGATGAGTTGTGCGTAGAAAACCAAGGGTCAACAGAGGCTTCAGGAATTTGTTCCACATAAACAGCGGAACAGTGGAGAAAAGTGGGGAAGCGAGAGGAAGTTAGAGTGGGGGAATGCAAATAATGGAAGAAGCAACACGTGACCAGGCAATTCGGTCTCCGATTGGTGGATGGTGATGAACGTTGCTTTCCCTCCTGACCCGTTGCCATTCGCTCGCCCTTCTTCCGAGGTTCTGTGCAGCTGCCCGCTCAGAATAGTTCCAGATGTGGCCATGTTTAGTTTGATCTTTGAAGTTTTCGCTCATCGTCTCATAACTGATACATTTTTATACTATCTGCTGACACAGTAATACGGTCTGTCCGACCATCGTATTTTTCGCCTGCCTGCGGCTAGTCTCGTTCATAATACATATGTTCTTCTTTTGCCGAGATAAATCTCCAACGCGGAAGTACACGAGGGACGTAAAACGCTGTAAAACCATCGGGAGACACGAATCGCGTCGAGTCCGTGGATATTAATTTTCGATAATTCTATCGCCAATAACAGACGCGCGTCTAATTAAATACGCAGTTGTTTCTACGGCAAGGCCAGATCAATTTGTCGTTCCCTTTCTCTCTCTCTCTTTCTCTCTCCCAAAGATTTTAAATTAAAGAAAAAAAAAGAAAAAAAAAAGAGAGCGCCGTTATCAAATTACGACGGGAATCGTTAAAGTGGAAGCTACGCTTCGCGTACTCTTCGAGGCTTAAATTGTAGTTTTCGGAGAAACGTTCGGATTTTTTCCTTTTCGTACAAGTTGCAAAAAGAAAAAAGAAAGAAAAATAATAATAATACGCAGGCGCGTTTCCTTTTGAGCATCGCCCCGTTTTTTTACTCGCTTTACCAAGTATATTTACGTCCATACGAGAAAGATAATCTAAGACGCCTACGAACTTATCGGCGAGCCGCCATATGCCACGTCAAGCCAGAATGACGTTGCAGTGGCGAGATTGCGCCATTTAACGAAATTTAATAGCGAAGAAAGGAGACACAGTGAAATACATACTTCACCGAATCTAAAGTGCAATAATAAATATTCCGGATAAAACGGAGGATACAGAGAGTATTTAGTACGAAATAGCCTGTGTTCAGGCGTGAAGAAAAAGAGACAGGGGCGTATCCGAGTTGAGAAAAGGCAAAAAACGTTAACGAAAACTGGTACATTCGGTTGTTGGTGCGCGCAAGCGCGCTTACGTTAATAACAAGAGAGAAAGAGAAACGGAAAGACACGAAACATTCTGTAGGGTAATTTGTGTCCTGTAACGAGTATTTTCAAAATTTCAAATGCTAGAATTCAGGCACGCGATTATCTTGCAAACAAAGAGCCATCGAGTGTGGTCGCGTCAATCGATCGAATGATCATCGTCGGGCCACAGTGCTATATCATACGGTACAAAACACGATCGATCGGGACAAAACAATGGCATTAGAGAGTGTTTCCGCGGCTGAGACTCTAATCCAAAGGTTTGCCTCCACATTTTTTATTCACCACAAACAGTCGAAATTTTCTATGACTGTTAACTACCACCACGTCACACGTTGACCCCCCTCTTCGGAGGCTCCGTGCTGTCCCCCGCTTTTCGTTCGGCATACACCATTGGCACTGCGAGGAAAAACGAACCCATTACGCTGTTGTTCGGGTACACGTAATTCATTTTTTTTTCCTTATCTTCTTTACGGTTCTTCATTGCTCAGAAATTAAGTAGTTAGCCAGCCAGCTGTTCTAAAATTACGACTTCGCTTTGTATGCGCGAATAACGCCTTGACATCGTTCATAAGGTCAAGGCCATTTCTCGTAACAAAGATAGTTCTTCATGCATTTACGAGTGTAACGAGAAAACGTATGTATCTATCTATTTCGCATACCAACGAAAATTATTCGGATGAATTTGAATCGTCAAGTAACGATAGAAATTTTAGTTACATGCAAATATGTAAACGGTTCGTGTCTACGTGTAGAATTTTCATGCTTACACATGTAACTTTCATTTCTCGATGAGCATTGAAGGACTACGTATCGATGAAATTTCTCTTGTAAATGAAAATTCTAGAATGGAGGAAATATGCACGGGATCTTCGGGGAGTAAGATATTCCTGTTTATACATTTCCCGACTTCGTATACGACATATTTACACAGACAGATTTACACAGCTATCTAAACGTATCACACATGTAGCGAGTACGTATGTACATACATACATGTATACATAATTTACGTACATATGTATGTATATGCAAGCGGAAGAACGAGGACGAACGGGTCTGCACGCGAAAAAATTCTGACGGTGCGACGTCGATTTTAAAAAAATGTTACATGCACTGTTGGCAATGCTGTAATGATGACAATGAGATATGCTGCAAATAATGTGATGTTGTATATCGATCCAATGTTTATGCTATTGCATCGATGATGATTAATTATGATAGTTATGATAATAATGATGCTAATGATGAACGTGATTCGTGGGTAAGGTAACTCCAATCTATTTTATTTTTCTACACGACATGCAGACGACGCGTTTCATTGTGGTGTTCTATTTAACAACTTTCAGCGCCTCTAATTTGCAAATTACTTTTCTATTTACGTATATTAATTTTAAACGTGGGAATGGTGGTTATATGCTTCGTTTTATATATGGGTATTTCTCGATATTATTATTTTATGTTTTTATATTATATAAAATCAACAACGTACAAACACGTTTCGGGTAAATGTCGTCTCGCAGTTAAACAAGTCGAAAAAGATATTGTACGTACAAGTCGTAGAAAAATCTATCATTTTTCAAGCATATGTATCGTTTGACTATATTTCTGGGTTGCATCGATCGGTGCCCGCTGTGCTACGCAACATGTCCGTTAGTCGTGCTCCAAAGACAAAGCTAATGTTTTCAGCTCAACTAGTAGCGGATGCTCCTTTCGAGTATACTCCGCTCGACCAAACTTTTCGATGTTCCTTTATCCACAATTCCATACAAACCCATAATGTATTTAATGACCATTCCTGATAATGTCCCTGACAGCTATTATAACTACAATATTTATTCACGAAAAATTTTTCTTTTATTTAATCGACGAGACGTATTTTACGTTCTTTCTTTGGTCATTTATAGATAATAATGACGATGATGGCAATGAGGTGATAGAGATAAAAAAAAACATTTTTAATTTTATATTTTAATTCGTATGACTCACGTGAATTAATTTGTTCATGAGAAACCTTACCCACAAAGAATTTGCAGAATTATTAGGTATATTAGGGTGTTGGATATATATAAAGAAATATTTAAAATAATTATTTTTATGTAACAGAGATTATTTCCCCCTTGCATTAAGTTTAGAAACCTTGTTTTACAATTTCGTCTCTCTGCAGAAAATTATTTGATAATCTGTTTATTTATAATAAACATTGGAAAGAAATTTAAAATTATATTTAGAGTAATTTTACTGATACATATACAACATCTCGATACTTCAAATTTTTTTTTTAGATATTACATTAATCTTGTATTATTATCTAATTAGTTTATATAAACATATGTCATTGTTATAGAGATTTAATTTGATATCCTAACACATTTTAAAAAATAATTACACGATAATCTAAACAAAGCATCTTTTAACTAATATTATATTTTTAATATATGCACAGTAATAATGACAATGACTTGGAAGATGGAGAAATTCCGTCTGATGAAGATGACGAGCCTGTACCACCGCCTGTAATTGATGATACCGTTAAAAATGCATCAAAGGCAGATACATCAAAAAATAAAACCTTTGATTCTAAATTTAGTAAAAATAAAAAGCCCAGCGTTCAAGGAGGTAGTAAGCATGACAGATTTTTAAAGTATAAAAGTCCAACGGAAGATTGGGCTGGAGATGTTGAGAAAGCAATTAGAGCAGCTCTAGAAGAGGATGGTGCTAGAAATCAAGATTCTAAATCTAAGAATAAAAATAATAGAAATAAGAGTAGGAAAAGGCTACGCGATGAAAGGGAAGAAGACCGTAGCAAGGATCAGAAGGTTTTTAGATAAATAACATTTTATTAAGTAGTTGTAACAAATTAACTTTTGCTAGTAAATTTTACAGTATTATATTAAAATGACAAATAGGCTTATGATAAATCTATGGGTTACAGAGACGAAAGGTGAGCGACGATGAAAACGTTAACGACGATGAAGATGAGATGTTATTTGTGAGAGGTGCTTCACCTGTTAGGAAAGATTCGCAAGAAAATAGTTCTCCTAGACATACCAATGAACATGAAAACTTCGACAGTAATTCCGATTATGATGAAAGGCCTAATGTAAATCGACATAGGGATAATGATACTAAACGTGGCAATACAAGGGGAGGGGGAGGGGGAGGAGGTGGAGGAGGAGGAGGAGGAGGAGGTGGAGGAGGAGGAGGAGGAGGAGGAGGAGGTGGTACAATGATTTCTTGTAAATTCTTGATTCTTTCTTGCAAATTTTATAAAAGTATTTTTATTCTAATAGGACGGAGAGGAGGTAAAAATGAACGTGGCGGTAAAAATAAAACTCGCGGGCAAATGCGAAATGACAGAAATGGACGAAGAAATCAAAATAACGATCACAATCAAGATCCGGATGCTATATGCGTTTATTACATGCAAGGAAAATGTCATAGAGGAGATGATTGCCCTTTTTCGCATAATGCATTACCACCTAGAAAAATGGAACTGTGTAAATTTTATCTTATGGACTGTTGTGCAAAGAGAGACAAATGTCTTTACATGCATCATGATTTCCCATGTAAATTTTTCCATACAGGATTAAAGTGCAATCAGGGAGAAAATTGTAAATTTTCTCATCAACCTTTGAACGAACAGGTACTGATTGCTAAAACCTTTATGTTTTGTTTAAAAGTCACATTGGAAGTAACATTTTTTATCTTAGGTGAAAGGAATTTTACTGAAACACTTGGAAACAGCACCAAAGGAAATTCTTGGTGATTTTCCACGGTTAAGTAGGGATGGAGCAATGTTAATGATAAATAACACAGCAAGAACGCTAGCTCAGGGTCAAGAGGTGACAAATCAAAAAATTCCAAGTCTTTTTGATTTAAACGTGACTGCGCCAATTAATACCACAGAGAAAAGTAATGAAAAGGAAGAGAAAGGTATATAAATAGATTTTGATTTATATTTTTTATAGAGTTACTTATAATAGAAATAAAGTTAACGATGTGACTGTAATGTTAATAACTACTATCAATTTTTGATACAGAAGAGCACACACCTCAACAGAAAAGTGTTAGAGAAAGAAAACCATCTGGTAAAAAAACTCGATGGGGTTCTGACGAGGACAGAGTTCCGTATGAACAAATTATGCTATTACAATCAGCTAATGAGTTTGGTTTGCAACTTCCCAATGCTGCACTAGGTTTAGCAACTCAACAGCAACTACATCAAAAACCATTGATACCACAATCTATACCAAACATGGACTTTTATACCGAAGCCAATTCTGAATTGAATAAAAATACTTTAAGTAAAGTACGAGACAGAGAAGATTTTACAAAGGATGTAGAAGAGGATGAAATTTTAGAACAGGTATAATAATTATAATTCTATTACATGTGACGAATCTGCTAAAATGAAAAATATTCATAATATTCTTTTTCAGGCAAAAAAGAAAGATACCTCTGTACTTGAAAATTCGAAAGATATAGATTTAAGACAATTGTTAAAAACCTCGAAAAAATCGCCACCTGTTGTTAGTATAGCTGACGAAGTAGCAAATCTTACTAAATCTAAGTTTGACGAAGAGAGTGACCAGGATGAAGAAACTGACCTTGTGATTGAAGTGCCAACCGAAGACGATGATAAACAGAAAGACAAAAGTACAGATCAAGAAGGTAGGACAGCTTTTGTTTATATAAATAACCAAGAGATAAAAGATATCTAATTAAGGCATAATTTAGTCAATAAAACAAATAGTAAAATAGTACAGAAATACATAATTTATTATAGAAACGACGTGTACCGCAAATGAACAAAGTATTAATCTCAGTGCCTCTTCGCCACATGCGGAAGAGCAAGAAGTGCCGACTCACTTACCAAAAAAAGCACAGGAATTATTTATGCGTATTCAACAACAACAACGGGCAGCTCAAGATAGCTTTAAAAATATGGAAAATGAGTGCTCTACGCGAAACACAGATCAAATTCTAGAAGACTGGTATTCAGACGATGAGGATGACGACGATGACGATGAAGGCGGCAATCTTACAATAGTACTTTCTAATAAGGACACTTCGAAAGAAGAGAATGAATTTACAGAAAAGACACAGAATATCGTCATTAAAGAAGAATTTCAACCTCAAACTTCGACACCTGCCATACCCCAACCAGCAGCTATCGTAGACAAACTCGGTGATTTGAGTAAAATTGATATTAGTGCCGAAGTGTCCAAGTTACTATCATCGCTTAAAGCGCATAGTTCAACGACGAGTAAATCTGGTCAACAGTCTGCCAATGGGCAGGATTATCTTTCAAAAGTTAAATCCTCACCAGACAGAATGTCGTCGGACGAATCTAATAGCCAAAATAAAATGAGTATTGGTACAACATTCAGTACTTCGAGTCAGTTGATGAAAATTGAGAATGAAACATCAAGTCCACGTTCCTCACCTGGAATGAGCTCCGTGCCTGTGTCCAGAGATCCTCGCATGTCTCGAGATCCAAGACAACGCAGAGACGAACAGAAGTCAAGTAGCCCCAGTAGAATAGAATGTAAAAAGGAATCAAAGCATCTTCGATTGGAAACGAGCATCTATAGTTCTGGTATTACCGCAGTTGACACCAATATGGACACAGATCTTCGTACTAAAACAGATCAAGATCTCAGAAGAAAAGATATGGATTTCAGACAACGATTTCAGACTGGTTTTGGAGATACAGATCTTCGAGTTGTTGGTGCAGGTTTTACAGATACATCCACTAAATCTGACATTGATTTACGGCAAATGTTAAGTCTACCATTCAAACCAGCACCATCGCACATACCTTGCACGGAAATAGATGCAAGTATTTCTTCGCATCCTCCGATGACGTACAAAGTATACGTTGTTGATATACCGAGACCCGATTATACGGGTCTGAAACTTACCAAGAATGATGCACAGGTGAAATACGATCCACGTTTAAGGAAGATATTTAGAATTGGTAAAGTTGAATTAGCTGATTCTCCTATGTCTCCGCCTCCAGTAAAACCCGATACTCCGAAGTCGCCCCCACAAGTCCGATCTGATCCACGTCGTAAAGCTCTTGAGGCTTCCAACTTATCTTCTCAAAATGTAAATGCTTCCATGATGAAAACTGTACAACAGTCACCAATGGAAATATCAAACATAGGAATGGGTACTGGTGGAATGCCTGTTCCTCAGGTTATGCCTGGACCACAAGGTATGCAAGGGGGACAAGGTATGATGCCTATGGGTCCAAATCCGATGCTTGGAAACATGGGCCCAATGGGACCTATGATGAACGCTCCTATGGGACCTCAAAGTATGTCGCCGATGGGAATTGCAGGAATATCCAATATGCCGCCAGGTATACCTCTTAATGGACCACCAGTTGTGCCTCAAAGTCAAATAAACTTTGATCCACGTTTCAACGTTCAACGTAACAACGGAGCCGGACTTTTAGGCCCAGCACCTGGTGTAGGTTTTGGACCAGATGTTAATTCTTCGTATGATGGTGCAGCCAATTATTCTGGTGGTAATTTCAATAACTTTGGTCCCAGTCCTGGTCCAGTACCGCCAGATTCCAGTATAATGGGGTTCAATCCAAATGGACCGAATCCAAATTTTGGAATGGATGGACCAGAGTGGAATGGAACGAATCAAAATAGACGTGGTGGCCGAATTAGGCGGCGAAATCGAAACAGGACCAATATCGTGACTAATAATTAAAGCAATAAGCAATTCTGAGTAGGTACATAAGCGAAGTACCTGGTGATAATTCTCATTTTAATTTAAATTTGTACAGCATGCATTGTTGATATAATGCATTCATTTATGCGGTCCAGATTAATTGTTTTGATCGTGTCAATTGTACATGGTGTCAAATGCTCGCTAGTGATTAAATAGCAAAATAGAAAATTAAGGAATCGAAAATATTAAAAAATTGTAAATGAATATACTTTAAAGCATTTGTTAAGAAGTATGCATACCATGAACGGTATGAATAATGCTCATAATCACGTGACGTTATATATTTTATTTAAAATAAGAAATCATATTCTACAGTGAAAATATTATATACAGACTACATCTATTAAACTACAGATAAAAGAAATTATTTCATCGAACAGATGTATCTGTATATATAGAAGGAGATCATCCATTTGAAAAGACATTTAATACATAAGATACGATGAATGAAACTCGTTTGATTGATATTTTTTTTTATGTCTTCCATGTATAGTAAATAACATCAATGCATTATATATGATTCATATGCACACTGTAGTTTTGGCTTCTAGAACGCATATATAGACTTTTATCAAATTGTGTTCAAGCTTGATGTAAATTGTTCAATCGTTGAATGGCCTATGGCTCATTATCAGAAATGGAAACACCAGTGAAATGACAGAACGTCAATCAGTACGACATTGCAATATTTTGTAAAAATTAATGTATTTATAAGAATTTTGAAAACAGTTGTACATGGACATACTTTTTTACTTGCATAAGTATTGAAGAGATATAAATGGGTACATAATATCTTTTTTTTTTTTTTTTTTCAATCTTTTTTGTAGAAGTTGCAAATTAAAAACTTTTGAATAGATGCTAATCCTGTAATAATCAGTTTTACACTGATAGTAAAACTTATATCCAGTAATTACATTTATCCATTTCGTGGTACAACTGTACGTTCCACACTAATGTTAAACACAATTATCTGCTAGAATGCAGATTAAGAATACTTCCTCTTTAAGAAATAATATTAGAAACAGATTATATTTAAATTTAAAGAATTCTTCAGTCATTATTCAGTGTTAACCTATCAATTATACTATTTTTCTTTATTATTACTATTACTATTATTATTATTATCATTATTATTATTATTATTATCATTATTATTATTATTATATTATGATACTATAAAGTAAAATTACATTTGTAAAAAAATAAAGTTTACTATCATATAGTAAAACTTTTTGTACAATTCAATTATTGATTCTAAGATGATTTTCTATAGTTTCTTTAATATCATAAATAATGCTGTATTTCCTCAGTGTACTTTTCAAAATATAAGTACTCCAAATATGGATATAAAAACAAGTTTTATACAATATATAAATAACCTATATTAGAAGTACTTTCAATCAACTATACTTCACCGTTACAGATTCTTATTAAATTATCATTATTATTTTTATGTCATAATAATTATAATTATAACCATATTTCATTAATGTACAATTGAACTTAGAGGATCAGCTCTTATACCCGACAGATCCAAACGTGCATCCATCTCGTCATCCAATTCTCCTACAATTGCCCTAAAAAAATTAAAAAATAATATATTAACGAGTCATTTTTAAAACAGATTTTATATATTTACTTCATAATTAACTAGTTGCATAATATTAGTAAATTTTCCATTATTATAATTATAAACATTTAATCTCTCTAATCCACTTTTAATTAAATTCTGTAAAAGATGTAAATACTATTAACATAGTAACAAATGTATCTACGTACTATTTAAAATGTAAATTAAAAGTTTTGTTAGAATTGTACAATTACATATTTTTTTACATAACAGTATTCATGCAATTTCTGAGACTGCCAGAATGAGAGAAATTAATATTACTGACCAATTCATATGTCTTAATGTATTTATATTATAATGTATTGTACATAACTTAAATACAAAAAATTAATGTATTGATTTTAAATAAAATAAGTGACGTATTAATTTACAATGAACATATATAAGAAATGTATAAGGAAAGAAGCAAGTTGTACAAAGTAAAACGATACCTCTACGAAGAAATTAAGTAATATTATTAATAATAATAATAATAATAATAATAATAATAAAGAAACATTTAGACAAATTTTGTAATGTGTACAAGTAATAGGAAGTTAATTATATTAAATTACTTACACATTGTCACCTCTGATGATGTGTAAACCTAATACAACTTGTTCTACACCTTGTGTTGTACTATATACTCGTTCGTGTGATTCATCCAATATTATATTAATGGTTTGATCAAAACCTTTTAATGTACCCTAAAAACATAAAAATCAGCAACAATAACATAATATAATGTGGCTATAAAATTTATAAAATAATATACACATGCAATGGAAATAATAAAGAAATTATATGTACTTCTGATAATATGCTTACAATAAAGTTTCTGCCATCAGATGTGATAATCGAAACAGTATCTGTTGTGGTGTTGTTAAGATTGTACAAATAACTATTATGACTTATAATATTATATTACAATCATAAAATCTAATTTAAAAAGGATACGATTCACGTAACTTTCCAAACCTGACGCCATAATCTTAATTACTAATTATACATTAAAATAATTTTCACATACAAGTAAAATACGATTGCGCGCGTATATTTAACACATTTGTTATAATGAAAGCGTATCAATGAACTACTGTTTTACACAAATATACATTACTTGATAGCTTTTTAAATATAAACTGTAATAAAAATACACGGATTACAATAACGTAAAGTTAAATTACGTTAATATTAAACGTATATTCGACTACACGAGGGTTGGATTGAATCAGGGATATACAAATTTATTGTTAGTTAGTCACTATCAGAACGCAAATATAAAAATGACTGGTTTATACTGTGTACATTCAGTGTTACCAGACAGCAGCCGATCCCCAAAGCAGAGATGCTAGGATTCAGCACCCGGTGCCCTACTCACACATGCCGGATCACGCGTACGTGAGCTCGTAGAGTTTCGGAAAGTCGACAAAGGCAAACTGACACATGCTCTCTTTCTCGATTATTCCGAAGCTGCCCGAAGTTATTTCGGACCGTCTCGTGGGAGTCGAGAGAGAAAGGCTCACATTTGCCTTCTCGCTCTTAACAACTGAAATCCGACCTCCCGCCTACGGCATACGATTCGGAATCTCGACTGGTCAGGTATTTTTACTTGCCTTTTCTAGAGTTCATTACTGAACTCTGCAAATTACTCCTGGTTTCTATTTGCCTCTGATGATCTCTGATGACCAGTGCTGACAAAACTACAGAACAACTAGAAACATAGAATTCTTTGAAATTATATCATTTATTGTCATAGATTTACATTATACAAAACTTTAATACATATAAACATATTATATTATATTACATCATGTCACAAGTTGTCAGCAACGGTCAGCAGTGGTCAGCGGACGTCGGGAGATGCTGGCAGTAGCCAGTAGTAATCGTTGTACGTTGCCAGAAATATAAGCGGTGGTCGGCAGTGATCAGCAGCGGTTAGCAGAGACCAACGGAGGTCAGCAGAGGCATGCAGAGGCAAGTAGAGTCCAGCAGGGGCAAGCAGTAACAAGTCGTAATCGTTATACGTTGTCGGAAGCATTAGGGGTGGTCAGCTGTGGTCAGCAGAGGCTAGCAGTGGCAAGCAGAATCCAGCAGGGGTAATCGTTATACGTTGTCAGAAGTATCAGGAGTGGTCAGTAGCGGTTAGCAGAGGCCAGTGGAGACCTGTTGACGGGAGGTCGGATATTAGTTGTTCAAGAGCGAGAAGGGAAGTGTGAGCCTTTCTTTCTCGACTCCCACGAGACGGTCCGAACTTACTTTGAGCAGCTTCGGTGAATCGAGAAAGAGGGCATATGTCATTTTGTCTTTGTCGACCCTCCGAGGTCTTCAAAGATTCGACATCAGTAACGACGAACTTCCTTAGTCTCTAACGGAGTGGTGGGGATAGCAGGCATATGTAATATTAATTATAAGAATGTCGTGTGTCTGGATATCTTTATAATTAATATTTATAGTAATCTGATTAGGCTCGAAATAAGAACAGTAATTGCGTCGTAATGCTATAAGCATATGGTTATCAAAATATGTAAAGATACCGTGTATCTAGATACCGGCAGTACGATAATGAATTGCTAATCTTTTACTTTGGCACGTGTTAATATGAAATAATGTTTAACAAACCAAAAATAATAATTATTGGAGCTGGAGCCGCAGGTATTGCTGCAGCAGCTAGTTTGATAGAGAAAGGTTTAGGAAACTTGACGATTCTTGAAGGAAAAAATCGGATTGGTGGCAGAATACACACGGTAGAATTTTGTAAGTAACATTTGATTTGCATCTGAAATTTTTTCAAGCGTAGTTATTTATGCATCGTGAAAAACGAAACCACAGGCTAGTTATGTTTGTGTATTTTCAGCGGATAACGTTGTAGAATTAGGGGCGCAATGGGTTCATGGCGAACGTGGAAATGTAGTCTTTGATCTTGCTTTTCCACATAAACTGTTGGATTCGTCAAGGTGTTTTAACGATATCAACGGACATATTTTTGTGACTGCGCAAGGTGAAATACTACCAAAAACGGAAGCCATAGAAACATTCAAGTTGTATTATTATATTTCCAAGCATGTCTCAGACGATATAAACAATTCAAATTCTTATGGAGAATATTTTATAAATCGGTAAGTACATAAATTTAAAAGTATATATACATAAGATACAATATTATTATCTGTATAAAAAGTTTTCTGATTTTTATTCTCATCTGCGCAAGATAAATATTCACCTTAAGCATTTTTTTAAAAGAATGTTCTCGATAAATGCATCGATGTCGCTTTCCCTGAACCATGCCTGCAACGTTGGATGCAAATCTGCTCTTATAACCGTGTAAACTTCTTTATCAGAAACTATACACCTAATCAAAGATTTTTACCTTTATCGTTGTGTACATTAAACAGAAGCATAAGTACGATATCAACGAACATACCTTACACGACAATTGACACATTGATTTCTGATATATTCGTATCTTAATAAGGAATATATATATTTTATATACTTGGTGTCCAATTTATTTTGATCTTCGCTATATATATTTTTAGGATTATGTATTTTTTCTAGGTATCCTTGCGTTAATATCGGTACGATGAAATTCACCTAGAAATAATCGATAAGTATATTAAAAATATCTTCTAATAGGAAAGAAACAAGATTACCTGTTTAAAGCAATCATCTATGAACTCTTCTGCTCTGCTGTATACATAGTTTTCTTGTTCTTGAAGTATGAGTACACCGATTCTAGGTTGTTTAGACCTAAATACTTTTGCTATACGTTGTGCTGTTGTTAAGCCATCGTCGGCAAACGTTAACATGACTACACATCCGTACATCCGTTTAGTCTATGAACAAGTTAAACAAGAAAATTTTTTCTATTATTTACCGTAATCCCATTCTTGAAGTATTTACAGCAAATAATCTATGGTACCTTCTGTAAGTTATCTTCTACGACGTGTCTAGAATTGTCTCTCTCCTTTTCTGTTTCCTGCACAACTTCTATCGGAGTTAAAATTAACGGTGCTCTGGGAACACTTTTCGATCGTAATACGGTAGATTCTACGCAAGTATAAAGAAATTTTTCTATTAACGGAAAAAATATAGATAACATCGTATGCAACAGTTTTTAAAATACCATCGGTCGTAGTGTTTTGTGGAATTGCATCCATTAAATTAGAAATGTTGTCCTTTATTTCATTAATTACATCGAAACGATGCATTTTTTGCAAGGCATTTAAAATTTTATCTATAGTTGCTCCAGTGTGTTGTACGTACGCTAGCAATACGTAATAAGTTGGATCCTGCAAGCCTTTGAAGTCATATTCTATACACTGTAGAAAACCAACAGTCGTTAGAAAAGTATCGGGTAAAATATCGTTGCTACAAATTAATTATGTTCGTAACATTTTATGCCCTCATACACGTATTTGTTCTATCGTTAAGCCCATGTGTGCTGCAAATTCTTGCCATCCACTGTATATTTTTCCTGTAGCGGTAGAACTCAATAGCAAGCATAATTTTTGCAAGGTAGATCGTCCAATTTGTTCAAATAAGTAGGATGCATGAATTCGTGCTGTAGCTCTTTCTATGTTTAATGTTACGGTATCTAAATTTGGTGGGTCATTCACCTCCTTTCTTAACCTTTCCAGTTCAGGATCTATGTTACTAAAAATCATGTTTTCAATTCTATGTACTTTATTTAGTAAACGGAAATAGTATTTTCAACGATATATTTTGAAAAATTGCAACTGTAGAATGTTCTTATCCAGATACAGTTGAAAAAATAATTCGTACCTTTTTGCAAACATATTGTGTATAGCTATGATACATGCAGCAGAAAGATAAGTTTCAATACTTTCTTTCTTTGACTTTAATATTATAGTGCATCCCTGTACGTTGCAACGTTTTTAAAAGCATATTTTCAAATATAATATCAAATTAACACGAGCAGCAGTATAAAAAAATTATTTTTACGCGAAGAGATTAATTTTACGTCTACGAACGTACATATGTACGTACGGTTCTACGTACGGTATATTAAGTTACGAAATCTTGTTTCAATTTAAACAAGTATACTATACTATACTATACTATACTATACTATACTATCCCCACCACTGCACACTTCAAGGCCGATGACTCGTACTGCAATCTGATTTCACCGCTTAAATTTCGAATTGAAGCCGCGAATTCTAAAACATGTAGATCGAACATCACATTTAAAATTTTTACAAATTAAATTTAAGCATTGTAACAGTATAACAATTTTCGATTATTCTCTGCAAGATTATGCTAGCAGTGAAAATTTTTGTAAAGTTATTTTTTTAACTGTGATTGTCATTCCATTAAACGATGTAAACTGTTGTTCCAGTTTTTATAAAATTTTCGAGGAAAATCCATTTACTACTCCCGATAGAGCAGAACAGTTGTTAGATTGGATGCATAAATTTGATAATTCGATACAATGCAGTGATTCATGGTTTGAAGTTTCTGCAAAAGAAATAACGAATTATTGGACCTGCGAAGGAGATCTTGTACTTAATTGGAAACACCGTGGTTATAAAACACTGTTCGATTTATTATCTGTAAGAGCAATTTATGTTAATTATAATTATAATATACTATCGAATATTTTTATAAAATATATCGTTCTGTATTATTGTCCTTTTAGCATAAGGCCTGTGGTCAAAAGAACTTATTGCCCATAATGGAAAAGATTGAATTTAATAAAGATGTTTCTAATATCGACTATACATCGAGTAAGAATATAGTTGTAAAAACAAAAGATGGTGTTGAATACACAGCATCTCATGTTATATTTACTCCATCTCTTGGAGTTTTAAAAGAGAAACACGCTACGATGTTTACACCGGTCTTGCCAGATAAAAAACAACGCGCGATCAAGGCACGTTTTCGTCTTTATAATTTCATTATGCGTTTCATTTAAATTAAAAATTCAAATTATTATTCTAATTTTATTATTCAGGGCTTGAATATTGGAACCGTGAACAAAGTTTTCCTGGAATTCTCGCATAGATGGTGGCAAGAAGATTGTGCCGGTTTCAGTTTAATTTGGTCCAAAGATGATAAAGCAGAATTTCTTAAATCTCACGGACAGGTACAGTTGTATTATTTAATACGACTCAATATACGTATACTATTGTTAACTTGATTCTTAATGTATATTAAATGTATTGCGTGTGATTTAGGAATACGAGTGGCTATGCGATGTTTTTGCATTCGTTTCTGTAGACCATCAGCCACGAGTATTATGCGCATGGATCTCTGGCAAATATGCAAAACAGATGGAATTACTGTCCGACAGCACCGTATCCGACGGATTGTTCCTGCTATTGAAAATGTTTCTCGATAAAGCATACAATATCCCTAAATTTAATCGAACGATTAGGTAATAAATACTATTTTATTAAAACGTTTCAACATTTTCTAATGTTTCTTTTATTGCTTATAATAGATCATCGTGGTATACGGACGAACATTTCCGTGGATCTTACAGCTTTAAAAGCCTAACGACCGAAAAGCTGAGTGCGAAGACAAAAGATTTAGCAGATCCGCTTATAACGGCCGATGGCAAACCTGTATGTGTATTTTACACAATTCAATACTTTAACAATAATGTATATTAAATTTCCTAATAATCTTGTTTGCTTATTAGGTAATTCTTTTTGCTGGAGAAGCAACGCACGATCATTATTATTCTACCGTGCATGGAGCAGTTGAAACCGGCTTCAGAGAAGCAAATAGAATAATAAACTTTCATAGGTAAATTCTAGAATATTTTTTATTTTTTGTAAATATTTCAAGATTATTCGGATAATGTAGTTATAGCATACAATGGTACAGTCTGTTTGACACATTCGTAATTTCGATGACGGATTTCAAATTACAAGTGTTGATTTTCTGGATGATTAATTAAACAATCTTGAGGTAAATTCACTATTATGAATCGTTGTACGACTTTTAAACGGTCGATCTTTACGATGGTAGTTTGATCATCCTGATTCGCACTGTACTATATGTAGGTGTTCCATGCAACCGAGTATATCTCAATGACTGCAACAACTGTTGCACTGTTACGTTTAGATCGCAAGAATCGTAGAATTTTTTTTCAACTGATTGATAAACAGCATCGAATGATCCAATAAAAATTTTATAAAGATCCATTAGAAGTAAAAAATGATAGAAATGTTACTCTGTTTAATTTTACCTATCTCTAACTATCGTCAAGATACAATTTTATCCGGTTGCACGGAACATCCTGTATATTATAATTTATACGTGTTAATTTACGACTCATTTTCTATCACACTCGACATTTTTTAAATTCGTTTAAGCATCGGATTCAATAGATATGTACAAAGATAATTTTTATGATTTTTTACGTTTATTATTTTATAGATTTTTTTTCTTTTCTTTCTTTTCTTTCTTTTCTTTCTTTTTTTTTATCATTATTACTTTTAAAGTATTTTTATTTTAACGGGGAAAACACGAGTGAAAAATCAGTGTATATTACTTAACGTTTATTAACGCATTTTATTTGTATTGATTAGCATACAGCAACCAGAGCCACATGTTTCTTCGTAAAGGACGATGGTCATTTATAGACTTACTTGATGCTTTACGCAACATCCAAGGAACAGATACTTGTTATATGTACATTTATAACTTTCCAAACGAACAATATGAGTTGTACGTGAATATCTGAAATATGTTTTTCTACCAAATAACTGTTTATTTTTATTATTTTATCCCTATAGGGAAAGGAATTTAAAACATTTACTTCTGTACTTGTTAGCCTTTTATAACTCAAATTATGTTTGGCCTCGGAAAAGAAATTCTAAACAATGATAACGAGATGTAAATTGAAAGGTAACTCTGGTCAAACAGAAATGTTGAAATGTAACGATCCTTGCCGAAGATATTAATAGTTGTATTCTGATTGTTCGTAGGCTAGATTGTAGATAATGGACTTGATCGGTCACACTGGGTTATAGAGGGTTAATATTAAATACTTTTTTAAATAAGTAATAAATAATAGATTTTGTTGTTAGATTTGTTAAATGTTATCCGTAATTTATATTATCTTGGTTAATTTGTGTGCGTTTGTTAGAAATTCTTGATAAGTGCAAATAAGGGAATGAAATGTTAATAAAAACATCACGATTGAAATCGTGTAGAACGTGTGGTTGGTTAAACCAAGCGATAAGCAACTTCAACAAATTGGGAAGGATGCTGAGCAATGCGAACCAGATTACAGCAAGAACGAAAGTTGTAATAGTAGGTGCAGGTATAGCAGGATTATCAGCTGCAAAAACATTAGAAGATGCAAATTTTTGCGATTATCTACTATTCGAAGGTAAATGAAATTCTACTTGAAGATAATAAATGTGTTATATGTAGTATATGATCGACTATAGATATACATACATATATGTATACTGTTTCGCTTTAGCCCAAAACGTGATTGGTGGTCGAATTCGTTCGTTAGCGTGGAACAAAAGTTGGATAGAAAGTGGTGCTCAATTTCTGCACGGCGATCAAAGTTTGTTAGCACAGTTATGCTATCGAAATGGTTTGCTTTCAGACGTTTCGTTTAGAGACGGTCAAGGTATTTTCATTCGCAATAACGGTATTAGAGTCGATGAAACGATAGTAGAAGAGATAGACGATCTTGTTCGTAATACTCTAGAAGATTGCGAAGATTATGAAAACAGAGACGTCGAACCAGGTTCTGAGAGTATTGGCAGAGTTTTAACGAGTTCCTTGAAAAGACACTTGCAACAAAGGGACGAGTCGGCAACAATAACAAAGATAAAAAAAGAGATATTCGATTGGAATGTTAGATTCCTGACGATCGACAATTCCTGTCTCACGTTAGACGAGTTGTCCACAAAATACTGGGGAAAATTCAAGGTAAATATAGGCGATTTGTACCGTCGATGATATTAATAAAATAATGCGTGTATATGCGTTTTACAGTTTGTCGGAGGTCCGGAACATTTTTCATTTAAAGCCGGATACAATTCATTATCGAAACTTATCGCCGATGGATTGAATCGAAAAAATTTGCGTCTAAACACTTCCGTTGATTTGATCGAGTGGCAAGAAGAAGTTGTCGTCAAGGATAGCTGTACTCCTGTTCTACTGACACTCTCCGATAACACGAAAATTCTCACCGACTGTGTTATAATCACTAGCTCCCTTGGTTACTTGAAAGAGAATTACAAAAACATGTTCACCCCAGTGTTGCCATCTCCTTTTGATCAGGCAATCGAAAGCCTTGGATTCGGTTTGATTAACAAAATCTTCCTGGACTTTGGTACACCATGGTGGAAACCTGGTACGAAAGGATTTCAACTGCTCTGGAAGGAACGCATTTCGGAGGATATTTATTGCAATGAAACGCTGGCCACATGGACCAGAGATCTCACAGGCTTCGACGTACTTCCCGATCACGAAGGTGTGCTTCTCGGTTGGGTCGGTGGTCGTGGTGCTTATATCGTTGAAACATTAAGCGAACAACAAGTAGCAATAGATTGCGCAAGCTTGCTAAAACATTACTTGAAGCTAGATGCGATGCCGTTGGTGAAAAGGTGTCTGCGAACCCAGTGGAACGCAAACAATTACGTCCGTGGTAGTTACAGTCATATTTCAACGAAATGCGACGAGAACGGGGTATCGCCGGCCACTTTAGCAGAACCAATATGGAGTAAAATAATAGAAAACGGTAGCAGCAAGGTAAAGAAACTGACGCACTTGGTTACGGAATACGGAACCTGTTACAGAGTATTGTTTTATTTTAGGATATACCTGTTATTATGTTCGCCGGCGAAGCAACGCACGAGAACTTTTATTCGACGACTCACGGTGCTTACGAAACTGGTGTAAAACAGGCACAAGTTTTTCTACGGTATCACGTTTTAAAAAGTTGTTGATCTTTAAATATGGCAATAGTAATCGTAAGTGTGTGTATTTATACACGTTCGTTTGATAAACGCACAGTTTTACTTAATAAGAAAGAAGAAATTTTTAGATGTATTTAGTACTGTACTGGTAATTTCGCGTTTATTATTCCGATCGAGTCAGTTTATTCCTCAATTGTCGGTTCCGTTATATTATCGTTTTTGTCGTACAGTCTCATCAGTCTCTCGGCCTCTCTCCATCCAGAACCAATAGCGCCGTGCACCGTAGAGAAGTGGTATTCGTTGGTAGCTTCTCCTGCAAATAGTATCACCTACAACGAGGAAAATACGCGATGCACTTTTAGCTCTGATTTCTCGGAAATCATTATTAGTCGATAAACTCACCGGTTTACCCATTTTCATAATCGGTTCGGCCAACTGCTTCGCACTCGTGTTTGTTCTCACAGTTTCCATGCCTTGGTAGCTATACGTGCCACGAAAGTGTTTATTTTGATGCCATTTACTTCTAGAAAAAAAAATCAAAGATACGGATGTCGTAACGAACAACAACATTTTGATAATGTTGTTCAAGATGCTAGTGTATGTAAATACCGATTACCTTATCATTGCTGTTGGTCTAGCGACTTTGTATTCCTTTCCTAAGAAATTCTCTAACATGCTTACAGTCTGCTCCAGTACTTGCTCGTCCGTCAGATCGTCCATCAAACGTCCACCTTTCCCGGAAATCCATAGGAGCAACAATCGAGGCTTATGTTCGACGACGTACGCTCCCATCGTGTATGGCAGCCACCTCGTTTCCGGCTGAAAGATGTATAAACGCGTCGTTAAAATGCGCAACATACAAATTTTTTACTCTCATTTATTTATTTATTTATTTACATTACATTAGCATCGAGCTCCGTTCTTTCTCTCTCACTCCACAAGAAGCTAAAGCCTCTGTTTTTCATTCCTCTATCGTTGAACCAAGTATCGTTAAACGCCAGGATTATTTTACAGGCATTTCCGAAACCTAAACCCTAAGGTACAAATTAATAATAGTATTTAGTTTGAAGCTCTTTAGACCGCGTCGAACGCGTCGAACGAGGAAAGTGCACCTTGATATTTCTGATCTTTGATTCTGGTAGTTGAGGATCAAACAGCGTCTCGTATTGTGCCTTAAGCACTCCCAAAGAAGGCGTCATGATTACATGGTCGGCTATATATTCCTTTCCGTCGAGTGTCGTTATTTTCACGGTGCCGTTTTCGCTCGAGTAATCGACTTTCGTCACCTCGGCTTTAAGAATTGTTTTATTTAACACGGCCAACTCTTCCGCCGGGTTTGGAAATTTTTTCTACAACGGAAACATTTCAGAACAATTACTAGACCGCGTTAGAATATTATTTTCTAATAGGAACACATTCATCGCACCATTAATATGTCTAAGATGGTGCTGTATCCGCGTTCCTTCCAATTTATCGACTTGTCCCCCTCGCATCCCATGTACGCGTAGTCTAACAACGATAAATCGTACCAGGAATCGGCGGGATCGAGGCTTGTTTCCATCATATGTAAACGCCATAGTAATTGATCCTGCATTGTGTCGTTTAATTCCGGAAATAGTGCAAAATGCTGTTTCGACCTAGCAACGCAAATTAATTTTAACTCGGAGTGCGACTTATCGCCTGGGTATCGCTTAAAAAAATAATTTCTCCTCTTCTAACTATTATTTTTGGTAATCATTTATGGTAGGTAGATTAAAATCTGAAATCTTTTGTCTTTCGTTTTGAACGTCCGCTATAGCAGTCTCGAATACACGAAATTCGTACTTTGTTTCAAAACATTCGCCGATAGAACCGGTGCTGCAGTCTTCTATAAGATCTATCGATTCGAGTAATTGGATAAAGAATTCCGTAACGTTGCTCATAATTTCCGAGTCGAGCAACTGGCCGGACTTTGTGTATATCTCGTCGTAGTACGGATCCGAGTGATCGGTCACGTTTAAAGGAGCTGCCAATTGATACGCAACGTTTCCTTTCTCGCCATGAATCCATTGCGCGCCTAAATCGACAACGTATTCATCTGTGGGAACACAGATGTCGTCTCAGATCATCGTTAATTGAATACACGTGTTACAGGTGGTTCGTATCTTTGCTCGACACAGTGAGACCGTTTAAACTTACCAAATTTTACGGTGTTGACTCGTCCACCGATTCTGTCTTCGGCTTCCAAGATGAGAACATTATCGAAACCGTTTTCAAGTAACTTTGAGGCAGCCGCGATACCTGAAGCACCGGCACCGACTATCACGATTCTCGGTGATCCCGCGTCCACGTCGATTGTACTTTTCGTCAAACAGAAAAGAAACAAAATCGCGGTTGAGAACATTTTCGCAGACTGCCGCGGCAATCTTGTCAACACAGATTACTGTCAATTGACAGAACGGGCATCTGATACCATTACGCGGTAACTCTTTATATACGTTTTGCGCTGTTATTCACGAGACAATTTATCTTTGAAGGAATCAGAGCAATTGTTAGTAGTAGTGACTACATAATAACTATGTAGTAGAGAAAGATAACCGTTTA
Source organism: Colletes latitarsis (assembly GCF_051014445.1). Classification (NCBI taxonomy): domain Eukaryota; kingdom Metazoa; phylum Arthropoda; class Insecta; order Hymenoptera; family Colletidae; genus Colletes; species Colletes latitarsis. Next base: position 32,109,172 of record NC_135143.1, read on the forward strand.
AAATATAACTAATTACGTAATTGTTGTACCGATGGATCTTTGTTATGATCGTACTTGTAACACGACGGTATCGTATGTAAATCTGATTTACACTACTCGAGGAAAGTTACGCGTAAAACTGTTTTATTTCACTTTTATCAAACAAGCGAATGAGAATCCAGTTGAATGGTTCACATACCTACTCTAAAAAGAAAATACAAGATACAGATGCATTTGGAAATATTACGTTCCCCGTTGTCAGCAGCGATCTAGCATCTGCAACAGTGCGGCGGCAGCGACGACGACGGCTAGGTTTCTTTTCCGACCGGCAGGTCATACCTTATAATTTTCATTTCTTACAAAATTACCATTATTACCAAAATTTTGCCATTTAACTTGCAATTATATCCGACGCATAATTTATTCGCATTTTACATCATTCGATCGAATCTAATTTTAGGAAAGCATTTGTGCGTAAAATAATTTTAAAATGTTGCCAATGTTCAGATTAACAAAAGATATCTGGAAAGACAAAAAGAAACGTGATATGTGTAGACGATCTACCGATTTTATTTATCGCTTCTCTATGTTCGTCGTGCGTGTACAGTGAAGTTACGTAAATCTAGAAAAATAATTAAGTTCAATTGTATGAAAAATTGCCCCCTCGACAGAAAATCAACGATTATGATATGTGACTTGCCGAAGGGGCACGTGATCTACAGATTTAATCATGGATCGAATTGCTGAAGCTGCAAATTACGTACTCTTCTTAATAAATAAACACATACATAATACATACATACATATATCTTTTTCGCGTCATTGCCGATCATTCGTCGAAACTAAATGGGAGGTGGAAATGTGACAACAAATGACATTAAAAATATGTATTTTATTTGTCGGATGTTGTGTTTGCAACGCAAACGATCTTCTTCAAATTTATTCTTGTTTAATTCAAGGCCAAGAAAAGTTTGTTTCTCTCGATTACAATAATGGCATTCAAACTTAACATTCTCACGATATTCCTATTATTTGCGATTGCATTAGTGTTGTCTGCAAAATCTTCAGGTTAATTGTAATTATTGTTATGTTAGGATTTATACGCGTCCATCGTGTTAACCGATCGCTTTGTCCGATACCGTGATATCAAAGTCCTTTCAATTAAATTTCGCTGATCGTAAACTATACTTTATTACCTTATAAATAAAAAAATTCTATTCTTTAAACAGCTACAAACATAGATAGATATATTTTTAGGAAATTCGAGGAGAAAGAAACCTAGTCCGCCGAAATTAAGTGACAATATCGATAAAAACCCATTTCTTCAAAGTACCACTAGCTCGCCAATGTTAAGCGACAATATTGTTAATAATCTTTTTCTTCAAAATCGCGACACAACCTTGTCTGCAAATTGGAGCAACCTTTTCTTATCGAATACCATTCAAGATATATCTGCAAATAATAATCCAGTCAAAAGTTTTTGCAACGCTAATCCTTTCTTACAAGGTGTTCTTAATGCAGATAAGAACGTGGTTCCTACAGTATCACCAAGTAATTTCACCGGCGATACAAGACCATCGACTGAGAGATTGTCAGACTCGAGGAAGATTGTCGATAAAACAAGTAAACGTACAGATGCAGGAACAAAATCGGAACAAAGTAAGTATCTGTGAACGTGAAATGTAATCTTTAATACTTTGTAATATTAATTGCAACGTTAATTTATAATATGGATACGTTAGTGTGCCAAGAATATGGAAGACAAATTTCAAGCACGACAGGAATATTGCCTTTGGTCGGTGTAAATCAAGAGGCAATCAAGGTAACCACTCGAGACTGCATATACGCGAATCAACTTGTCATCGGAGGTGATACTGCTTTTCCTGGTGAATTCCCTCACATGGTCGCTCTAGGTACAAGAAACTCAGATGGAACGTTTCATCTTTTATGCGGTGGTACGCTCGTTGCACCGGAATGGGTACTAAGCGCAGCTCATTGCACTTACCAACCAAAGTATTATTTTTTATCTTCTTTATTATCACAGATTAGAGTAAAAAATACATTTTATATAAAAACAATTACTATAATTATACGAAGGTTTTTAAACGTTAATACTTTTAACAAAAGTCCTACAGATGTACGTATTGGTTTTCACGATCTGAGAGATAATCAACATGGCATCACGACTACGATTAATAAAATGATACGTCATCCAAATTACAAACCTCCTACAATATACAACGATATAGCTGTCATAAAGTTAAATACCGTTATTACGTTTAACAAGGAGATACGGCCTGCTTGTCTATATCAACAATACGACACTGTACCTTTGCAAGCATGGGTCAGTGGATGGGGTGTTACTGAATTTGGTATGTTTAAAGTATCGCTTTTATGATTGGGACACGCGTAGAATTTTTTAGAGGAAAATATCGGAAAAATTATAACAATATTACAGAGGCTGAAGAAGGAAGTAATCAGTTGCAAAAAGCACAGCTTGATGTTATCGATAATCTAAGCTGCGCGATACAACACAATCAATCAATAAGAATACCATATGGAATTACACCAAGCATGATATGTGCTGGAGATCCTCGCGGTGGTTGGAACAAAGACACTTGTCAAGGCGATTCGGGAGGTCCGATACAAATAGTTCATCCAAAAAATTTATGCCTTTTTCAAATAGTGGGCATCACTAGTTTTGGACAGGGGTGCGCGTTTGTAAATATGCCTGGAGTCTATACGAGGGTCTCACATTATCTTAACTGGATAGAAGAAATTATTTGGCCAGAATCTTAATTGTATAGTATCAGCGTATGTTTCGGTTTGCAAAGGTAGAAAAGTTTGTTTATTCGTTCTACAATTACTCGGAGCAATTCAAATATTAAAAGTTTAAAATACATTTAATATTAATATTGCTTAACGACATACATCGAAGACAGTGACATATATGTTTGTGATGCTGTGATCGATACATATATACATGTATAGATACAATAGTAGATAGGTATACATATATGTGCATACGTGTGTATGCGTCATACGTGCATGCACACATGCAGGCAGGCACGCACGCACGCACGCACGCACGCACGCACGCACACGTGACGAATAATTTTGCGAATGTAAACGAACGGATATTACTGTTGCGTTGAGATTAAATTTTTTTTTAAATGCGTTAGATTAATGCATATGGTGTGTAAATTGTACATAATACTAAACAATTGCAGCTTGACTAGAAAAGTTTAATGTAGGTAAGAGCAACTTGATCATGACTGTAGAAAATAAATGGAAATTGCTGACGATAGAGACAAGAATTATACTCAAGATATCTTTGCGTCGTGAATTGTTTTCCACGTGAGACCGTCCCCGTATGGACCGTGATTCGATGGAAATAATACATACCACCAACTTCTGTAACGATAAAATGAAAGAAGAAACGAGGGTACGAAATATATTTGAAAAATTATATTGTAAAATAGTTTAAACGAGGAAAGCAACGTTTTAAATTACCTTCCAACAGTGCCTAAAAACAACTTCCAGTTTTGTTTTGGTCCAAAATTATATGGATTTTGATATAATTTTCCAAGTGCTTTATATTTTTGAGTTTCCGTGCTATTTATTCGAGCTTCTATACTTGTTTCCCCTCTAGCGATAAGGCCCGCGTGCCAGGACGTTAACGCTCCTAACGCTGCGAAAGTAGCTACACAAATTAATGCTGCAAAAACAATAAGCCTTCGTCTCCATTCTTTAGCACGCGTATCCGCAGCTTGTTTGGCTATTTCAGCTAATTCCTCTTGGCTTAAGTGATCTAATGATTCCGTCTGGAATAAAGATAACAAACGTAGCAATTTTGTTCAGAAATTTCCGAGAGATTTCCAAAGAAGACTGTAAAAATTACCACAGGAATTATTTCGGAATTATTAATGCGTACAGGATGACCGTCTAATTCTGGATCTTGCGTCGGAAAGAATTCTTGATACGCTATCTCCACTCCAAACAGCATAATGAATAAAATACCAAACACTGTAAAAGTCATATACTGGAAGAAGTATCTATGATTGTAATGACCAACACAATTATTCAACCATGCTATTTCCTGAGTCAAGAAATCTATAAGAGTTTGCAGAAAGATAAAAGATTGAATATTTTATCCAAAAGGATACGACAATGATGATCCATCTTAAGAATGCATTTATTGCATACGGAACAGTGATGCGTCCTGGGTGGTTTTGGTTTAATACATTTTTTGCAAATACTTACAGCCTCTGGAATGAGACTACCTTCCGGTGGATAGCCGGCTGGAACATTTACACCCATGTAATAATGAAAACATACATTTACTAGTAACCAATTTCCAACCAATAGGAGAATTATCGTCATCGACGGACTCTTCTCCCACCAATATGGTAGACCAATGTAGTAAGCGATGTACACGATGCATGCAGTTAGGAGGCTTACCATTACTACAAATACCTGTAAACTGCCAAGCTTAGTAAATATATTGTAAAGAATTGGAAATTTATTTAGAGAATGAGTTACGTAATTACGTACATCTCTGGAAATAAATAAAAATTTAAATAGCGGAAGAGGATATTCTAAAAGTAATTACCGGTCCCAAGCAGGCAGTGAAATTTTCTACAAACCAAAACATTGGTTCTAGAAGAATATCACAGACGTAACTCCAGTTTAAGAAGTCATTGTAAAATAAAGATTTTATAATGATTTGAAAGTGCCACCATTTTTGCTTGAAATTAATTCTGAAAACGAGAAATAAATATTATAACGATAGATTCGAACGGATGGAAATCGTTACTCGTTACTTTTGGCAACTTACTTAAAAATATTTGGAGCTTTTGTTAACGACCACTTTATTCTAACCATTTTTCTTTACATAGAGTTTTCACAATGTTGTTATTATTATTTAAAATTTCACTGTAATTTTAAAAGTAAAATTGTAGTTAAAAACGTAATTGCGTAATTATCATTTAATTAATTGATATGCAATGTATTACACGATATTGCGTTGAGTTTTATGTTTCTGATCTTTTTACTACTCTTCTTTCCTGTTACGAACTTTTTCTTTTTTTTATTTACAGATTATCAACCTAAAATTGTTCTCGGATGACAGTTTGATCGTAATTATTTTAATCGAGCTTTAAATAGAAGAAACGAACTATAAAAATACATTGGTTGCGGAATTGCCGCATATTCTACATATACGTTGCTTGTTTAGAGTTCTATCTAAGATATGTACGTGATGTCTTGTTGCGCCACTGTCGCCAGTGTACAGAGTGTTTCAAAAGGATGGAACGAACGAACGAACGAACGAAAAGTCGAAAACATGGAAGCAAATTCCTCGAGCGAACAAAAATCGAAATATCTTTTTTGGAATCTAAGGATACGTTTGGAAGATATAAACAGTCGAAGCTGGAGAAAAATTACGCGATTCCCTAACATGAGTTTGTACAGTGAAAAGGCCACATGTAAGTGGCCTCGTGCAAGGCCTTGAACTTTATCGAAAATTAAAAGAAAAGTTTGTTTAAAGAATACGTATAAAGTTGTAATTGGGATGGACGACTTACTACTAAATAATAACACGTCGTAATAAATATCGTATGATATATTATGTTTGATAGATTAGCGAGCTGCATTATTAACAAGTACATAATTCGTTGGTTAAATAGCGTCGTTTTATTTTGCTTAAAATTTGACTAGAGCGGTGCTCTTCTAAAAACACATACATAAGAATCGAAGCGTATGTTGCCGGACTGATAAAAATATCACGATACACGTAGACGGAAAAATGTGTTAAATTCGTCGGTATTCATACTTGTAAAACTGTAATACCTACAAGAAAGGGTGGAAGTTGTAAATAAATAAGCGAGTTATCCAGACGAAAGGTCTTAAATGCCTTACCCTGTATGTAGGATTTACAGTAAAGTGCACAAGTTGAAGAAATTCAATGAGATTTGTACGCGTAAAATATCTCGAGTATACGATAACAGTTTCTATATAGGTGTGAATACTTAACAACAAGTTTGTAGATTTGTTGGCAACGAGATTAATTTAATAGTAATCGTTTTGTTAAGAATAATCTTTGCGCGATAGTATAACGGTAAATAGTAAGGTACGAGAGAATCACACGAGGCGTTGATCTTGAAAGATCACGTTTCTCTTATTTGGTCGAGGATACTACGATACTAATATATGTATGTATATTATTGGGTCACTAATTATAATTTGTTCATCGTGCATGGACGATGTTAGATATTGTTAATCTTGGAGTTTATTTAGCAGGCATACGCGAACCCTTAAAGTTTTCTGCAACCCGTTCGAATCGATCGAATTTAATTGTGTTTCGTTTTTTTTTCTTTTCTTTTTTGCAGTATCGTCGGATACAGAGGACAGTTTAAAAGTATCAAAGTAAAGAAATCTCGTGTCAGTGATCAGGTACATGTCCGTATACATATGTAGATAATAGAGGCGTAAATATGAAACGGGGAAGAAGATTTATTTGTTTCTCTATTCGAGCCGTTGTTCTGTATCGTTTGTAAATTAGAGACGCAATATATGTATGTATCGGAACGATTCGAACGGTAGAGAATATAATAGTCGAAGCTTCCGGAGAAAAATGTTTGTATAGATATGGTGTTTGCTCGTTAACTAATTCTGTTAATGGGTGTTGAAACCTCTGTAAAAATTCGTCGTTGCTATAGAGTGGAAGAATTGATTTTTAGAGACGGTTTCCGAATGAAATATTAGATGAAATTGGAGAAAAAATTGAGATATGGATCGATAGACGTATCTATGTATAGATAGATCGATCGATAGGGTTGCCAGCTCGTTGTTAAAATTTACCTGTTGTCAGTTATTTACAGAGAATCGTCGATAGTCGATATAAACGCACGAGTACGTCGCGCGATTACTGTTTGCCGACAAGCATAAACGATTGTAGGTTTACTAATACTGATAATTTGTTTATCGTGTTCTGGACAGCACGCTCGAAAGACTGGGTAGGTAGGATAAATACATACATATTTACAAAGAGCGTTCGACGAGCTCCGACTGGTTTGTTCGTTCGCGGGTTTCTATTATGATTTATAACAAGGTAATTATTAAATAGTAGATATCGATAATGTAACCTTTCTGAAAAATAGACGCGGAGCTCGTTCGAAGGTCTGGTGTTAGATTGGGAGTTTAGGAAAGATCTCATAAGACAGTGTCGAGGGTGTCGAGACTTTTCAAGAGTTGCTCGTCCTTGGAACACCATTGCACCAATTCCTCGATCGTGACCACGCCGTCTTTGTTCGCATCTATCAACTAGAGGTAAAGAATGTTTGATTTAATCGGTAATATAAGGATAAATAGGAAATGTCGAAATACCGACGTGAAAAATACGATCGACGTGTTCCCGGGCTGCCAAATGCGGCTCGACTATTTGCGGTTGCGTGTAACGGCCCAACATCTCGTAAATGGAACCAACCACGTCCAGCATTTCCTCTTTGCTGATCAGTCCATCTCCGTCTAGATCGTAAAGTCCGAACACCCACTGAAGTTTCTCCTCCACCGAGCCTCTGGACACTTTCGACAAGATCGTTAAGAATTCCTGGACAGAATGAAAGCAAGGACGTTGTCACGGTGGAAGGTCGAAAGGTCGATGGAATCGAATTTTCACCTCGAAACTGATCTTTCCAGACGGTTTTCGCTTCATGGTATTGAAGACATAATGGGCGTACTGGCTAGCATCTGAAAGTTTCGATGCCGGGATTAAAACCGATCGATAAAAAATAAATGAAATCTGTTTTTAGATTTTGCTCACCTCCCTGCGGAAAGAACTGTGAAAAAATCTGCTTGAAAGCTTCCTCGTCGACGAGACCGGTTGGACATTCCTGCTTGAAGCCTCGATATATCAGCTGTATCTCCTTCCTGGAGAACCTGGTGTTTGCCGCCAAGGTGGCGAGTTCCTCCGGTTTGTGCCGACCACCGAGGGCAAGGGCACCGGCAGTGGAACCCCCTAAAACGCCCCCGAGTTCTTCAAGCTCGCCCTCTGTAAGTTTGCCAACAGGCGGTTCGCTTCTAAGACTGTACGCGTTCGAGAGTACTCCCCTCTCACCTGTGATCAACTGTGTGCTTCTTCCTCTACTTCAGGCTAAAAGAGAGACCAGACGCCTTTCCTCCTCTCTCACTAGCAGGCAGGAGAGGAGATGGCGGCGCGGTTTCTACTTACGAGACAACAGGGTGCAACGCAACACCTCGACAAGTTTTATCGTTACTTGAACGGGAGAAGATAGCGAGCGGGGCCGGGTGCCCGAGAACACGCCATCCTCCAGGCAACCTGCTCTCACGCTCCTTCCACAAAACAGGGTTCTATTTCGAGCTGGATGGTTGGGTGGTTGGTGACGTCGCGGAACAGCCACGCACACGGTGCGAACAGGTGCACAGAGTTGCAGGCAAACAATTTCACCCAGGTAAAACATTTTTAACGAATCATTCTTCATAGATCGTGTTTTACTTGGGAACGGGGGGATAAACGTAAAAACAAAGAGCGCGCACGATTCCATCTTTTTCCGAGCTTTTCTACTTTTGCAGTTGGTTCGCGGTTTGCTCGACAATGGAAAGATGCGTGAAATTAAAAGACAAGTTGTCGAATAGATTTCAGGCGAGTGAAAATAACTGATAGATACGACTTTGGATATTGCACTTTAGAGTGGAGAAGTTGTCAAGTTTGCCAGATCGATCCTACGATTCTACGATCCTACGATCCTACGATCCTACGATCCTACGATCCTACGATCCTACGATCCTACGATCCTACGATCCTACGCAGCGACGCAGCGTCGAGCGATTGCTTTCGTTGACAAGGGGGATGATATATCCTCGATCGGCAACATTACCTACGCGTAAACTTTCATTTGATAATTTTCACGCGACGCGAACGTCTAGATTCTTCGTTTCGTCGTCGTAACGTTAAAATCGATACTCGACACGAGATGCTATAAATATACATACGTATCTACGTATACATATAGAATTATCCACATAAAAATAAGATTAAAGCGCAAACGAAAGCACGACCCAACGCTACAAACCTACAACATGGGGTGTTTAGCCGTAAAAGGTAGTTGCAATCTCTATAACAAATGCATCTGCTCAAAGAAGGGTTTAACGAATCTCACAGCCTACAAAGATACTATATCGTAAGAATTTGTACAAGACGTCTCGTCGTTCGTAGTACGATCGAAAGGAATTGATTATTTTCAAATTGGAATTTTCGTAGGAAAATAAAGGAATAAATAACAAAGTCCGGGACATCTTGTACGATGCTACGAGCGCAAAAACCACGCACGAACGTGTGTGATATTGCCGCACCACGACAGTTGCGAATATTTCACGCGTATACGCTTCAATCGCAACAGACGTTTGCGTTCTTGGAAAAATTCTTATTATTCGAAGGCGAATTCGCGCGTGTCTGCCTATCATGCAATTATACTTCTCTTTACGCATGCTTCGGTTCAGTGTTTGAAAACGACCAGGCGAACAACCGCGTTCAACCGACGTTCTTTTCGCGCGATCAGCGCGAACTTTGCGTGTCTTTCTACGATGCTCGATGCAACTGATAATGAAAATTAGCCGACGTTCGCGACTAAGGTAGAAGCTTCCCATTGATCGTTGCTAAAATTACAATCATGAAATTACACGAGGCAGGAACAAATTATTACGCGACACTGCGTACCGGAAGTTCGAAAGCCAGGCTAAATGTCAACATATCTCTGTACAAACTGTACAAAGTGAACAGTTTCTGGTAAATGATACATTTAACTGGTTTATAGTACGCATGTATGTATAAGCAACTAGTTGTTTGCGTGTTTTGTTTTAAAATGAAGGCTACCATGACAGATAAGGGATACTTTCAGCAATGGTAAAATAATCGATAGTGATCGAATCGTATCGAAAAATACGGTTTGCTGCCGTACGCTTTCGAGTGTCCTGTTCCGTGTATGTAGACATGGGCATATCGTGGATGCATATACAAAGAGGCGCTTGCGCTCGCGTAGATATATGATTTGCAATGTAATTCCAGTAGCAGCTCTGGTCCCGGGCATCCGGGGTCACCATAGCAACGCGGGAGAGCTCCTACCCTGTTATTCAGGCTACTTGGCGTTTCCGTAATCCGGAGCATTTTTCGTGAACGTTGCACATGATACGTACAAGTAAGAAAGAGATCATGGATACAAGGATAGCATGGTCGTTGTCGGTGCGTTGTCGGTGCGTTGTCGCGTCGCGTCGCGTCGCGTCGCGTCGGTCAATTCCCTAGCAGACCACAATTAACAATTCCAAAATGGGGGCTAACTGTGAAAAGTAGAAAGAATAAGTAGTGGTGAGTCGGATGGAGATCTAAAATAAAGTGAAGGAAAAGAGAGTGTGTTTGGTTTGTTCTCAGTGAATCGAGCGAGTCTCGCACCTTGCCGTTGCATCTTTCGCAGCTGTTATCACTGACACACAACCCCAACGAACGCGCGATAAATAGGGAGATCGTTCCGAGGCCCCTGCCCCCTCACGCTGTGCAAATCCGTTCGTCTCGAGGCGGATCTCTTTCCACGGTGTGTATCGACTGGCCTGCCGGTTTACCGATTTACCCGGAGAGGAAACTCGAGCGGCACTACAGTCCGCCTGTACCAATCATGGACTTACTTTTCTCCCGGCTCTTACGTGCCTTCATTTGGCAGTTTGAAATTCGCAATCCGAATCGAGCGCAGCGATCCACAAACTGGCAATTCGATTCCAATTAGTCAGTCGATCGGTTCGCGAACCATCGGTTGCCTTTTCTTCACGATGTCCAATTCGAGCAGATTCTTTCTTCGTCGAAACCGATCGACGCGTGCCACCCAATTCACCGATCGATGCTCCGCGACGGACTAACGTAACTTAACGACGCGCGCTCTCTCGACCCTCTCACGCTGATGCATCGAAAGACCCGGCCACGCAAAAGCACGGGCTTTCCTTGCTCGCGCGCAAGTCCGACCTGACACTTTTTTTCGAACCGCGGTCATCCTCGGGAGCCAACCCAATCGGGAGATGGATTAACAAACCGCTCCTTCCTTCCCCATCGCCAACTTTATCCTCGCCTCGTCTCTTTATCTCTTTTCTTTTTCACTCTGTTTCCAACGTGTCTCTTCTTAGTTCTCGATATTAAACAATTTACCTCCTAAATTGCCTTCTTCTTACCCATACGCTTCAAAGTGATCATCATGATGATGATGACGATAACGTTATTATAGCATTTCTATGTCCGAGGGACAAGACTGGTTCGATTAAAAAACCTACACTTGCAGCAACCTCCTATTAATCTTTATTTACCATTCAATCAGATTGTTTACATAGCTCAAACTATCGACGAGAATATCCTTCGAACGTGTTTTAACGTATACATGTATTTTTAGCCTGTTGTATGCATTATCTATCTTCGATGCGGTTGAGAAACGCGAGGTGCTTTCGTCCGACTATGAACGATTTTTCTACTGGATGCGCGCATCGTGTACACACATCGAGTCTTCTACTTGCCAGCTACATACTTCGTTACGACATGCAAATATTTTTTATCTCTCTTATAGATTTTCCCTCGATCTACACACCTAGTGTACCAAACTATGTCTATTTCCCATAATTTATAATCAAATTAATAAACATTTATCGGAAATATCCGAGGTAAAATAACTCTAAATTTATGACTATTTCTTATCCTCAAATATTATACTTTTCTAGACGACTATTATTACGATTACCTTAGTAACAAGGGAATTACTCAAAGCTATTGCACGGTACGGTTTGCTCCTGTAGAAGCGTTAGAAATTAAACGAGGATCTTGTATAGTTTACGTCGATTGAAACCGAGCCAAGAACGTACTTGTAAATAGTCGCACTTCGCTTATACGCGTAATCTATTGGTTGCGTACGCTACGAAAGACGTTACAGTCACCGTTTATAGGATAAATTTTTCAAACTATCTACATTATACTTGTACATACGTATATGCGTACTAACCAAACATCGATCTTTCGTCGAAAAACGAAAAACGGATCAAAGTTATTATTATTATTATTACTATTACTTCGATCGATAATATCGAATTTTAATATCTATTCGTAGATGGCAGGATAATAGTATTTCTCGATCAGTACCAGGTTCATTTTACTGCTATACCGGTACATTATGTATATCAAGTACCTAAATGTCTATTCATCGATGCAACGATAACGTTTCATTTTTCCACTCTTATTTTTCCAATAAAATACGATTACGGTAGACAGTTTATAGCGAAACAGTTTCATGGGAACGTTAACGTAGGTACACGAGATAGTCAATTAAGAGAGTTTCGTTATCAAGATAAGAATCTATCGTATTTGGAGCAAGACAGATATTAAGAAAAAAACGGGCTAATTTTATTGGAAAAATCTTTCTTTTCTTTTTCCTTGTTAAGTTAAACTTTTGTTCGAATAAAAGGAAGAAACCCGCGTGATTCGGTTAGCAGACGAATTTTTCTATCGGCCATATCAGACCGTATCATGTCCAAGGATCAAGAAAAGGATTACGACTGAGCGCCTCGATATTTGAAAATGAACGGCAACGATATTTCAAGATTATCGTACAAGGAATTGCAGGCGCTAGCTCTCAGATATCGTGTACCAGGTAACATAAAGGTAATTATTTCATTGTTCGGGACGTTTAAACGAAAAATTCCAAAGTTCGTGACCGCTTTCTGATTTTCATCCAAACACGAAAACCACTTGAAATTGATTTTTAAACGGTCGATCATCGTTTTCTCGCTATAGAAGAAACTGTTAGTTAAAGTATTGCAAGCTGCCAAAGGCGGAAATGAAATCGAAGTTGGTAGGCTACTGCAGGATCTCAAACAAAATCGTAAGAGAAAGGTGAGAAAAATCGACACCGGAAAATTTCTTGGGTTAACCTCCACACCATTGCACAGTCCTGATTACGTTATGGCTGATGATTATTACAGTCCGCAACAACAACCACCATATCAGGGGGTAAGTCGACTGGATCTATTGCGAAAACATGCAAATTTCCAACGTTCGATCCTACTGTCCGAATTATCGGTATTACACGATATACCCATTTTATTACACGATATATCTGTTTTATTAATAGATATTATCCAAGATCAAACAACGCGTTTACAGAATCCTGAAAATTTTACATTTTTCCAAAACGATATGTTATTCTTTTTATAGAGAAAAACAGTTTGAACAAATTGGAGAAAATAGCAGAGAAATAGAAATAGTTTTACACATACTTTTTAACAAAATCGGATTTATGTCCTTAGGTTGCAGCCGAAGAAGAAATTGTAAGTAGAGACCAAGACAATAGGATTCCTCACTACGAAGACTTTAAGCAATTTTTGTTAAAGAAAATACAGAGGGAGTTTCAAACGTACGATACCAATAATAATCAAGTAGAAAGTTCATCTGTCGTGGATTTGAGAACAGCAACTGTTTCCTCCGATGTGCAAACTATTTCTTTGGATAATAGCAACCATACTAGATCTAATCTAATACCTGCTAATAATAATAATAATAATAATAATAATAATATAGATTCGTTAACCTATCGACAGAACGATTGCCTTCGACATCAAACATCGGAGGATAGAAACAGCAATCTACACGGCTCCATACTTTTGAAGAAAATGTTACAAGCACCGGTCGGTGCAAATTTAGGAGAAATAGCTAGTCCTCTGATCGGTGGTTATCGGTTTTCAGCAATGGATCATTATCAGTCTAATAGTTTATTAGATAATTCTGATACATTGACTGCCGAATCGGACAATCAAGATAATAATGAAGAAAATTTCGAAAACACTTCAGACTGTTACGGACTTTTAAGCAGCATGAAAGGAGAATACTTGTTCAACGAATCAAATTTTGTTAAGCACGTAGATGAGATTGGTCAACAAATTACCAATGTTTTAACTAATGAAAATGATAATCGATACAAGTATTCTACAAATAATGATATGCACCAAGATTACGAGAATTGGACTATTACCAATGTTATGGACGCAACAGATACCAACTGTACAACATCCGATCTTGTCCAGTCCTCAAGAATCTATCAAACTATGTATTATGATAATACGGGATCTATTCCTTTAAATAAACCCACAAACGACGAGGGTTTAACATGTCAATATCGTACCATCGAAAATTTACATACTTACAACTCTAATCAGAATTTATTGAATTTGAACGCGACGGAAGAAAGTCAGTATTACGAGACAAACATCATTCCCAATATACAATCTGACTCTACTAGTACATATTATTTACAAAACTTGATCAAATATACTACAGAAACCAACGAGGAATATTTTCAAAATACACATTCTTATTCAAACGCAAACATAAATCAAGAGACGTACTCATCCACTGTTTCTCAAACGTTTTCTAATAACAATCGCTATAATTCTAATACTTTGTGCGAAAACTCATGTTCAAACAATAATCAAGGAAATATCTCACTGTCTTCAAACTTTGAACAGCAGACACCAAACTGTAATTCTATCGTACAATCTGAATGCAGTACTAAGAAAAATGTATCGAGTACAGTGGATAAAGTAAAAACGAATGGTATGTAGCTATTTCGTTATTCTTTTCAAATTACTTAATTCGATATAGAAAAGATACTCCATCCGTGTAATATTCTTTCTTTGATACTTTTAGGAATACTAGATCCATTTTGGCCAAAAAAATTCTCAAAAATTTCAACGGATCCCATTTTGGAAAGTATTTTAAATTTCATTGACTCCGAACGCATAGATTTATCAAAACTAGATCAAACATCTTGCGTACATTGTTACGTAGCGCCGATTGTCACACATTCACCGGAATCATCGCATGTAATTTGTTCTCAAAAAGCAAGATTCGTTGCTGAATACAGGCAGCATTCTTTTTACCCTCATTGGTTACTGTACAATGATTCCTCCCGTGGAATGCAAATGGCTAATTTACAAACAGAATTTGAAGAATCCGCGACGGAAGAAATGCCAGTTTTGCGTACATCGATACTCAAAAGTACACCTGATTTAAAGGAATCGATCGAAGAAACTCAAGATTTCATTCCCGAACTTTGAACACAAAATTGTAGAAACAAAATCAGTCATGAAAAAAAAGAAAGAAAAAGAAAGAAAAAGAAAGAAAAAAAAAGTAAAAAATACATATATACGCAAAGATTAAATATTAAAGATAAACAACTGAACATCGATGGTCAGTCAGGTGGATTAAGGAGTTTCTAAGAGCCAGCTCGATAAGAGAAGAAATACATATTTGTACTGCTGGTAGTGCATTAAATTGTATGTAAGATTTATTGAGACTGAGTAAAGTACAAAAGTTTTGATATTATGTAATTTTGGAGGAAAATTAATTACACTTTATTTATATAATTAAGAATAGAAATCAAAGTCTAACATGATCAAAGAAAAGACCTTATTTGATCTAGTTGGGGAAATGCAAATTATTATATTGTTACTATCATGTAAAATTATTTTTCTACTGTTAATAAATGATAATTATGGAAGAAGTAGGTTGTAATAGCGTATACAAGGAAATAATTGAATTTTTATATCCGTGATGTTAAGACGTACGATAATCGAATGCGGTAAAATTAAAGTAAAACGGCCATTTCTATGGTGTGGGTGTGTGTGTGTGTGTGTGTGTATGGCAAGTTTCTGTTCGATGGATATAAGGAAATAAACAATTTTTGCGTAACAAGATGATAAAGAAACGACTGGCTGAAAATATCGTCAAGTTAAGTTAATTACTTTTTACATTTTTGCTTTCGTTTATTTTCTTTATTCTCGACCAATACTTGTAATACTCTATAATTTTATTAAGAAATAAATGGCAAGCATAGTAAAAAAAAAAGAATTTCTAAAATACTATATGTACATATACGTAAAGCCTATGTAATTGTATTGCAGATCGAAAATAGAAAGGTAAATGTATTTTAAAATTCGAGTAGCTACTTGAACGATGGTAATATTTTACGCTCGGTCATTGTCGTGAATTATTCGTTGGAGAAATTCAACTCACTTGGAATTCCTTCTGCTTGCATTTGAGTCTTTAGGTAATTGAACACTTTAACAGGTATCGATTCCTTTCTTCGATTTCTATATAATCCCATTTCAGTTTCCATATTTTTTGGAGTAATTTGTTTCTCGGAAGATTTATCTGGCGTCACGTTAACGCTATACATTTTACGTTTTTAATTACGCGATATGTATTTGGTTCGGCTTTTAAAACGTATTCTTTTCTTCTTGAAAAGTGAAACCACGAAAATTTATTTCTCGCCTTGCCTATTGTTTATCGAATATACAATTGCACGAGAAATTTAAGTAAAGAGTGTACCTACCGAGGCAAGATCTCTGACACAACTGTGTGTTAGAAAAAAAAAGCAGTATCGCGATCTAGGTGAGAATGCAGTGTCACAGTCGCTCTGTATCTAATGAGATCCTCGAAACACGAGACTAATTATTTTACCGTTTCGTTCAGTTTTTACACGAAGAAAAGAATTTTAACAGTGGGTTCGACGTACTACGGTATAATATTTATTTAATGATTGATTTTATTTAAAAACATTGCGCCATAATAATAAGAATACATATTTCTAAGCAATCAAATTAACCGTTTACACGTAATACGAGCGTTTTCTTAGATCTTAGCTAGGCGTTACATCGATTAAAATATATTTAAACTGATACATCGAAATGTATCGTTTGAATTTGTTATTCTTGAAAATCTGTTTGAAAAAAGGAATCTGAAATGCTAATAAATAAGTAGGGATGGCTTGTGTCGATGTGATACGTGATCAAGTCCGAAGATTTCGAGTTCACTTTCGCCAACTAACCTTCTTTGCCTATGGTTCCAAAGTAGATTTCTGTTTAGACGTAAGCTTCATTTTTAATGTAAGTTAGTGTATCAATCTGTGTACTCTGTCAAGCACCATTGCTTCTTCGAACAAAAATAATCCGTACATAATCGATGAAAGAGTGTCGTGTACACAATTTGCGAGATTTGGTTTATTTAAAAAAATTGCTTGCCAGACCTAAACGCGTAGATCGAAGGAACTTTGATTTCTTCTGTCCCCGTTAATTTACGTTAATATTCTCGATTCTAAGTAGTAATGATGCACGTGAAAGGACGATCGATAAATAAACGAAATAATTAAAATAAAATTTTTAAATTCAGTGTAGAATATAGTAAAATTTCGAAAAAAGAACCGACAAAGGAGCGTAAAAATTTGTAAAAAGGTTTAGGAAGTCGCGGTTGGAAAAAACGAAGAAACATTATTCTAGGCTTTATCGAACATTAAAATACTTATGAGGAATGTGATTTCAATGCTGTTCGGGTTATAAGTGAGTGGTGCCCGTTGTAAGAAACGGCAAACTGTACACAAGCTTGTAAATTAACTGTAACACTGTACAACTTGAAAGAGAAGAGAGTCTTTTCTACGTTTGTTAACTTTACCAATTTAGTGACCAAGTATACGAGCAGACCTTACACTTTATGGACTTTCGTTGACCGCTATACCGACGTAAAAATTTAGAGTTGATTTTAGCGTCCTCTTCTCATGGATGGCGGTCAATTGAGAAACTACCGATTGAATCAGTGTTGAAGGGCAAACAGACTGTAGCGTACATACATATGTGACTTTCAATCGCATCCTATCAAAGTTGGTGTTTTAGTTGGTTTGTGTTACAGGACGAACTAGACAATTCAATGGAAGTTTGTCTTTGATAAATTAAAATACCAGTCTGTAAGTATAGTTTTACATCGCACTCTGCGTTTAAGGACTATTTCGATTAAAATCTTTTACACGTATTTTATATCTATTATACGTAATATCACAGACGAGGTATACAAGTAGACCTTTCATCTTATGAACTGACGTTTTCTGCGCTTTACAGACTATGGATTTCATCCTTACATCTTGGAAACCAGCAGCAGGACCATGCAGTTATACAGTGTATAACTTGGGCTGATGTATTTCACTGGGCAGCAGCATCATCGTCGTCGTAGTCAACGATTGGTGAGTCGCATGTGATTTTTGTCCCTCCGGTCCCCAATCATGTTCTAGGGCGAAAGGTCCGAAACAACACGGGTGTCCAATTTTTCGCGTGTAGCGATCATGGGTATTTTTTATACCCGTGAATAGGAACATATGTATATTTTATATAACGTGAAATTTTTCAGAACATAAAAATAAATTCTTTGACTTGTAATGTTAATTGTTTTTTATATTGTACATGAATTCATGTACAAAAAGACTTTCGCGGCCCAATCTGACTGCCATAACGACCTGAAAATTCGGAGGTGATTTTAGCATCTTCTTCTCATGGATGGCGATCAATTCAGAAAAACTATTCACTGAATTAATATTGATAGGCAAACAGCTGTAGAGTTGCGTAAATACATGTGAGTTGACTATGGAAGAGATTAAAATACATTTCTGAATCTGTTGGTAACGTTGCGAATGGCACGAAAATGGTAATGGGGTTTCAAGATGGGCCGAAATAATACATTGGGTGAAAGACCTACTCGTATACCTCGTCTCTGACAATACTCTAGAATCTTTGATGAATCAATGAGAATCAAAACTAACTTAGCAAAGAAGCTCTATATTCATGATGACCTATGCAAGGCGGATCGCAGCCAATTTGCTAATATTATTTAGTTTTTAATTAATAATTGCATTACCCAGCTAAGAGCGATACGATGATTATTAATTAAACGTTAAATAATATTACCCAGGTCTCACCACGAGGAGGTTGCTGCGAGTGGAGACCCGAAGGGAGATAGATGGAATCAAAGTTCCATCGACCTCCCTTTCACATCCTTAGAAACTAGATTAGTCATGTCAAGTAATTATTTTGTTTAAAAGAGGGACGAAGCTAAATCGTGGGTGACGCGACGCGACGCGATACGACGCGATGCACCATGCAATAGTGCAAGGAACGAGAGACGCGAACCGAATAGCGAGGTCAAAAGGGTCAGCTCGTTGCCTCTTGGCAAGTCCGATCGAAGGGGAAGGGAATCGACGCACCCGACACAGGTTCCCCATTTCTCCCACGCATCCTGTTGGGAGCCAACTGGACCCAACTCGGGATGTCTGACAGAGAGAGGGATCTTGAGTCGGGGCTACCGTAGACAGGAACAGTCCCTGATCCCCTCTAAGGCCGAAATACCCTTTCCCTTGGATCGTCTCGCTAGAGGACGGCAACTGACCCTTCGGGCCAGCTAATCGGCCGATCACTTGCTTTCTACATGGAAGCAGTGGTGATCGGAGGGGACGAGGGACGAGTTCAAAGAGAAGCTACTTGTTACATAATTACTTGACAGGACACGCGGCTACGCTAGGGACTTAAGACTAAATACCAAGTAATTATTTTGTTTAAAAAGGGATGAAGCTAAATTGTTGGAGACGCGACGCGACGCGATGCTGAACCGTGCAGCAGATCCGAGGATCTAATCGACACTACCCTTGGTAGATTGATTTCTATTTCTAGAAATCGACCTATCATAGGCAGGCGACTAGATCTTTCGGACCAGATACACGGCCGATCACATGTTTCGTTCGACGAAACAGCGGTGATCGAAGCAAGAAACGAGAGAACGAGTCGAGAGAAGCTACTTGTTAAATAATTACTTGGCAACATTGGGAGACGCATACAATAGGGACTTAAAATTAACGTCGAAGCTCGAGTCTAGTCAAGTTGAAGCTAAAATTCGGACGATAAAAGGAAACAAAGTTCCTTGTACCAAGCAATTATGTGGTTAAAAAGAGGGATGAAGCTAAATCGTGGGATACGCGACGCGATGCTGAACCGTGCAGCTGATCCGAGGATCGAACCTACTGCCCTTGCTAACTCGATCTCAACAAGAAAACAGATAACTGCAACCCCGAGTCGAGGTCTCCATTTCTCCAACGCAACCCGCCGGGAGCCCGAAGGACCCGACTTAGGCTGTCTGACAAAGAGAGAGTACCTGAGACAGAGTCGACTTCCGCTGGAAGGTATGCGTTTCCGCAGAATACGGAAACTCCACACCTTCCAGCGAAGAACCGTTTTCCCTCGATCAAGCTTACCAAGGGAAGGCGATTAGATCTGTAGGACCCGATACACGGCCGATCACATGTTTCAATCGATGAAACAGCGGTGATCGAAGCTAGGAACGAGGGAACGAGAGAACGAGAAGCTACTTATTGAATAATTGCTTGGTAAGACGCGGAAATATGTAGAATAAAGAAATCTTGGACGTTAATTTTAAGATTCGCGACGAAGCTTAAATCTAACCGACTTGGAATTAAATGTCCCTCGGCGGATGTGGCGTACTCCCTCGATGTCCCTGCGAATAATCTGAAACTAAAATTGATACACATACGAAAGGAAATTTAATAACCACCATGCAAACTAGACCAAGCGATGGAATAATTAGTCGTGCTGATGTACCTAAAAGTGAGAATCTATAAGATTCTCGATGCTAGACCTACCTAAGGAAATGTACACATGTTACGAACAAAGTATTCTACCTATACTTGCGTAACGAGAGTATAAAGTCCAAGTAAAATAGCGAATGATTAGAAAAATTGTCCGAAGAACCATACAAACTTCAAAGACGAACAGAAACAAAGATTGAAAATCCAACGATGAAATGAAAGAATGAAAATACCCAAGAATCAAACAAAATACCTTAGCGAAATAGAATAAGAATAAAAATCTTATTCTAATTAGTGACATCGAAATTCATGAAATAATATACAAACAAAATACATAAAATAATATGGAAACAAAAATGGTACATGATCCAACACAATTATGTAAATTCAAAAAATAAGTCAGAAGTAGAAATAGAGGAGGAAAACATAATAACCAGATAAAACCGGACAGTAAAACAACACCGAATTATGACCAAACAAATAAAATAAACCGGTCAATTTTCTGATAATAATATAAATAAATAATGTGGGCTTACTACTTGTTGAGCATTAGTTACCATTACCAAGGAAGCAGCACCAGAGGTCCAGCTGTAACATAAGAAACAAAAGCGTTAGACAGTTCCATAACGTTGAATTGGTATCAGACGACAAAATAGAAGTGGGGGGAGCAATTTTAAATAGTTCTTACCAATGGTCATCACGGTCCGGCACTGGTCAGTAGTGGTCAGTAGTGGTCAGTCGTCGGATCTCCACTGGTCAGCACTGGTCAGTAGTGGTCAGTTCTGGTCAGTTCTGGTCAGTCCTGGTCAGTCCTGGTCCCCCCAGTGGTCAGCGGTGCACGAATGGCCTGACTTTGGCCCGCGAGACCCGATTCCCCTGGATGCTCCAGGGGTACTGAAGAATTTGTCCAGCGGTAGTCTTCATGTGGGGATGTCGAAGAGTGGGGAGACAGTGTCAACGTGAAGAGTTAAGAACCGCTTGGTCTAGAGAACAATACTATTTCGATTGGTCCCACCTCTTGACCGTTTCTGGATCTTCACTGGACCGCTGACCTTGATGTCCACCTCACTGTTGACCACCAGTGACCATAAGTTAGCGACCCATTAAAACCATTACGAAGATTAAAGCCTTCTTACGAGGATCCCCTTACAATTTGATGCATCATCTTTTTAACATTTTGTTCCACTTTGGAAGAGTGTATCTTATGTTATAAGACACTCGTGGTACAGCGATAGCGTTCATCCCACTAACGATAGGTTTATTCTTTACCTCGGATTTCAGTTGTTTCGAAAGCAAGAAAGAAAGACTGACATTCGCCTTCTTTCTTCAATTCCCGAAGCTGTTCATGCGTAAATACATGTGAGTTGCGGTGTACGTATCAATAAGATATATCCTTAGGTATTTTAATAATCTTAATCGATTGATTTTTTCCAATGAAATTAATCGATTAATGTCCAATTATCAACCGTACAGCTTTCATTCCGTTAAAAAATAGTAAAATTTCTGTAATTTCATTTTTTGTCTCACTTCCTCTTGTGTTCATTTCTAAATCTGTTGGTAACGGAAATGGTAATGGGGTTCTAGAGAACTAGTTCTTGCCTGTGATTACACCACCATGTATATGTATACATATACAGCTACGGCACAGCTACAGCAGAACGTAAAAGTTTGTCGAGAAATAGTTGGTTGCCTTCGGCGCTAGATGGCGTGTCAAGGATAATTATCAAGAAAGTATCTTGACGAAGCATGCGTGTACGAGTATCGTAATAATTAGATCAGATTTTCCGTGGCTTCTGCCAGCTTAAGAAATTTCACTCGCAAAATAAAATTGATACGATTTTAAATTCTTGTCGAATGAAACGAAAGTTGTATAGTGTTTCGCAATATGAAAACGAATTTTATCGTTGGAAGTTTATGGTATAGGAAAAAAATTATTTTTAATCTATTATAACGTGAATATCGATCGTCACTACACGCGCTGGAAAGGATTTATCATTGTGAACAGTGTATTACATCACCGTAAGTCTCGTCGATGCTTTTCAACAATTTTAGGATGTTTATCGATCAGTGAATATCACGCACATTTTCGTTGACAGTGACAAACTTGACTTTACAAAGTCACTGTCAAATTCTTAAAATATACATATATAAATATCTCTGTACAGGAATATTACGTTTTTCTACTCTCCCGAATCTGTTTATCGATTAATATTTATATTTTCGTAAAAACGATTAAAATATCCAAGTTGGCATCTATTTTCTCACCTCGAATATACATATAGTTTGGTAACATGTGGTCCTCTGTGTATGTATATGTGTGTACGTATATGTCATAACGGAATTCGTGCATAAAAAATGTATTCGTTCTATTATTATTACAAGCGATAGATGTATGTATTAATCTATGCATCTTTACGCGACAAAATTTACCACGTACGTTTTACCGTATCGTACGTCATACGACAAACACGACTACTGAAATATCTTACTTTGTTATCAGTTTTGGAAAAGATTCGGGTATTAATTCCCAAAAAATATTAATGAGACATGCAGCATCAAGTTGAACAAAGGCACCCAAAAATCTTAACGTACGAGTACAGTGACAGCGTCGTGTCTGCTAGTGACATAAATCCAAAAAATGACTGCGGTGGAGTCGCCCCATTTTATTCGCACTATCGAGTGGGATATGATGGACAAAACAAAGTTTTTTCCATTGAGTATGCTCTCATCCTTTTCAGTGCGCTGTTGTTTATATCCTTTGACGGTAATCAAAACACGTTTGCAAGTTCAAAGGCACAATTGTATGTACAATGGTAAGTTTGCGCGTAGTTTCTGTAAATACAGATCAAACTATTTGATTTATCGTTGGTTGTTTGGTGTAGGAATGATAGATGCTTACAAAAAGATATACAAAGTTGAAGGCTTGTCGGGTCTTTATAGAGGGTTCTGGATAAGTTCCGTACAAATTGTTTCCAGCGCATTTTACGTATCTACGTACGAAGGTGTTCGTCATATACTTGGACAAGATCGTGTTCTAGGCAGTATAGATTCGCGGGTTAAAGCATTAATCGCCGGTGGTGCTGCTAGTTTAGTAGGTCAAACGATAGTAGTTCCTTTCGATATTCTAAGTCAGCACTTGATGGTTCTTGGGATCGGTAGTAGGAAATATGGCAAGAATTATATAAACAAAGTAAGGAAACTAAAAGAAAGTCGTCGGTTTTTATTGCTTCTTTATTAATGCCTGACTTACAGATGGAAATAAATCCATTGGGTCTAACTCTCGAACCTGGGAAAACTCATGCTCAGATATCGGCAGATATTATAAAATTAATTTATCAGAGAGACGGTTATAGAGGCTTCTATCGGGGGTATGTTGCATCGTTATGTGCCTACGTTCCTAATAGTGCACTTTGGTGGGGACTGTATATATCTTACCAAGGTAACTGAAAATAAAATGGTAAAAAACTAAATGGATGTTAGATAATAACGTTTTTTCGCATTACAGAAGAGCTTATTCAACTATTTCCGGAATGGTTTTCTCACTTGTTTATTCAAGCTGTGGCTGGAACATTAGGAGGATTTACTACTACGATCGTTACGAATCCTCTAGATATTGTACGGGCAAGATTACAGGTGCAAAGATTAGATAGTATGTTTAGTACGTTTAAAGTTCTTTGGGTCGAAGAAAGGTTGCAGATGTTTACAAAAGGACTATCCGCGCGACTTGTACAGTCCGCTTGTTTTAGTTTTTCGATAATTTTAGGGTACGAAACTATTAAAAGATTCAGTATAAACGAAGAGTACAAAAGTTACATTAGGTGGTAGATATTCGTTTGTACATAAAATTTCTAGGAACAATATTTATGTTACTGCATTTCTCGCCGATTCTGTATTATGTATATAAAGAAGTAACAGATACGCACCAAAGAAAAGAGAATGAGATCGTACAAAATGATCGTTTAAATTATTTCGATGACAGTACACATGTTATACAAAATGTATATTATAATTGTAACAGTGGTTAATAGATGCGAGGAAAATGGATAAAAATATTTATTTTATAAAATACACATTAATTAATTATATAAATATAAATTTTAACGGGAATATAATTTATTTCAAAGTATTTTCCCGATGGGTAATATAAAAGTGCATTCGTAACTTTTTAACTTTTTACTACATATTAGATTAGTCGTTACTCTTAGCTTCGTCTGCGTTTAAGGCATCGTTTCTGCCGACAGTTTTTTCATGTTATCGTTGTTTTCTTCTTCTTTTTCATTTTAAATTGTTCTATCGACAGTTTTTCCTGAAAATTTAGCGATCTTTTAATTTTGTTAACGAGTGGACTTTACTTGGTACAATGTAGTTTTATTAAAAATCGACTTGTTTTTTACGGTAGTAGTAGTAGTAGTAGTAGTAGTAGTAGTAGTAGTAGTTTGGGATTCCAGGTGAGTCGTATCTATGAAATAAAGTAACAGCAGTTTCATTTCTCTTTTATTAAAAAGGACATCATATCGATAGACATAGTTTGTTCGAAAGGTACTTGAGTGGTCTCGATAATGTCGGTCTTGCACACGAATTGTGATACTTTTTACGTTCTCTTGCTATCATGGTACCTGTTTTTTTTTCTCCAGATTATTTCTATTGTATGTACAGGCCAGGGAAATCGTTTAAATCTTGAATGTATACAATGTATGTACATACATATACATATACATATAATATGAATTGGACACGCTGTAACTATTTTACTATTTGACCGATATACACGTACGACGAGTTTTAAGTGTACATACTATTAAATGTAGCATCGAGTTTTCCGATTACAAGGAGTGTATATACACGCAGCGATACACTCTATGAACAATGCTTTTCAATAATGATATACATACGCGTCGATTAGACACCTTTGTTTCATGGAGCTTAAACGGAACAAGAATACATATGTAACGCACGTTATCTAGAAAGTGAGTCTTTTTTGAAGAAAGAGAAAAAAGAAAAAGAAATGGTCAGATAAGTGGTGGGATAATCGTTGGATAAATGAAACAAAATCAGATTGTTATCGTTTCGGTTGTTCGACCAAGGGGACATTTTTTTCACCAGGAATTGATATTTGTATATTTTTTCCGGTTAGATTGATAAGAGTAAACGAACGAGACACGTGTCAAAGAGCAACCGAGCTCGGATAATCTGCGCGTTCGGTGGCTGGGAATCGAAAACGATAAGATTAGTTGCTCGACTATTATGCAATGGTGGCCGAATCTCAGTGACGTTCGCGGTAAATAAAGAGAAAGAAGTGGTGCGAGGATGATTTCGTTTGATTGTCAATTATTGGGGAAAAAAATGAATTTACTTATCTATGGAAAAGATATCGTGCTCGTCGACTAACAATAAGTCCATTTAATTTTTTTAATGGCTACTCGACATGATTCTAAAATGTATAATGTTTAGTATCGTTTTGCTCGAATCGAACGCAATATACCAGCAACGAATAGAAGAAATAAAGAATGGAGAGATATTTGTAAACGTAGACATTTTTCAGGAACGGTGATTCGGAACTATTGGATGTTTTTTTATTATTTATCGAAACTTTTAACACGATAAAATGGAATAATACTGAATTCATTGTTACTCGAAGGAACGTATGCATACGTTGGTACTTGTCTATACATACATATATGTATATTCGCCTTAAATACATACGCGCTTCCTATATACTTGCGTATGTTTCGTTTAATTAATTTTACGCTTTTCTAATATTTACAATTACACTTAAATAGTTAATGTATGTACTCTGATGGGAGCCTATACGTATATTAGGGCGATTGTTCGTTAAATAAATAATCGTTTTGGAAAAATATTAGCTTTGCTCGAAGATAGGCGTGCATACGTTCATTCTTCGAATAGAGATTGTCTGTCCATTGAAATTGTTCCGAGACTAGGTAACAGTGAGTTTGTCGGATTGCGAACGGTGTTTAAAAATGCGGACAATGATTCTCGAGACATGATTGGTTAAAATAGAATCGATCCAAGAGATCGATATGAAATGAAATTGGTCGTTTTCCTTTGTTTCACGCGGCTAAGATCGGTGGTGGGTGAGAGGGTGGTCACTGTATTCGTCGGTCAAGTTACGTTAACGTGGTGCTGTTGTTGATAAGCGTAGAACGTTCCGGCAGTCGATAAGAATACCTGAAGCGTGGACAATTTGGGGAAACGTTCTTGAAAACATGACCTATCGCTTTAATGCGACAACTTGTTACACATACATACATATGTAGTTCTGGTAGATCGTATAAGCGACGCGATACGAAAAGCATAGGGCAAGAAACAAGTGGTAGAGGATATAAATGAAATATTTTTTATAAATATTTAGAAATGTTTGGAAACCGGATAAGAATCTTCTTTATACGAGCGTTTGTTTCGGAGATTAATTTTAACGATGTAAAACGTCCCGGATCGCGCATCGGTCTCTCTTTCGTGGTCCACTTTTCGTCGCGTAAACACGATACGTTGAATTTGTATGTCGCGCGTCGCTGGATCAGTGGTCGCAGGATCACTGATCAGCGATCGGGTGATCGTTCGAACCGACAAACTTGTAATCGTTTCCCTTGAGTGATTTCTCTTGGGCAGCAAGCTTACAATCACGTGTCCCGAAAACGAATCGCCCTTTCTCGACGGGGCCCGGTACGGGCCCCCGTGTGACGTCACATTCCACCACTGGTCAGTCCACTAGCGACGCCACCGTCGCTGCTTTGGCTGACGCTACTGTAGCTGACGCTGCTGGCCTGCCCGCCGGTATTTACTCCCGAAACGTACTGTAATCAGAACAATTATACAGATTTTCCAAAAAACGATAGTGTCCCGGTTGTTCTGTACTTGGTGCAGTTGTATCTATACATAGACATCGAGGAGAAGAGAACGACTAACAAGTTTGAAAGCGATCGAATTCGACTTTATTCTCGATCGGCTGAGTAAAACTAAAAATATGTATACTATACTCTATGTTGAAAATTCATAAACGAAATTGTACGGAATTGTAACCGATTTACGCGCGTCCCGACTAAATACATACCGTACTCGGGCGATCAAATTAAAAAATAATCTTGTTCGTGTTTTATAGCGACGTATTTTTTAGCAGGTAGTTTGCGGCTGGATAACATTTGCCAGCAGCATGACGGTATTTAGCGAGACCGTTCAACTTTAATTAAATTCCTTTACATTGTCGAACTTTCCTTAGTTTTCCGAAAATTCCATCGAAATTAAAGGGTGTCGCGATCCGACCGTTAATTAGGAAATTTCACCGCCTCCGCAACCTACCTCGCAAACGCGAGGCGCAAAGGAAGGCATTGTAGTTTTACGTGGCGTAATTTGATCGAACATTGCGAGTCACTCGAAATCTCAAGGATGTTTTGTTCGCGCAATCTCGTACAATAGAATTTAACACCACCTATGGGATTAGAGCGAAAGCATGCCTTTTATTTAAGCAAAGGCAAAAGGGAGGGAGAGTTTCCTTGGCAATATAGGAATAACGAAAATTGTCTGATCGGGTCGTTGGACTATCGGAGAAGGTCGGATTCCCTGCAATTTAACCCGGATATATTGTTTGTTAGTTTCGTTAATCCGCCAGAGGATTAACGACAGGACGAGCGTCGAGCTATAAATCGAGCTACATACATACATATACATATATCTATCGGTCGTGTCTCTGGGGAATTTGGTGCTCGATAGGATAAACGAGGAAACTTTTGCCTTGTCCCGGTACTCGTCCCTCGAGATGAAACCGATGAAACCGATGAAACCGATGAAACCGATGAAATCGATGAAACAGCACTACGAGAAGCCGGATTTTGTATCGTATCGAGAGATTCTATCCTATATCTTATTCCCTAAAGTCAACTAGCAGAAATTTACTGGACAGAGTGCGCGCTCGTAATCCGAGGAATCGACAAGCTAAAGACGCAAAACCATAGATCGGTAAAATAAGAGGAACGACAGTATACATGGCATATACGTGTTTGTACAAGATGTCGCGATTCGAGCAATTTCACCCGCAAAACTGTTTAGCGGTATGACGACAGTTGTCTTACAGTTTCTCGCTCCTTCTCAGATCGTCTAGTTGCGATTCATCGATATACTACTCTCTCTCTCTTGTCACCTCTCACCTTTCGCCTCTCTTTTTTCGGAATCCGGACCATCGAGCGGAAAGCTCTCTCCGTTGACCCGTCGCGTCGCGACCTTTAAAAGAAAATTCGATCGATTTCACGGCGATCACCGTTTTCTGGACATTTAAACGTATTTCATAAATAATTATACAGCCGTGTGCAATACAGAGAAAGAGTTTCGAACGCCGCGTCGCGACTCGTAGCATAACCTTCGGGCATAACGTTCGGGCATAACGTTCGGGCATATTGTCAAAAAAAATTGTCACCTTGTTACAATTTACAATTTAATATATATCTCTGTTAACGACGGACGTACACGTTCGTAATTCACGTTCCTTTGTTTCTCAGTATTTTTGCGTCGTCGTTTCTAGCTCGTTTCTCGTTGGAATCAAACAAATTGTAAACTTTACCGTAAATCTGATCGAATCTCTGGTCGACCAGCGATTCGTCAATTCTGTCGTCGGACACGCCAGAGGTGTATCTTTCCAACGAGTCCTCCGTCTCGTTCGAGTCGCTTTTATGTCGGTGGTTACTTTTATATTTGGAAAGCGAAATACTATTATGTAATTGATAGCCAGTCAGGGCGAAAGAAAGAAACGAAAGAACGAGGATCAGGAAAGATCAAGCGTGGAAACCGGTCAACGATACGTGACTAGAAAAATAGGTTCAGTGTAGAGGATAATTAACGCGTAGTAGAACGATGCTGGAAGATTAGAAAACGGATGCAGTCGATTTCTCGATTTAAACGGTTTACAGGCGCGATGTGTACCTACCTACATGAATTAATTCAATTTTGACAATATAATCTTATAAAAGGTATAAAAATAATAATCGGCCATAATCGGGTTCCTCGAAATTCGATTCGATCGATTGCATCGCGCACCACCGCGTTCATTTAATTTACTTATCGGTGATAAATAAGATACCGATCGCGAAATTTCACCGTATTAGGTAATTGATTTGTAATTGTTGCGCGTCGACTACCGACGACTGTAATACACGCTCGTAAATCGTACGATAAATTAAATGGTTCATCTACGTTAATTATAATCCAATACTTTCCTATCGTCGAAATATCGATATTTTCAATTTGTAGGTTTATCGGTGCGATAGGATAAAAATTTAGTCGTAATAATTAATCACGTTTGATAGCCCTTTGAGTGAAACGTATTGGTAGGTAGGTAGGTATACGTATGTAGAAGTAGTTGGGCATATCGTGAAATGTGTGCATCGATCCGACGACTTACGGTGCTGCTCGTGCAGAGGTGCTTTTGCTCGTACGACCGCGCGTGTGTGTTACATGTGCGTGTATCATTGATGGATAAATCTATTCACTATTCAACGTACCGAGGCAGTGTTATACGGGGATGGTACAGAGTCCTTGCTCGCTAATCTGTACCAAGTGTCTTCGGACGATTACTAGGGATAGCATTGTCTCAAGGTAATCGATGCTTCGATGTCGATGGATAAAAGGATATGGAGGAATCGAGAAAGGTTTCGAGGTGGTGGGCAACGATTGACGATATCCACGTCGCGACGGTATCCCATCGTTAAATGTAGCTTTGCTCGCACGAACTCTCTCGGCTGGTTCTTACGTGCTGGACCGAGTACGCGGAGTAGTATCTTCCGGATGCGAATCTCTGAAAAAATAGTAATACACTGGATACTTTGTCCGATATAGCGGGTTTACGCAATGCATTCTCCAGGCTGCTGCACGATGGCTGCTGCTTGATGGTTGCCGTCTGGTGTCCGGTATCGGATACGCGACTGATAGATTCGAGCTAGATACGCTACAGTCTGGCTTGCTTATTTAAACGTATATTATAGGAGCGCGAGTATAGCGCGTCGCAGGAACGGGTAAACTTTTACGAACCAGAGACCGATACGATCGTGTATTTATTATTTCGTCGGTCACCGTTTCATCCTATAAACATAAATGTTGACATTGTATCGATGGTCTGGGAAGAAGAATGTCGTCTCTAACGCCAATCGGTAACAGGTGTTATTGCAATCTATGTAACCAGTAATTTACTGCTCGTACGAATTTCGGAACGACGTTGACTTTATCTTACGATAAAGAAGAAATTAAATGTCCCGAAATCTCAACTGAAACGTATGGTAGATAGATAACGTTCCAAGTTACTCGAAGCTAAACAGGGTAACATTATCCGCCAAGATCAGGAATCTCGACGAGCAATTTGAAAACTTTAGCAATCGGAGTAATAAATTTCCTTCCGTTGGCTTCATTTCAAGCTTACTTTATACGCATACTCGTTACTTGACACGAGCTCTAGCGTGTTTCCTTGACCGCTTTATACTTGGCTAGGAAACTAGTACCACCTTGCGTCCAGACTTTCTCACCATTTTAATCAATTTCGCGGTTTTTTGCGTTACGACGCGACGCGACGCGACGCGAGCCAACCAACCCTCGTTGGGCTCGTAAACCCGAAACTGCACGCGTTTCTAACGTTTGCTTTTTTTTACCCGATGGTATCGCGGAGATTCCACGTACACGCGACACTTTACACGGAAAAACTATCAATAGCTGATACTTACTTGACTTGGTTTACATCTAAATGCCGGTTGATATCGCCGTTTCATCCGTCTGGGACAGCAGGCGCACAGAATCCTCGCAAAAGCTCTGAAAGAGAAACGAGAAAAGCGACGTCTAAGTTGGATAGCGTGACAATTATGATTTACACCAAATCATTTTGGACCGTTTCGGACATAACTCGAGTAGTTTTCATGCAGCGTAAAAAATTATAATTTAAAGTGATTTTTAAAGAGTAAGTTAAGGTCACCGATCATACGCGATACGAAAGAACACATATTATGCTTTGCATCTTGCACCAGATATTAACATGTATTTATCCGTGTATGAAGTGTAATTTTATGCAGACCTTGAACTTTTCTATCGCATCATCGTTACGTAGACGGGTAACGTTTCTTTTTTTCATACATACGTATTTCTTAGCTGTCTAGATATCCCTGTGACAGTCGTCTTTTGGCGCGATTATTTTTCATTTTATTTTCTTGTATCGATCGCGCTTGCTCGCAGTGTCCAAAATATCCAGACTCATAGACCGAAAGTTAATTTAAGGGTAGAGCTTTTTAGCCGACTCGTTTGATCGCGAATTGGACGATGCGCGGCGATCGCCGATCGTGATTGAGTTTTACTTCCTATTAGGGCAGGATAAGAGGTTAACCAACTGATAACACGACCTTTGGCCGAGTGTCGTAAAATTGTGCTTGAAAATTGGCCAAACGCCGCTACATAGATAGATAGATAGATAGATGGTATTATAGCGTTGAAGGATAACGCGACGGTTGTAATATTGCACGCGTATTTACATAGGGGCCGTTGTAGCGTGAACGTGACATGCGATACTTTGGACCGCAAACGCGATAAATGTAATTTTGATCGCGACGAAATAACGGTGTTAGTCGGTGGTTCGGTGGATATTGGCAGTTAACTGATCGGAGATAAATTCCCGGATAGAAGGAAATTTCACGGTACAGAATGATAGAAATTTGTTATCGGTGTAGTACGGTGAGTGTATCGAGAGCATGTAACGAGTACACGGTCGTTTTAGCGATAGGCGATCTAGCAGAGGGCATCGAGTCCTTGCTTGTCCAATCGAAGAATAGGCACGCGAAACAGTTTGTGCGCGTGACGGTTTTGGCTTTACGGAACAACAGTTGAAAGTCTGTCTTCGCGGGCATGTCGGTGTTTCGATTCTATCCCTGCCGGTTGATTCGATTGGCGTTTTTGTTCGCGGTGTCGCGTTCCGCGTCCTTCGTTATCATGACCGGAGACTTGGTCGAGGTGTACCAAGGCGAAACAGAGCTAGGCGATCGCAGACTGATCGTGGAAAGGCTCGCAAGCTATCGGGAGGAAAGCGAACGGTTTTCAAACTCGATACCGTGCATCGAGAGTTTATTGAACAAGTACATAAACGAATCGGTTTGGTCCGTGTTCGTGGTATTGGACGTACGGACCGAGGTGAACGAAATGATCGGGCAGCCGCTGGTCGCGAGACTGAAAGGTCGTTTCGGGTTTTTCACGTTCACGACGGGCATGGATTTTCCGATACCGCGAGACAGATCGTCGAGCTCGATCATCTTAACGTCGAGTGGCAACGCGCTGGAGGATAGTCCCGTCTACCCTAGGCTCTATCCCTGCGATCAAGGGTGTCTGTTCGTCGCGATACTGACCACCGAGTTCCAAGACGAAAATAGTTTTCTCGACGAAGCGTACAACGTGACGGAATCGATGTGGACGCGAAGACTTTCGACGGTGATCGTGGTGGGCAGAGTCGGGGATTCCGTACTGGTCGGCGGTAGCGTCGCTTTCGAACCGTACAAACCGTGCACTCCTTCGCCGCCTATCGTCTTGAACAAATGCGATGCTCGGACATGGAGGAATTGGAAAGAAATCGAGTCACCGGCTCTGAACGGTTGCATCGTTAGAGTGGCGTACTTGGAGCAGCCACCGTACGTAACGACGGCGAACGGTTCCGCCAGTCTGACCGGCTTCGAGGCAGATTTGACGCAAGAGGTTACGAAAGAGCTAAGGGTCGAGTGGCAGAGGGTCGAATGGAGCGAGAACGCCAGTTACTCGGAGCAGGTGCGAATGTTGCTTTACGACGAAACGATGGCCGACTTGGTAATCGGTCGAATTCTTCAACAGTCGCACAGGCACATAAGATACTCGACGACGTACGATATGCTGAAAGTGGTATGGGTGGTGCCGAAAGTGCCCAAAGTCTCCCTCGAAGGATTAATTTTACCGTTCGCACCGTACGTCTGGGCCGCTATAGCTGGATCGTTGCTTCTCGGTGCAGCCTTGAAATTTTTCATCCTTCGAGACGTTTCCTGCTTGGACGTATTCGCTCTGATAATAGGCGTGTCCGTCGCGCGACAACCAACCAGACTCTCGAGGAAAATCCACTTTATTTCCTGGAGCATCTTTGGCTTGTTCCTTACGCAGGTTTACGTGGACTCGTTGGCCGGTCAGCTGATCGACGGATCGGTCCTCAAGATCGAAACGATCAAGGATTTAGTTTCCTCCTCGTTCGAAATAGGCGGCACGGCGGCTTTTGCGAGTCTCTTTGACGAATTCGAAGAATCGGACGAGATGGTGACGCAGCTGCGCGACAAGTTCGTCACGTTTGACCAGGACAAGTACGTCGATCAGTTCGAGGATCTATTGGATGGACGAAACGCGACGTTCGCGCTGGTCACCGTGCTCAATTCGTCGCGCAGCGATGCTATCGAGACGCCGTACGCCTACACGATCACCACCGAAGCGATATGCAGCTTTCCGCTCGGTCTAGCTACGTGGACGGGTTTCCCCTACCTACGTACCATCGACGACAAGATCCACGATTTTATCGATTTCGGTATTTTTGATTTCATGATCAAATTAGCTCTGGCGAACGGTACGCGAACGGTTGCGATCGCCAACGATCAACAATACAACTCCGAACTTCATCTCCAGCAATTCGTTCCGGCTTTTCTGCTGATGGTCATCGGTTTCTCTATCGGTTTAATTTTACTCTTTCTCGAAATCGCGCTCTACCCATTCAAATGTTTCGATCAAAGACCTTTTAACTAACTTGTTATAAATATTCAAACTTTTATACCCAACACAGTCTTACATCCTTTCCAAACGCATATTATCTTTCTCGACAATTTTGCTAAATTTTAAATAGAACCGCTTCAACGATCATTGGTAATCGCTTAAGCTCGTAGAACGCAACGCAGCCTGTCAACAACAGACGGGTTGTTGCGTCTCTGGGGGAAAAGAACGCGTAACGTATGTACCTAATTAGGAAATACGGGCTCGCCTAACCCAGACCTAAACACCTCTCGACTGGATATCGTTTTGCAATAGATTTCGCTTTATGAATTATAGACGGAAGGGATATTGGATTGCGGCTGAACGGACGCGCGAGATAGCTGCGGTCTAACCTTTTACTCGAAACCGTCCAACCGGCCGATTACCCGTATCAACGACGCGTGATACTCGACAATACAATTTCTACGCTGACTTTGTCGTTTATTCGGTAACTGGCTGCTTGCGATGCTACTATCGCAACCATACGAGTCTAATAAATATGCTTTTCTCTCCTCTATCGATTAACTTTGCTCTTTTCATATTTTAATATCGACACGATATTACTTTACCCGTCCTATTAGACCTGGTGGTCTATTCGAGTACATATTACGGAGCACGGTTGTCTATCGGTTGGACGAATTCGTACGCGGGACACTTTTGGATAAACTCTAGCCGCGTAAGAGGACAGATTGCATCGTTTTTTCAATTCTATCTACCTATTTAGATTTTTTCACCGAAACAATTATCGAGTTTGGTCGGAAGGTAAAAAGATGTGCTACATCGTTACTTTATAATGCCAGTCTTTCTTTTTCTACGTGTCGACCGATCTTGTCATTACTCGGATCTCCGTTCCCACGTAAATACGCCTATTGATTTCGTTTCAAGTACATACATACGATAACAAATATGTATCGTTTCGGTAAAACGGTATTATCTTTCTGCATATTTCCAACTATTCTGCGCGCGTACAAGCTAAAAGAGAGGCGGCGTGGCGGCGTGGCGGCGTGGCGGCGCAGCGGCGTGGCCGTAGATATTTATTTTACGGTCTAGAATTCCAGATTCTAACAAATTTCAAGCCCGAAAGATAGCGTCGCGTTGAACGTGTAATCGCGAATCGTTCGTATCTAAAAGTCGACGTTCTCGAGAGCCTCTCAGCCTTCCTTTAATGGAATTCGGCCAGAACTTGTCTAATAAACTGCTCGGTGCTCTGCCCTCTTGACGATTGCGTTCTTTAAAAGATCCTTTCGAGTCCCAATAGCCCTATTACAAGTCGTTAACAACTTTTTTACAGTTTCTACATCTCCGATCTCCGTCTCTTCCATTTATCTGGAAAATATTTAAAAACCACTCGATGCATCGCATTATTCGTTCCGGTTCCCCTTTCGATGAGCACTTTTAAAGCACCGCATCGATATCTTTGCAGATTGGTTGCATTATTCAAGCGTGTCTTCTTTTTAATTGTTATCCGAGGTCACGAGCTTGAAGGGAACCAAAAATAAATATGTAGTTAAATATCGTTATAAACGGCGGACCTTGGTGAGAAGAAACGAAATAAAATAAAACGGCAACTTTGTAGAAAATTTATTTAGCCACGATTCCAATGTCCCATATTTATTTTTCACTCGATAATATATACTTTTATTACTCTCGCGTTAAGTATACGAAATACGTATTTGACTCGTTTCCTCGATGTTTTCCATTTTATCTGAAACGCGTGCATCTCGGTCGAGAAAAACGCGCAAGGCTACAGAGTCCGGAGACGCTCTGAATTTCAAATTTTTACGGTGAAACAGCGACATTCGTCCGACACTTTTCGTCGCGTAATTATGGAAAAATTCCTCGTCTCCTTTGTGGTGCAAAATATCGTGGAATAAATTTGTCAAGACTCGGAACTTTAGCGAGAAAAATGTCTCCTTTTTAAGAAGAACACGCCGCCGGCATCGTCTTTGAGCAGATACACCCTCTATCGTCTTTACTTGCGTAACCTTCTTCTTACGTGTAATCTTTGCCGCGTCTGACCATCGATCGGTCCTTGTCGATTTTCGATTTTCTCGAAAATAACGCCAGGGCAGGTCGGATGTTCGAATCGAACGAGCGAAAGATTCTCCTCTGATCGGGCTGACGCTCATAAATTAGCTATGTCGAAGTTTACGTTCTAATGACAGCGAAACGTGCACCGAATGTATTTCTGTCGGGAATCGGTCCAGCGTGTGCGACATACCAAAACGGAAATCGATGCCCGGGCAACAACATCGTCACAATGAATGTCGGTCGACGGCAATCGTCGAGTAGAATACTCGGTCCGGATCCGCGTTAAAAACTTTATCACGGCAACAGTCTGCCGTTGAGCGACATGCGCCCGGAAATTAATACTCGTGTCGCTGTATCTGTTCGAGCAAACGGAACGGAACGACATTACCTAAACGATCGAGTCTCCAATCTCATCGATCGATAACAGAGATTTAGCGATTTTCGTCCGTCGACCGTTAGAAAATTATTTCAGTAATCTCGAAGCAACCATATAATTTGCTCGTCTTTCGAACGACGAAACGTCGATAATGGTACATTAGATGCGTAGATAGCGTGGATCGTCACCGTCGGCTTACCGTTTCTCGCTACGCAGTCGCCCGTTTAGGTTATTATCTGTTAAGCGTGCATCGTGTGGATCAACGCGACCTCACTGGTACAGCGACTGGCGTCGATCGCATCACGTCAGAAACTGCAACACGTGGCGAAAGGCGCTTGCGGAAAACTCAGTCGCGAAGAGCCACGCACGGTCAGCGGATAAGAGCTAACACAAACCATCCGACGACGACGCAGCACCCGTTTTACCCTGTTTGTTTGCGAGGAGCTTCCTAGACGTCTCGGCGTCGCGTCGAGTCGGGATTTTGGCGACCGCTGACCGGTGTCTCTTCAGCGTTCTAGTTTTCTGGTTAGCCAACGACGACGAATCTTGGAATGGATTTCTACTCGGGAAACGGACGGGTAACAAAAAACTTGTTAATACGTTTCCTGCCGCGGTGATTACTATGCGTAAAGCGAACATAATGAAATTTCACGAATCCTATCTGTCAACATAACGGTACATTTTAGCGTGGGAAGAATACGGAATATCAAGGAACGTCGTAGAAATTTTAGCAAGGCAATTTCCTAATTAATGCCTTAGCAATTAATGCGTTAAGAGGCATGTTGTAAGTGTAATGTGAAATTCTTGTTAATTTTTCAACGCTGTTGAGCCTGTCTCGCGGGAGGAATCGGGTAGTCGGGGTCTTTTATTTATTTCAAGATCGATTATGCTCCGTATACGAAGTTAGGAATGAGCAGATAATTCTTTGACCCAAAAATATTTCATTGAGATAACCGAGCATGGTGTCGGAGGCAGCCGAAGCAAATGCAAATTGGACTTTTCGCGCGATAACAAAGGGCTCGTTAACAGAACCCGATCTGCTCCCGTTTCCTGCCGCTTCTTCGTTCTTTCTTCGCTTTTTATCCGCTCACTTGCGACGCCGCGAATCATAATTCACTTTAGTGCAGGACTTTCAGTAGTAATTCATCTAGTTAGGCGTCGCACGGAAACGTCGGATCGGAATTCCTTTCCTTCGAATCACTCGACTCTGTTCGACGACGAAATAACTTTACACCGAGCAAATTGTTACTCTATGATTTTTATCAACAATTTACGATAGTGGCGAGAAGCTCTCGCAGTCTATCGCTCTGTCGAGTGCGAATCGGCACGGCGGCGACATGCTGCAACGTTTTAAATTTCCAAACGTATATTCTTGCAGCGTCAAGGCACGCTAAACAGGACGAATAATTCACTTGCTGTACAGCGAATTATTCATCGTCGAGGATAAATTTTCGTTTGTTGGTTAGAGCGACCGAGAGAGTCGTATTCGGAATAAAACATTCCTAATGTCGAATATCGTCCGCGAGGGCGACATTTTAATTAATCTTTTATTTACGGTTATACAGGTATGTATCTCGTATTCGTGTTCGTACACCGTTCGCAAAGATTTATGGTAAATTTTCCAACAATGGAATCACCGAGATACGTATTTCAACCATTTATTGAAACGATGATAAGAATCGAAATTTAGAAATGAGTCGCGTTCGTATGAATATTTTCATTTCCACGTATATAGTAGAAAGTTAGAAACTTGGAACGTTGTCGACGGTCGATCGAAGCGATTGACCATTATTGATCGTCCGGCCGATTGTAAGACGGAAAGTTGCCCGATCCTGGAGACGGAAGAGACGCGTTAAATCGAACGCAGGGTAACGAACGAGCACGTTAAGATGTATGTAATAGCGGTTATCGGCTAGTCGCACGTGTAGCAATGGTACGCGCGAACTAGCACGCTTCGTGGCTTAATGCTGTAAATGCGGTAAAATCGATAGTCTCTCGGACTTTCTCCAGGGTGTGCAGGGATAGGAGGATCGCCTTCGAGGTCGAAAACTGAGCAACCTCGGTGCGACCAGTGGCGAATGGTTATTAATAACGAATCGATCGTGCTCGAAAGTAGTCACGGGGTTGGATGAAAAGCCAAGCCAGGCCAGGCCAGGCCAGGCCAGGCCAGCCCAGCCAGGCCGTTTTAAAAGGGACGAGAATTTGTTCGAGCCTCTCAGTCGCGGATGAAAGTCGTGAAATGGTCTGTGATATAACGACCAGTTGGCCAACTCATTTACCGCTCGAATAAATCCCGAGTGTCCTCTTCGATTCGTATTTCTGGTTTGATCGAGACATTTTCACGTCCAATGTTGAACGATACCCCTTTCCGCCTTGGACCATCTAGATACGTTGATCGAACGACTCGGCCAAATATCCTCGATCATCGGTATTATTCGATCGATAGGAAAATTCCGAATTGTAGTTTGGTTCGATTCGAGTCCACGGGTCGGATGGTCTTGGTTGATTAAACCAAACGAATACCTCGAATCCATTAGCAGTAATACGTAGACGAGGGGTTCGCGCGTGTATCGTTGATCCATACCACTGGCGCAGAAAGGAGCTCGTAAAACGACGATACGAGCAACTTGGATATCGACCGATTCGCTACACGAATATGCTTTCATTAGGATCGACGAGTACTCGATTAAATATTACTGCTATTGCAATAGCATCTCGATGATTTATTCGGTGCTGAAAATTACACAACTTGATTCGATTAAAAGTTTACGCGAGTATCGTATGTTGGTTGCTTTCTAGTTTCGTTTTCTTGGGTACGATTTCCTACGACTTTACTTACTTGTTACTTTTTTTCTCTGTCTCGCTTCCTAACTCTGCTTGTAGGATGTTCGTGTCCATTCCTCTCCACTGTTCGTTCCTGCCCTCTCCTCTTCTCTGCGTTTCACTTTTACTTTAATTTCTTTTACCGACGACGTTGTATCTAGCGTTTAAG
Source organism: Colletes latitarsis (assembly GCF_051014445.1). NCBI lineage: Eukaryota > Metazoa > Arthropoda > Insecta > Hymenoptera > Colletidae > Colletes > Colletes latitarsis. The sequence goes on from NC_135143.1 coordinate 32,148,842, forward strand.
GCGACCAATTTTTGTCCTTGCTGGAAATGCGAAAAGAACCTATCCCCGAGTAAGTGACATTGGAACTTGCTTGGAACTTTCCAGGGCTGATTTCGCGAGAACGAATAAAAGTAATTTCCTAAAGAGCTCCTGGTTCTATTCATCCGTCACCTTGGAACCCAGATTCTTTCTTTAATCCATCGTGAAACGCACCGTTTATGCGTGGCAGGCGTGTAACGACGCGGATTATTTTTCTATCTATAGGGTTCTCGCCAAACAATCTTGCAACAATTTCTTCCTTTCCCCTTCTTCTTCGAAATTTCTATTTCTCGGTGCAATCTGTTTCCCGTTACACGTTACGAACTGAAATTCTTGTTCGGATGTTCATTGAACCGGAAAAAAAGAGGAACGCGCGTCGCGACCAGCTATAGCTACATACGTATACGTATGCCCACGGATAGGTGAGACGTCGTAACCTTTGATTCTTTGAATGGCGAGAAAATCGATAAAGCGCCACTCTTCGTTTATCTGGTACTCGGTTGCCGGTTTATCTATCGTTTCTTCATCGCCGTAGTAAACATTGGAGAGCGTATTACATTGCAGACGCGACGTCTCGTTACTTTTCAACCTTTAATTTATCTGTAAAAAAGTACCGCTAACAAAGATTCCTCTGCAACTTTTATTCTTCTTCTTCTTCTTCTTTGTTAAGGCACAGCATAGAAAAGTCTCAGATTTTCGAGAATCCTAGATTTTTATCCAGGGAATATTTCTCCGTGACGCTTTTATACCCCGAAAGGGGTTATTAAAAGTTTAACAAGTTCCTTGTACTTCCTCTACGGGTTCCCCGACAACCCGTCCTCCATTGTATCGCATCCTTTGATTCGTGTGCCAACGCGACGCAACGGCGAGGCGTAATCGCAATGCGACAGCGAATAAATCCTTGTCAAATCGAGAACAATATCGATCATTCGCCACTTTTCGAAACTTTCGATCCATTTCTCCATCCTTCCAGTATTTCACAATCTTCCATCCGTTTAGGAAATTATTGTCACGTCTCGGGTATACAGGTTGAGGTGGAACGGTTAAAACTACCGAGCAGATGGCGCTTCTACATGGAAAAATAAGTAGGAAAGAAAGAATAACGTTTCAACGTTCGCGGGCTTATTTTCGAGAAAATCGACATTGTAGAGTCGCATCGGATATGCGTGCAATAGAGTACCGCTTGGACTTGATTGCAAGTAGAAATAATTACTAATGGTCAGACGCGGCGGTAAAATTCTATCGAATTGCAGGGGTATCCGTTCAAATGTTCCTTCCATATTCGATTATTTCATAAAGAATATTTCGAAGGAAAAAATGTTATCGATACATTTCGGCTTATTTTTCCATGTAGAATCATTCTTTGGTCGATTCTATGTACTTGCGTCGCGTCGCGTCGTCACTCTCTATGCATACATATTACAATATGGTTTGTTCTTGTTTGAGCTCCGCTCGGTGAAAGAATCGACTTGGAAGACTTTCTGCCAATTAGCTCGTTAAGAGGAACTCTTGTTCGTAGAATTTTCCATTGTAACTGTAACGACTCGTGAAAATAGCGAAGCCTCGAATAGTTTGATCGTCGAAAAGCACCGTGATGGGATGCCGCGAGTCTTTTCGCCAATTTCTTTCTTAGACACGGCCAACGTACGGCTGTTCCCTTGAAACTTTTCTTCGCTGTCCTTGGAAGCGTCCACGTAGAAAGATCCTTCGCGAAGAAGTTGCTTGTTAACTGAGACCGAGACCGAGGCCGCGGGAGATAGTAGTTGGCAGGACCGGGAGAGCTTGGACTCTCGCGGATTTCACTAAAATAGAACATAGATAAAATTTTGTTCGACGCAATACGGTGAAAATCAGATTTTCTCGCGAAAGAGAAAACCGAGGGTTGCGTCGTTGCTAGGCTAGATGCCCATCCGGATCAAGATACTCCGCTTGTCGAAGAGCCTTGATTCTTCGGCGCATCGCGAACCAAGTTTCGATGCTCGACCATGGTTGTTTATTCTGGAACAACGCAGTCTCGCTTTATTCTTAGTTATTTTTTAACGTTTTAATGTAGCAGGTGGAGCCGTAGCTCACCGATCATCGACAAAGGGATCCATCGACGAGGAAAATTCAATAGTCTCGCGTCTGTTACCGATCGAAACCTTGACTTGGTGCAATCACAGACCAGGTATACGGATAGACCTTTCACCTTATGGACTTTTCTGGCCCAATCTGACTGCCATACCGATCTGAAAATTCCGAGGTCATTTTAGCATTCTTTTCTCATGGATGGTGATCAGTCGAGAAACTATGGGCAGACAGCTGTAACGTGTGCGTAAATACATGTGAGTTGACTATGGAAGGGATTAAAAAACGCAATTTTCAAACGACCATAACTCCTACAATAATGAATATATTTCATTGAACTTTCTTTCTCAAGTAGAGATCATGGATATCTACAGAAAAGTATTAGACAACATTTCCGTACTGCGTCACACAAATTTATTAAAAATGAAAAAGGAATTTTTAAGAAAAATCGATAGGGAATGCCTTTCGGCGAAATTGAAAAGTTTCAAATCACTCTGGAAAAATTATTTTCAATCACTTTTGGTGAATAGACTACCCTCGAAATTCTACGCACTTTCGTGAAAAAAATTCTCTGTTTCTGTAATTTCATTTTCTGTCTCATTTTCTCTTGTGTTCATTTCTGTAACTTGTTGGTAATGTTTCGAGTGACACGAAAATGGTAACCCACCCACACACACACACAGAGTTCTCTCTATTTCCTTTTTGCGCCGTTTTCCTCTGTTTCACTTACGCTGTTTATTTTTCCCGTGCCAGGTATCGTCGTTATTTATCGTCGAACGTTGTCGTAATTTTTCACGAGAACGTATTACAGGAGCGCGGTCCCGGCACACCGAGGGCGGAACAACCGCTTGGTTACTCGGTTTCGGGCGAAACGACCTTTTGAAAAATCAGTCGGTGGATGTCTCGTTTCCTCTCGTAACCAGAAAGTCCGAGATTTATGAAACGGCCGAGACGGAGATCGATCCGGTGCGTCGCGTCGTGGCGTGTTCAAGTCGCGAACGCGCCGTTAAGAAGGATTTAATAAAAGGGGCACGTTGGAATAACGTGTCTAGCTAACCATACATATAGTTTTCTGTACGGTAGGTAGTATTTTCGCGCTCCAACTTTCCCTTGCTCTCGCCGTCGCATTTTGCGCGCATGTACAGCGGCGCGTAATTAAATTGCGTTATTTGCATACCTTCCGCCTTCTCCTGTAACTTTGTCGGCAATTATTTACGGTGCATCCACTCGCGAGGACGAGTACGGGCTCGCTCGCTCCAAGACTTTTCGATCGCTAGAATCAGCATCGTGACAAATATTGTACACGGTTATTCGCTTGGGGAATAGAAAATACTTGTTCGATCATTCGATAACGAGCTTTGTCCGGCACTTGTTTCGACTATGCCCTTGCTTCGCATCGATTCGTAGGATAGGACGCGAGGCGAGGCGAGGCGAGACGCAGTCGTTGACCGAAACTTTCGGTGGTTGTTTCGATAAACCGATCCTTGATATACGTATGTAGATCCAGGCTCGTCGAGATTACTCCCGACAGGGGTTTGCGATAGAAGCCTCGAGGGCACAGACGCTTACTCTGTTCGTTAATATCTGTCGGTTTTCTAGAGGGGAATATCTGATCCGAGCGGCGAATATAAAAGAGTGGCTGTGTCGTTGGGTGGTTGTAAGGGAAAGGAAGAAGGAGGTCGAATTGACTCACCTTCGAAAATCTCTGCTCCAACAGGCGTATATCACCGGATTCATCCCGCTGTTGATCCAACCGAGCCACGTGACTGCCGCGAACACAATCTCCTCCTGCCATATGCATTGCGTACAGAATCCCGACCAGAGGTTCACCACGAAGAACGGCAGCCAACAAACGATAAAGACGCCCATTACGATTCCGAGGGTCTTGGCGGCTTTCTTCTCCTTGGCGAATTTCGCTAGTTTACGCGATAGCGAGAAATTCTTTCCCAAATGTTGCTTGTTGATTCTGGCGGAGGGAACCCTGGTCAGGCAGTTGTTTTGCATCGCTGTCAACGGTTCTTCGAGGTCCTGCAAATCCTCGGGCGTACTCGAGGCGGTACGGAACAAGTGTCTGGCGTCAGCGTTTGTCCCGCCTCCTCGATGTATCCTCAAAGTGAGCTCCAATTCGCCGGAGGCCATGATAACCTGCTTAGTACCCAGTTTGAGGCTTCTCGTTTGGATGACGGCGGCTCTGTAAATCTTGTAATAGGTAAAGACCATGACGAACAGCGGCACGTAAAAGCTGATGGTCGAGGAGAAGATTAAATAACCTAGATGCTCGGTGAAGGGACATTTGTCCTCCGGCACCTCTTCGGTTCGAACTGCTCTCCACCAAGCGATAGCTGGGAACGAGATCGCGCTAGAGCAGATCCATACGATGCCGATCAGGATGGCGGCCCGTCTCCTGGTCATTCGTCTCGGATAGGTGAACGGATCGGTGACCGCCCAGTAACGGTCCAGGCTGATTACGCACAGATTCAAGATCGACGCGGTCGAGAAAAGAACGTCCAACGATCGCCATACGTCGCACCAGTCGTGCGTGAATAGCCAACGGTTCTCCAGCACTTCGTAAATCGCGCTGAATGGCATCACCACCAGCCCGACCAAACAGTCCGCGAACGCCAACGACGTGATAAAGTAATTCGTTGCCGTGTGAAGGTACCTCTCCCTCACCACCGCCAAAATCACCAGCGTGTTACCGAACACCGTCGCTACCGAGAACACGAACAAAAGTATCGCTAGACCGGCCCTCTCTGTCGCTAGGTTCCACAAATCGTCCTCCTCCTCTTCGTAACTAGTATTCTGCGACGGATAGCCGCCGCTATAAAAGCTTCTGTTCAACTGTTTACTCGGAACGATTGACTCTTCCTCCGATCCGAGCATATAGATCGCGCTTTCGTTCATTTTTCGTCCCGCGTAGCCAACCGACGACGACAGATCGCGTGCCTTCCCCTATCAGGTCGTCCTCGTCGATTCCTCGACGACGCCGGCACCGCCGCCGTCGCCGCCTTTCCTCCTATCGATTCCTCTATGTCGTCTCATTTTCACTCGATTACATATTATGCGTTACACCTTTCTTTCGAACACGCGATCAAACGATTCTTTTTTTTCCGAGCACAGTCCCCTCGTCTAGCTCGATATCTGAAACAGACGAAAAAGTAAAAGTAAAACCAGAACCCTGCACACGCTAACACATTAACCTAAATGTTACGTTATGCTCTTCCTCGTCTATCCTCGGGGAAATGGCTACATTTTATTTCGATTTGCTCGCAAACCACCAAACTACCCTTCGACCGATGCGACACACTTTAATTAATAGATGGAACAACTCGCGTAAAATACAGCAATTTATCAGTTTCTATTTCCTGCGAAACAAATACGCTGACCGTGACGGTCTTGTTATTATGCCTGATAATTATACTATTTCTTGCCAACGAAAACAGAGATATTTTCTTTTTTTTTTTTTCTACGCCAACCTGTAATTATTTCTCTTCGTGTACCTACCGTTTTAAAATTCTTTATTAGCGTTCAGAGAGGTTTACATTTGATTACACCAAAGGGAAGGAATTTCCAACATGTTACAATCGCTTGGGAAATATGTACCTAGTAGTTGTTGAACCTTGTTTCGATAAATTTGTTCCACAAGACGTAGGACTATCGAATAAAAATAATTTCAATTTAAAGTGATTTTTATAATGCTTCGGACTATTATTATAGAATTATTTTTGCGCGAGTATTTATACGTTAGTACAGTAACCATCCAGTTGACGAGTTTGGCGTGTTTCCTGGTCGAAACGAGCGAACCGTTTCTTCGCCTAAAGTACCGGAATAATTTTCCTCTCGGCGTAATTGTCAATCATTTCGCAGCGGTGCGGCGCGGCGTTCGCTCGAACGAACCGTCGATGCAAACGATTTAGCAATTTTTCAACGGCGTACAATAGACCGCGCGTCTATATTTAGCGAGGAGAAGCGTGGATAAAGAGGCGAGGGAAAGCGGTGTTACAGAGGGGTCTGTGATTTCGTGGCCAGACCGGAGCTTGGAAACAGGGCCGAGCTTTCATCCGTGACCCGGGAGAATGTTTACCGGTACTTGATCAAAGGGGTTTCGATCCACGAACGATCGGGCTAGCCCGCGCTACATCGACTCGAACCTCGGATTTTGTCTCGTACACACCCCTTCGACGTCATCGTAGCCGTCGACGTCGCGTTTCTCGCCGTAACACGTGTCAGGGCCGATAAACCTTGCGCCGCGCCGCGCCGTACCACATCTATCCAACACCAGCCGCACGATGCGGTGCGCTGATACAACCTGACGGTTATTTTCATCAGTCTCGTTTATTCTTTACTTTAAATATGGTATGTATTTTCCCTGTCATTGGCGTGCGCCAGGCTTCTCAGCAGAATTCATATTTCGAAACCGTTTCGTTCCGTTCGCTTCAGTTTCCTTCGTTACCGCTCGTCGAAATTTTAACCTACACCACCTACCACTCCCGTTTCCTTCATTTACACCCAGTACTTGATTACATTTACGAAGGAAGGATTCGGCCCGTTCCTTCTGTCGCTGGAAACGATCGATCGACGATCACTCTGAACTTGTAAATTCTCCTAGGCGAGCAATCGACGATGAAATAACTAATAACCGCGGAAGATAGCAAGGTAGCTTTGCTACCACCCGGTTGCTTACCAAGTTTCAAGCGGTACCAAAATTTCGATCGTTACCGCTATTAACTAATTAAACGACGATTAGAGAGTCGAGAAACTTGCCGTCCCTGATCGATACGACGACGCGACGTTACAACGATCGCGTTACTTTTCCATTGGGAAACGGAACTGTAGCAATCAGTCGATTTCATTTGCTTGAAGAACCTTTTTATCGTAAATGCCGCGGCGTGGCGTTCCTATTAAAAAATAGCGTACAATTTTTCCTCTTTGTGCCTTCAATAAATAAATTTTAAATAAATACGCTTCAACGATGGTCCGTAAATATGACGGTACGGATACGAGTGTGATATGTTTCGCGAGTATTTTTAATGCAGGTTAATTGATCGAATCAAGTTATTTAACCTTGAGTAAAGTAGGACGTTATTTTTATTTAAAATGTCCGTATGTGTACGTATCTAGAAATATACATTCCACACGGTCGCTAATAATGTCGGTGGACCGGTGTCAGGGAGCGGTTAATAACCTTGTATATTATTTCCTAGGGAATGAAAATTGCGCAAACAAGAAACGAATCCAACAGTTTCCTGTATTACGATACATACATATGCATATATCGTAGCTGGTTATTCCTGTTGCCCCATTAACCGTCGAATCGTGCGTCCGGCACGTTCAGGTAAATTATCAGATTCCAATTCATCGTGTTGCTTTACTACCGACAAACACCAAATGTCATCCTTTTCTCAGCTGTTTCTATAATTTTTCTGTTTCGAAAAATCATCGTTCGTTGCACCACGAACAGAGAACTTTTTTACAAAAGTGCCTCTAGGGTAAAGATTACGGCAAAATTACTCGTTCCCGGACGTTCCCTGACAAATGCGTTCTTTTATCACCGTTATAGATTTAGAGGATAACCGTGATCGATTGCCCTCGCGCCAGGAGTAGAAGGCAGCTGCGCAACGAGAGAATTCTTCTCTCGGTTCGAAATAAAATCTGGTGTCGTTTCCGATCCTCTTCACCGTTTTTCTTGTCCGATCAACGTCGCCTCGGTAATAGGAACGATCAGCTTTACAGGTACGATCCTCGGCTGCGATTTTAACGAAATATAGTATTCTCGAAAGGATCTCGGTGGTATTGTGGGAGAATAGAAAGAAACGAACGAGGAATGTAATTGTCCGAGGAGGATGGGAACGGTGGCGGTGGCGGTGGCGGTGGCGGTGATGGTGACGGTAGCGATGATGACGGAGAGAAATAGCTATGGTTGTTTCGTGTGCATTAGCGTTCTCGTTAAATCGCTAATCGAGCGCAATCGTCCATCGAATCGAAATCCTATCGAAAACTGTTCTCTCCTAGAGTTTGCCAATCGATGAATCAGGTTTCTGCGAGTCAACTACGTTGCCCGACTTTCGGGCTCGTGTCGGCCTGTTATCGAAATTTCACCAATCCGACCGATCACCGTCGCGACGATGGTAGGCCGGCCGGGGCGAGTTGCTTTTGTTGCAGCGACCGTAAACTTGTTATTTTTTTATTTCTTTCTATTTGATAGCGAATAGAATGAAAATCCCTGTACTGGACTGGCACGTACCGAGAATTCGGTGAACACGACCGGATGCACCAAAGTTCCAACACTGTGTTTACCCCGATGATTTGTGTCTTGATTTTATTTGCTCGCCTCGACGTGTAAAAAGGCAAGCAAATTAACGAACGAAAACATAGCATCGATATCGCACGATACGTTAAACTCGTCACTCGGAAGGAACCATTGCCGATCGGGCATCCTAACACTCATTTGAAAATACTGTTAAAAAACTTATGATTTTGTTTTAAAGAAAAGGGTAATTGTAGTTTGCACAAGCTCTCGTTCGAATCGTATCTTGTCGATTGTACCGAGAATTTTGCTGATGCGAAACCCGATGACAACGATCGTTGCTCGTAAAACGTTTCACGAGAATTTAACAAGTATTTTGAACGTTACGTTCCTCTTTATATAAAATGCACGTCGTTGGTTGCAAGATAAACTATGGAATCAGGAACGTCGCAACGAAACGAATTAATTTATCGACGGTGCGGAACGATTAGCGTAGCATGGTCTAAAGAGCATCGAGAGTTTGGAAAATTTTTTGGCAAACGCATCTTTACTTTCCGTCTACTTTCTTTTCTATCAGAGTTCTCTCCGATAAATGTCGACGTTGTATACAAGATCCGTTAGATCTCTCAAAGGGCCGTATCCTCGTTAAAGTGAAATTAAATGGTCCGCTTAAAAGATTGGTGTAATCTATCTAGATGGCCGCGTTCGACTAACGAATAGCTGTTTTCGTAGAGAAGGTCCTATGAACGGCGCGGCGCGGGAAATAGATAAATTCTTTAGGTATAATATGTATACTGGCTCGAAAGCGAGGAAGAAACGTTTCCGCCAAGGAGTAAATAAACTTCCACGAACAGGAATATTTCTATTCGGTTACGTGCGGTCCTTGGAACGCGTTACTTCTCGTTACGCGCCTGTTAAATTACACGTGTACGTATGTAAGTAAGCCAACCTATGCGGCGGTAAATACGATTACTTAATCGCGTTACACGCTCCAACGGGATACCGTCCAAGACTCTTTACGCGTCGCGTCGCGTCGCTACGCGTCGTTCCGTCACGTTCCACGATTACGCGAACTGCCTCGCGCGTCATCGATTAACATCCCGATGCATCGAACGTCATCGCGTATACATATACATACGTGAACGTTGATCGAAACACCCGCGCTTCCGCGATAGATGAATCGTTGGTTTATTTCATTATCGCGTACTACGATTAACTTGATATTTTTCTAAAATTTTTTACAATCGTAATAATTTCAACGACATTTCAACATTGTACCATCGATTCCTCTATTTAACACTCGGTACAGACGACTAGCCAACGATAGATATTTACCAGTAATTATTATAGTTTCTATTAGGAATATTTTAACGAAACGTAATTAATCGAGCAGAAGGATCGAACAAGGTCGTGGCAAAACGTTGGTCGCGCAACGAGGCGATGAAGAATCAAGACATAGTCCGAGTACGTCAAACGCGTTCCCTATCTCTACGTTTTGGATGCTAAAATAGGAATACGTGGAGATCCATCTGCTGATGGCGCCCGCATCTGTTGTATGAATCTTGATGTTGTTTCGAGTTCTCTGGGTCGCGTCGCATCGTGTCGCGTGGCGTCGCGTCGCGTCGCGTCGCGTCGCGTCGATTGCGGGCTACGTTTATCGACAGGACATGAAACAAGTTATCGCCGCGGCGCCTATCTATTCAGAGTTCTTTCAGCAAAGCGAGAACCAACAGACTTCCAGTTTAAATAGTTTGTTGCATTTGTACCGTTTAGTGAGATGTGTTCGTTGAGCGATCCAAGTAAATGTTTTTTCAAGTAAAACTCTAGTATCGCCGGTACGTTTATTGGCTGAAAATCACCGTACAATTTAAATCCTGTCATCCTACATATAATGTTAAGAATGAGAAGATGATGATCGCGGGAAAATAAAGGGGCTCGAAGGTATATTCGGCGATGGAGCCGGACCCGGACCCGAAGTCGAATAAATTAAGCAGGAGAGACGATGATCAGATAACTGGACTGTTCCTCGTCGAGGGGTGCTGCAGTCGATTCTGAAAACGCAGGACATGCAATCTCGAAACAGTGTCGCAACAAATTTCAAACAATTACTGCGGTAACTATGAATTAACGCGCGTCGATTCGCGTCGGTTCCTGCGATCGTGTATAAATATAGCCAGCCAGCCAGCCAGCCAGGCATCCGCGCCACTGCACCCTTTCCAACGATTCGTTTCAACTGAAAATGCTGATGCTGTAACCTACCCACATGTACATATACCCCCTTATCCCCCTCACACTCCTTTTCTCCTTTTCCTTTCTTTCTTACGTTGCTATCCTCCTCTCGGAGATGCCGGGCCACGCGATATCTGTCACTAATAGCCGGCAGTTGGTTAAATGGGTTGGAAAATGTGCGCGATAAAGTTGGGTTATTTCCTAAAGTAACCAATTAACCGTGTCAACGTATTACAACTGATTTTCCGTGATTCGATATGTCGACTCGTCGGACAGTTGTACTAAGTTTATTTCCGACCGCAACGAACGTCCGGGTCCATCGACGAAAAATGCTACGAGGCACATTAATTCCTGGTGGCTCCGGAATAATCAAGCTTGTTTAGTTATACGATGCTTTTCGCGAGATTCAACGAGATCGAAAAACGAGTTTCGGTTAGAAAGGATCTTGCCCGATCGGGGATATGGATCTTCCTCTGCTATAACGCACGAAACGTTCTCATCGATATCGAAGAACGCGTCAGTCTCCATTTAAACACTTGCAACGATCAAGTTTAAATAACCTGCCTTTGATCGCTTTACTCTGTTCATTAGTTTTTTAGCGTTTTTTAGCGTTTCCCTATCTTGTCGGATCTAACAAACGCATACGTATGTACACGTTAAAGGCGTTGTTAAACAGCGATCGATCGATACGTCGTCGTGCCGAATCGACGGCCAACAATTATGTAGATTAACGTGACGTTAACGAGTTTCTGAATGTTTCACCTGTTGCTTATCGCGTCGTCTATTCAAAAGCATTGTTACCCAGGCGACGAAGAATCGCTCGCCGATCGGGACTCTCTACAGCATCATCGTAACTTGTTGCTAAATAGATACAATATAGAATGTTTAGCGGCATATACGTATATGTATGTATATTTCAAGTATAGGAACTTTGGTGCTTTGTTCGTACCGTCGACAAGTAACGCGTAATTTTGGGCCAAAGTCCGGTCCACTTATCTCCGAGCAACTACACTTTCGATTTACGAGCGTATTTTATGAAATTCCTGTGAGCCTTCGCCCGATGCGCGAATCCTCTGCTATTGCGTTACAATGAAACATCAGCTCCTCTCGTTGGATCAAAAAATGCCGATCGATCTTTATTTACAAGTTAAAGTTTCTTTTGCGTCCAGTTTCGTTGTATCGCGAGTATGTTCGAACACGCCACACGTTGTACGGATTTTCTCGATTAACGCGTTGACGCAGTGTGTCGACGCTATCGACCAGAGCTTTCTATACTATACATTTAAATTGTATATTTTCGTAACATCTCTGCGCGTTGATGTATTTTATTTTCTGTTTGCTACCGGTCGACGATTACCGAGCGTGCTCAGAGTCTACGGATATATCGTATATCCTGGTCAGACTTACAAGAAACTTTCGTCTTGTCACTTGGTTGTACATACGAACGAAACAGGTGGCTAAATCCCGATAAATCCTTTCATTCTTTTCACGCAGGCTAGCGAACCGCGAACCAAGCGAAAGAAAATCACCGGTATCCGGTACCCGGGACTCGAGACCCGAGATCGGGGGTTCGATTAACGACGACGAGGTGAGATGAGGCGCGGCGCGGCGCTGCGTCGCTTATGCCTTTCGATACAGCTGTAAATATCAACGGGCTGACGTAGGTATGCAAGAATAAAAATACGTCGGTACGCTAACGATTATTAACGCTAACAGGGGTAAATTAATTTAGTCCAATCTATCGACGATGCTAATTAACGTCAACTTTCAATCCTATATCCTTAAAGTGGATCAACTTAAATTCCTACTGGGAGGTTAAGGTTAGATCATGGGTTGCCAACTACAATGTACAAATTTTAATCAAAGATTGCAAACGGTTGCTTGTTTTCTGTATCGGTTACAGTCAGCGAGAGCATCGCGCGATGGAGTATCGTCGACGTGACAAATAACAGTAATTACGCGACGCGTTATTGACAGCCGTGGCGAATTACGCGGTCGATGTATGTACGTGTACATTTAATCAGGATGTTGGAATTGTAAATTATTTTTGTTGGTTTGTTCGGCCGTGAAATTGCGTTTAAAACCAACGGTGGAAAAAGAAACGGTCGAGTGCTTTGAAATTTCAATCAGAAAATATTCGACGCACACATTTAAACTGCGTGTTGTTTGACGACTTGCTGGCAATTGGACGAATCTGAGAAAACACTTTTACGAAGCGTACGCACGTTTAAAAAATTGTCGCGCCGAGCACTGTGCCGAGCTGAAATCTCTACCAACGAAACGAAACCTTGATCTCATATGTAGAGCCCGGCGATTATTTCGACGAGACGGTGTATACGGCCTCGAAAAGGCTAAAATCTTAACCTAGACCTAAACGCATATACATATGTAGATAGCATCTCGTTATCGAACCTAACTCGTAAGATTACGCACGCATACGAGCCGTTGCTCTTAACCGTCGACCGCCTATGTAATTACTTGCACACCTTACGAGCCATGCTTTTTATAAACGACCTTTTTTTTACCTCGGTCGAGCGACGGAGGTTGTGGAAGGCATAGTCGTGGCAAGCACCGCTGGAAAAATTCTTCACCAAGTAACGAAGCGTGTTTAGGCCCGTAACGCGAGTCGCGCGCCTTTACGCCTTTACGCGTTCGCGCCATTACGCCTTTACGCCCTTACGGGCAGTCAGCGCAATCCCCGACCGGACCACCTATCAAACCGTACTTACTTTATCAACAGATTTAACAATTTACGACGTTACTTTTCATTTTTCTTCCTTTCGTTTCCTACGAGTAATCATACGACTTTTCTGCCGATATCATCGTCGACATTTTCATCTTATGCTTTTTAGCCGGAAATTTCGCTAAATTACGCTCTTGAAAATGTATCGTTGTCGTAGGACCTGTCGTAGTAAATTCATATCTTGTCTACGGTAGACGTTGCTTCCAAACTCTAATTCGATCTAAACCATTTGGTTTTTGATACAACCTACATATGTTGTACGTTTCTTTTCTAACGAACAAGCAAAAAAGTAAATTACGCTTAAACGTCGAAGCGAGGAACGTAAAGGGAACATAAAAGAAAACGTTCTCGGTCAACTATAATAGAAACGTGTCTAGCTCGCGTAGCTGTTATTTTGTAGGGAGGGTGACAAGGGGAAAGATATTTGGTTCGCGTAGCAACCTAATTTCCATTCTATCCGCGCAGCTCGCAACAAGATTCTATCGATGCTAGGTTATAGGGCTCTCGGATAATACATAAAAATGATACCAGAATCGGATAAAGTTGTAACGGAGGAGCTGCAGCAATTCGACATCGACGAATTGCTGCTTGTTTGCCTAAACAAGTTTTCGTACATGTATGTATTATGTCACGGTAGAAAAATGAATTTACATTCTAACGAATTAATGATTAAAAATCAATGATGCGTAACAAAAAAATAGTATACAGGGTGTTTGGCCACTCCTGGGAAAAATACTTTATGGGAGATTCTAGAGGCCAAAATAAGACGAAAATCAAAAATATCGATTTGTTGATCGATGGAAAAATTATTTTCGGTTGCGGGGGTCAATTACAATAATTTCTGCTGAATAGACATACCCCCGAAATCCTACGTACTTTCGAGAAAAAAAATTCTTTAACGAAAATATACCGTGTGGCCGGAAATGTTTCCATTAACTTTTTAACGAAGCCTCGATCGACAAATTAGTATCCTTGATTTTCGTCTTATTTTAGCCTCTAGAATCTTTCGTTAAAATTTTTCCCAGGGGTGGCCGAACACTCTGTATACCTAAATAACAACATGGTTTACAGTACTGCCGGGATCGAAGTTTGCCATTCGTTCTCGGCTTAAGGGTTTTATGTTGTTAATACGTACGTAACTCTACCTCCTACTTCATAGATACGTATGTAAATAACCGTTTGAAACGAGAATTCTTCTTTTCTTTGCCAGATTGCTGTTCGATCGAAACGAAAGGGTGAAAAGGAGAGATACGTATGTAGTCGTTATTCGATAGAGTCGATGATAAACTCGAGAGTTTGCTCGCGACAGCTTCGTAAAAGTTGACAACTTTGCAACGTGTACGCCGTACAATGATTAGACGTAGAGTAACAACAAGTTACGAGAAAGCTCTTTCGTAGGATTATTTTAATCGAAAGTTGGGTTACTGGCAGCGATAGCGGGAGAGGTGAGTGTCAAAGCGATACGTGTCGTTGAAACTTGATATCGCGTATGCTTTCCAAATGGTAAAGTAGTTGGTACAAGTATGCCCGGACTAGTTTGCTTCGAATCGTGTAATCGAGTTGGAAAGGTTCGGTCGATCGGTAGATTCCATCCGAAATATGTAAAACGTAATTAGGAAATTTTCGGGTACGCCTATGTCCTGATCTTAACGGCGAATCTGCCAAACGAAAACAGATGATCGTTTGTCCATCCGTACGTTGATACATTTTTATTTGTCGAACGATATGCGATTAATGGCCCGTGAGCTCGTTGGCGTATTTGATCGTTAATCTGTAATAAAAGAAAGAGGCATTTTTGCGCAACTGGAGAATTTCAAAGTGGTAAACTAGAACGCCGCGTCGCGTCGCGTCACACAGAACCAGCGTATATGTACATATATTCGTTGTTTCCTCATCGGCCGTTGTTGCGTTTGTCGTATCTAAGCCTAGCTTAACAATGTCTCGGAGAAAGGACGAGGGGATCGTTCCTGGACAAGATAGTTTCACTGGGGAAAAGGACTAATGGCAGAGGGTGGATAACACTTGGGTCAGTGTCACTGGTTTTCCTCTTTTCCTCGTTGATCTCTTCGTTTCGATTAACGGGGATCCTGGAGACGTCGCGCCGCGTGGGTCGAGAACGAATGTCGATATGTATTCCTTCGCACAGGAAATACCGTTTCATTCTCTATCTACGTATCGAGTGTTATTAAAGTCGACGCATAACGCGTCGCGTGGTTTCCTTGAAAAATAATTATATGGAAATAAACGAATCGTTAACTTATTTGTTGTCCGGGTTTTTTCACTCGGCCGCAGATCGATGGAGATCGATAAATATTTTAAGCATCGAACCGTATAAATGTTTCACGTTCTCTAAAGTACAGTTTAACTTTGTCTCTCCAAGGTATATGTAGAACAGAACGCTATGCTCGGAACGAAAAGTGCAAAATTTGACAATTAGACGGTGAAGCTAGGCGGTAAAGCTGCACCAAGGATTTCACTATTGTTTAATATAGCAGCCACAGTGTGCATAATAAAATACTAGTTGGCTCGGGCTGTGCAGAAGATGCAAACTCGTCGTAGTGCGATAGCATTGGGTCAAGAACCACCGATTACTGGTTGTTAAAGGGAACCGTTGCGGTCAACGAGGGATCTACGAGGCTCGATTACGCTGCTGGAAATTGAAAGATTGACCGGTTGGTTGTTCCTCGTATGCCGGAAGTTATCCAGTGTCAATGACTCTTTTTTTCTTTCTTCCTCTTCCTCTCTCCTTCGGCCGAGTTCTCTTCTCGTCTAAATCGAAATAGGTAAACGCGAGAATCTGTCGAGAATTTGTCGTTAAAATACGATATCCGATAAGAAAAGAGTCTCGATAAAGTGTTTTAGTAGGTTATCGTACTAGAGTAAAAAATAATCATCTATATTGGGTTGTACGTATCTAAGGAGAGTGTGTGGTTTGCATGGAACGTTGTTAAGAAAGTACTCGGAAATCCGACGGTAAATTGTTAATAATAGTGTCGAAAACTAGCATCCAAGCGACATAAACGCTTGTTTCTCGATTCTCACGATCGAAATTTCTATTCCCTATCGAGATTCTGTATATTCGTAGATTATGTACCATGGTTTCTATCGAGTATCGAAAATCTTGTAAGGTTCGGATTTCCGGGATGGGAAAGCATCGAGGGCAGCTAATCTCGGTCTTTACCCTCGTTGCTAGTAAAAAGTTCGAGTTGCATTTCAAAACATTAATGCCGTTAACGGGCAGGTAATTTAGGCGATATAGGGAGTTTAGGGTGAAGAAAAAATTGGTATGGAAAGTTGAGCGAACGATCGTATCTAGGCGAACATTTTTCGTTTTCGGCGCAATTCTCGGATCTCGGGATACTCGAGACCCTCTTAACCCGATTGGTCGCCGTCTCCCCCCGAGAGGATATTAGTCCGATCTGATCTAATGGAACCACGAGAACGTTTCTCCCCGTCGCGAAACTTGGTTATCGATGTTCTGTCGTCGGAAAAAATCGTCTACAGTCCCTTTTCCTTTCTTCTATCTGTAAATTTCTTCAGCTTGGCGTTTCAGCTACTACTCGTTCGTTGAAATCATCGAGCGATACCATTCGAATGTTCGTACCGTACCGCGAAATCCAGAATTAATCGAATTACGCGAATAAAATAGTTTCTCGTCGATTTCTTGGGTTCTTTGGTGTCGTACGAGCGCGTTAACAACGGCCGGGGTTACGGTTTAAACGTTAGGCTCGGCACGGTGAAATAATGGAAAAAGAGTCCGAGTAGAGTCCGAGTAAGAGAATCGTTGGTCGTACTGGTATTCGACGAGAGTAAAAAGATAAATAAATAAGACTCGTTAAACGTTACCTGACATCTAAATCCTGTGAACCACGTTGCTTAGTCTTCGTTGTCTCCCGAGGTGCTTCGGTTGGACGGATTTATCGTTCCGGGAAGGGTTTCATTAAGGACGCACAATTAAACCCGAAAGTAATTCGATCCTGGTGTAATCGGGTGACGGTATTCGTGGATGCACGTTACCAAGTTATTTACTCGGTATAGAGAAACCCAACACTAGAGTCACCAGCGACGAACAGTTGTCGATCAACACACGCGGCACCTAGTACGCGCACATCCGTCCGATCGTGCTTTTCCCCATGGACCAATATTTCTGCGCGACAAACGGAAACGAATCACCGTGTGTGCACGGCAACGAACCTCTCCGTAGGTTCCTTCGTGTCTCCTCGAGGTACCGACTCGTCCGGCCTGAGTCGAACCTCGATACACTCCGTTCGATATTATTTCCGGTATCCGTTTCGTGCTTTTCTTCACGTTCACCGTTTTTCCATCTTTTCCCGTTCTGTTCCTGGCCCATCGGTGACGATGCGTCCTCGACGTTTTTCCCTCTTTGAACAACGTCGAACATTACGATACGCGTTACGCGCGTTTCCTCGAGCTACCGACGCGAAGGAAGCTGGGATAGATCGTACGACCTTTGTCGGCCAACGATCAAGGAAGGATGTTCGGAGGAAGATTTTCCATCGACGAGATTCAGCTGAAAATGCGAAACGCTTGTCCGTCGACTTGCGTTTTCTTCGCAAACTTCTCCTCTACTCGACGCGACGCGACGCGACGCGACGCAACGCTTTAGCGCAGTTCCATGCAGTCAGGCATCGCATCGTAACGATAATCGACGACGCATCGTAACGATAATCGACGACGCATCGTTTCGAAGAAGCGATTTCAACCGCGTATTGGAGATTCCTAAAAGTATAAATGAGATGCTTGCGAAACGAAAACGGAGCGAACCAAGTACGTAATTCGATTCGAACGACACAGCACTACGGATCAACACGGCCATTTTCATTTGTTCGAGCAACACAATTCCAAGAGTAAATAATTGTTAGACAGGTCCAGAGTGGTTCGTTGAACGTAAATGTCACCTTTTTAAAGCAGCGTTTACCTTTCGAAAGAAATTCTGTCGGAAAAGCCTTGGATCCATTTATCGGTTTCCTCTCTGGGATAAACCCTCCCTCCGGTTGTGCAGTTCACGTAACGAAGAATCGGTAGAATGACACGAACGAGTAAAAAACGTTTTGTTTCGATCGATCTCGACTTTTTCGTCTTGGAAAATTGAAAAGGATAGACAATATATCGACCAATTGAACTTTTCTTAACGATACGACTAGTTTATCGCTGACTAGCTAGCTGGTCGACGATCAATCATCGATCAACGAATACGCGTATACATTTTATACGACAACTAATTTCGACAACGTAGAAAATGCTAATTCTCGACCAAAGGCCAAATCTCGACTGTCCGAAGCTGTTAGTCAATCTTAAGAGATCGTTGCTAAACAGTGCAATCTCGATACGAATCAATTTGCTTCCAATTAACGGAAGAATACTAACTGTCTGTCAGGTAGCACTGTTTCGAGACACTGCACCGATGCAGCGGCATCTTCCCAGCTCCGATGACTTTCGGCGACGGTGTTGCTCGATTCGCGTGAATCCCTCGATTTATTCCAACCACTCGATCCTACACACGGTACGTTTTTACAGAAATCTTTTTACAAATACCTAAAGATAAAGAACGATTTGAGCCAAGGTTAGTCTCGCGTAGAAAAAGGTATCGTAACAGACGTTCTCCAGCGGTACGTGGTACTCGGTCGAGGAACACATCGGTTACCAAAACGGTCAGCATTTCGCCTAATTGTTCGTGCACGTTGCTTCTGGTAGGAACGTGTTCAAAGTCGACCGTTGTTCGTATTACTTTGCGTCGCCGATACCGCGAAATCTCGCTGAATCTCATCGAACGGAACATCGGGATCGTCGTTCTAGTCGTTCTGTCGTCGTCCATGCGGTGAGCCATGACGACCATGATAGGGGATCATGATACCGTGGGAGAACTTTAATGACTCAACCCGCATACGTACACGACGCGATTAATCGGATAACTCGCGACCAAGAGACAAACAGAGAGTCGATGGGGTACAAGGCGGGAAAGAGAAACGACGCACGCACGCACGCACGCACGCACGCACGCACGCACGCACCCACACGCACACAGAGAAAGAGAGAGAAAGAAAACGAGAGCGAGAGTAAGAACGAGAGCAATAGCGAGAACGAGAGAGAGAGAGAGAGAGAGCGAGAGTGGGGGGGGGGAGAGAGGGAGAGAGAGAAAGAGAGAGAGAGACAGTTGGACTCGCGATTTTCGTCCTGGAGGACGCCGCGCCGGGACGTGTTTCGCGGTTTAAGAGGAGCGACTGGTGCCGCCGCGTGGCCCCAAACCTCTGCTCCCTGTGACGCTTGCGCTTCGCGTACAACGGCACCCTCGCCGCGACGCGTCGCGACGCCCTTCCTTCCGATATGCCCACGCAATTCGGACTGCGACTAACCACCGTGTGCGATTCGCACATTGCTTCCAGCTACCGATAGCCGTTACAATTTCTATCCTGGAATATCATTCGACAATGACAAGCTTTTTAAAGCCTCGAAACGTTTGGAAGGTACGATGAGCTTCTCAAGTCTTGACGAACCGCGAATCTTTTCCAATCTTTAACTTTACGCTATTCGAGCTCCGTCCGACAGGCCGATGCATTTTTATTCTCCTTGTATTTGTTCGAGAGGATCAGTTATTCCATCCAACATCCAACATCCACTACAATCGACAAGGTTGTTCGGTCCAGTTTCAACATAGTTTCGAACTGACAAGCAGATGATCTTTCGGGTTTACGAATAGACCACCCGTATATGGATTAAAAACGGCATTAAGTAGTTCTGATTTACTTTGAACGAACGATAAGGAACAGAGCACCGAGAATATCTATTTTTCTAGCGTCCTCGTCGATGGAACAATCTCACGGTTAATCTTGAAACTCGATAGTTGGCTACGCAACGAATATGTACATACGTGCCTCATGCTCGTACACCTTTCGCGTAATCTCTGTTAGAAACTGTGCAGTAAACGACTTGTTTTTATTTCACATGCAACGTTTCTTACACCGTTAATATTGTTTTAATCGTCCAGTGGTTTAGAAGGAGCACCCGAAAGAAACTCTGAGTCGTATTTGCGCATTCCATTCCGAAATTTCAACGAGATAACGAATATTTTCAAGCAGTTCCGAATATTTTGGATTTTTCTTATCGGTCCGATTGCCTCGATGTCGAGTCGCTTACACGGTTCTCGCATTCCTCGGAATCTTTGCACTCGCCTCCGAAACACATTGGTAGTTTGTTCTTTACGCTGGTGCAAGGTATTCTTTCCGGCAGTGCAGACGTCGATATGCCTGATGGGAGAGAAATTTTTAACAATCGAGTTTACCAATCGGTTACCGGTTTCGCGAGACGTTAGTTAATTCGATCTGCTCGAAATTCGAAATCAATTCCGAGCTCTTAACGTGCGCAAACCGATCGTTTAAATGCTCCTCGAGATTAACATGCTGCTGGCATAGTAGCACCAAAGAATGTACATATTTAAGATACCTCGGGTCATTATTATTTCCAGGTGAACTAATCGAACGAGGATCTCGTAGCGTACGCGTTCGCTGAATTTTCGCTAATTAGGGAAATAAACTGATCGATTAGGAAAACTTGTATCGCGGCGTTATTGATTCATCGATGTATCCGGGACGGGTCGGGAAGGGTCGGGAAGGGTCGGGCGGGATCCGGGCCGGAGGAAAGAGGAATTAGCGATAAACGTCGTGGCAGTTACCGGCCATTCCTAAGGGATAACTGGTAATTCCGGTCTGGTTATAACTGTATCCGTAAGCAACCGTCGGTAGTGGTTTTTCGGACGGACGATTCTGAGCTTCCTGTTGGCTCGAACAGCAGCTAACTTGGTTGCAGCAGCCCCCGTTGCAGCACCGTCGTCTCCAAGAACAGCAGCCGCTGTCGTTAACACCGGAGGCTCTCCTGTCGTAAATACACCGAGAATGGTTCGTTATTCGGGGGGGGAGTTTCCCATTCGTTTTAATTTACCCGATCGTTCTCGTAAACTTTGATAATTAAAAATAATATCAAAGACTCACGGTGTATCGACGACTGTTAAACTTTCTCTTGGGTAGGATGCAGCAGCAGCAGCCCTAACCCCTTCGAGCAATGGTTTATATGTTCTGAAAGGAGAAAATTATCGATAATAATTACGCTGACCAGCAAATACCACCGATTAGAAAGAACGAAATTAGAAATATGCGCTTAACTACAGTGGTCGCACATGATACTCGAGCAATTTAGTTGTTGAAAAGATCCGATCGTTAACCGTTCAGACGACTGACTCTACGCTTATCGAACGTCATAGAATTGAACATCGTTGTTGGAGAAATATTAATCTACTATGTTCGTTGCGTACGTACACTATCGACCATCAATGTAACGAACGTTTACTTTAATTTTATTCCAACGATCCAAGTATTACCGTTGTCTAGAATCGTCGATGGGATTTCTTTGCGTTTAAATTATCTTCTTCTTTTTATTTTTTATTGCTTCCAGAGCTGATAACAGCAGTATAAGTTTAAATAACAATGCATATTCAAGTATTGCGACGAAAGGGTTATATACGAAATGATATTACATCGATTGTAAAATAATAATAAATTCTTCTTATCGTTGTTGTTGTTTTATAAAAGATCGTCGGCGGGTCTCGTAGACTTTATTTCCTATCGGCGCAACATCTCGACGGAGCCTCCGGTTCTTTCGGCTTTCCTTTATCCTTACAGCAACCGGACATACAACAGCCACCGGCCGCCTCCCTGGCTCTGAAATTTCGATTTACCTTTATCTACCAATCGTTGCTTACTTTGTTAACAAATATTTCTATCGTGTTATCTCGTGTTATCTGGTGTTATTGCGTCGCGTTCTCTCATTTCCTAATAAATAAATTATTTTCTTTGGACGTTATTCTTATATTATACACCCGTATGGCCGGCGAGTTTACCGTTCAACGCACAAGTGTTTACCCGTTGTTCAACCCCTTTGAGGACAAGCTTTGTTTAAAAAGTTCGAGGCTGGTTACTTTCCCTGGGCGCAACAATGTTTTGGTTCCTTTGGTCCACTCCCGCCGGTACAACACCCTCCTTCCTCCTGGGTTCCAGAACAGCATTTCGAACCGCAACAACCGCCGACTGTCTTTTTCTCTCTGCACACATTCAGTCGAGTAATTCAGTTACGACATTTTATTATTCTCTCTAGACGCGATACCACCACAAGCCTTCCATACATAATTTTTAACTTATGTTGGATACGCGCGCGGATAACTATTCTCTTGTTATATCGTGTAATCTTAAATTAGAGCTTATCGATTCGCAACTAGTTTCTTTCAAACGAGACAGTTGGCTGGCTGGCTGGCTGGCTGGCTGGCTGGCTGACTGACTGACTGACTGACTGGCCTGCCTCTTTGGCGTTGAACATATCTGCGCTTATAATTATCATGACAGTTCGCGCTGATGGCCATACAGGTATTTAAACATTATCTTTTCGATGTATGGAGATGGAAACGGAACCCTGAACCTTCTACGACCGAACAAAACGACGATCGATGTTAAGCGTGCGTCGATATGTAACAGCACCGAGAGACATTTGAATTTTCTAGGCGTTTAGAGGAGCAAAGTTCGTTAAGAGTAAGAAAAGTCATACTTCCTCGAGCAACAGCCGCCAAAGTCTTTATCCTTGCCCTCGCCGCCATTCTTTTTCTCGCCACTGTGGACACAAGGTAAAAAAATGTATCATCTCAAAGAAAGGAATGCATTTAAATACTCGCAACGTGTCGAGCGTATTTAAGTGTATTTTATATGTAGATATAACGTATCGATGGCACGCTCACTGTTCGCATTTGCACGTCACTTGACCCGCGTATCCTTTCTGGCTGGTAACTTTTCTAAACACGAGAGAAACGTTTCGTTAATCGTTACTGTTAATTTAATCGTAATAATAAATCGAGACTCACGAGCAATGATCGCACATGATGAATTCTCTATCGTCTATAAACTCGCGTCTTTGAAATGGAGAAAAATCACGGTAATTTACTTGTAGAGACTGAAAATTTCGAGGTTTGTCGAAAAATGTGTCGACTGGGTTGGTTCTCTTGACGAAAACAAATGTACCGATCGCGTTTCTTCGTTTATTTCGACCGGCAGTAGTTTTTCAATGCGCGTAGCCGCTCGATTTCATGGGGAAATTCGAATCGCGCGAACACGAAAATCCCCCTAATTCGCCATCTTTGATCAAATTAGCAAGAACCGCGTGTACCAGCATACTTATTTATTCATTTCCCTGACAATATTTAAAAAGAAGCTGCAGTGTGGTTTAGTCGGCACCCGATCGCAAACGCAAAGTGCTGTTTCACAATTACCATTGGATCGTAACGGTCGCGTGAATATACATATTAATTAACCTGAGTACGCCGCGCGGCGGGGTATTACTGCGACACACAGACACCAACTTATGATAGACACCCGCTATTTCGAATTGTTGGTATACAGCCTGATCCATATAGGTGAAACTGTTGTTGGATAGATTGTTAAAATCACGTCTTGTTGTTTCTCAAATACTCTTATCCGATCTTTGACACGTTATTTTCGATCGATTCGAAACGAGCAGAATCTTTTCTACGCGTACATAGATAGTTTCTCGCGAATCGTTGCATCTGTATCTACATATACGTATTTTCCGAGGTCGATAGAAGGAAGGATTTTTCGACTCTCGTTCCAATAACGGGGGGGTCAGGTGGTTCTATTTTGTTACAAGTCGGCCGACGACTTTCATCCTCGATAGGAAATACATTAGATAGATTTTAGGTATGAATGTTTCTAAACGGACTAGTTTTCGGGATTCTGTCGTCGCAGGGTGCGCAGTTATACGGTATCTGTCTCGCGGGAAATAGCTCGCATTCGATACAATACGGTAAAATGTTTCGATCGTACGCAAATTAAAGGCACGCGAAACACCGTTTTCCCCGCTTATTTATCATTTTCTGGTTCGAACGCCAGGCAGAATACAGAATATTACGTTACCAAGTGAAACGAGCCGAAACGTTTGCACCAGATGGAATGCACCCGCGAACCTGCTCGAATGAAACGGAATAAAATTTTGACGATAAAGCTCGACGAAATTGCAAATATTTTCCCTCGTTTGAGCAATTCTGAAAAAGTGAAACGCCAAAAGAGTAAACTTTACAGAGATTCGATTCGATTCCATTCGGTTCGATTCGATTTATGAAATTGGAGAGTGGGAAATTACATACCTCGTAAAGTTGCCGAGCAAAATGATTATTAAAATTGTAATTGTTTATACTTTCAGATACGCTAACGTAAATGTACGTTTCCAAGCGCATTAATTCGGTGAAAATTTCAGTTTCTCCTCTCAACTTGGACATTTGTGCCAAAATCAGATTTTATAGAATGGTATGCGGTATAATATGCGATACCGTGATCGGAACATTTTCATCGCGAGTCTAGCGATACGTAAAACACTGTAAGAATTAAGATGGTCGTTGGTCTTTAAGATCAGCGACGTAAAGAAACCTAGTCTTAACTTGGTTAATTAACTTGAAATTAAGCTTAAATTAAGCACGAGAAACATTGCTAGACAGTTAATTACCGGGGTGATAAAAGGGCAGTCGCGGGCAGCGTGATTGAAAAACTTGTCGTACAATGGGGAGAATTTAATTTTCCTTGGCGATTTTATTCGACGTGTCCTCGGTGGTAAGTTGTACGAAGGCCAAGTAGAAAATTTTCGTGCATATACACGTAAACCGAATGTCGGCCAATCGGTCGATTCAGAGCACGACAGACAAATTTATAGTTGGGGTAAAAAGCGCCAACAGATTGTTGGAAAAACGCCAACATACCCACTCTCGATCCTTTTTCACGGAAACGAATATCACACCCTGATCTCTGACCGATTACATGTATCTACACTTGCATAAATCTCTGTTTTTACGTTGCAGTTTTCGCTGTGATGCGCCTGATTTCCGATGGATTTCGCGCGGCATCGTTCAAACTCTGGATGGCTATTTTCAATGTCTCGGTTAAAGAAGAAAACTACGTATAGCATGAAATATCCAAGATGCCAGTACCGTATTGTATACCATAGGTATGTATGTACCTAGCTACGTATGCAAATTCAACGCGTATCTCTTTTTTTCGCTTATCGAGCATTAGACTTAAACTTTGAACGCGGATCAAATTACACGCGTATACCTTTTATTTTCGACAGAAAATACCGTTCTCTTACAACGCTAATTTTAAGATCGTAGAATGCGTGCATATCTACTATAATAGAATTTTTCGTCTCAATTTCTGTATCCCGTTGCGAAAGATTGCCGCTTCTGCGTATCGATTACTTTTTCTTTCAATTTGCTAACCTTACCGACATTGATGGTTGTTAGGTCAAAGAGTTCCCAGAATCACCGTTTTTAAACGTAGAGTGCGCAACAAAACAATTCGTTTCTCACCGAGTCGATACTTTAGTTTCATCGGATCACAGACGAGGTATACGCGGCGCAGACAACATATACGAGTAGACACCTTATGAACTTTCCTGGTCCAATCTGACTGTCGTACCGACCTAAAAATTTACAGGTGATTTTAACCTCCTCTTCTCATGGATGGCGGACAAGCAAACAGACTAGTTGCGTGTAAATGCATATGAGTTGACAAGTACGAATTGTAAATAATTTGCATGTAATCATCAAAGTGAAGAATCTTGTCATCTGCTATTATAAATCGACAAAAGTGTATTAATTTGTACATAATATCGATATGTTTCGAAAATCAAGGTATTTACGTTGTTCTAGTAAGTCTTTGTTCATTCGGTTTGTATCCGCGGTTTCTACCTGAGGCATCCCTCGGGTTCGTCGCGAGCCCGTCACCTAAGTCACGAGCGTTAAGGGCCATCATTCGTACTTGGAAAATGAACCTAGCAAGACGTCAAGTGTCAAGCGCGTATCGGCGATGTTACTATAATAACAGATTGCGTTAGAATATAAGTAGAAATGTATAGAAGATTATAAGATAAAGAAGCGTTCTCCAGCGTTTTATTAAATACTACCGAAGCGTGTGAGTACATTTGAGTATGAATGATCGATATTAAGGTACATATTAGTATTCTGATATGCAAGGTCCATACGTGCAGTTGCACATTCCATTTTTGTTTTTAAAAAACATGTATTGACATTTTGTTAGGTTTTTCATCCGTTGATTGGGCAGTTCTTTTAAGAACTCGAACTTCTCGATAGCTTCTTCTCTCTTAGATAGGTATAGGAATTCCTCTTGTTCGGACTTTTGAACGGAGGCGAATATGTGGCGATGTAGGTTGGCAGAAGACGCGGGGGTAAAATGACCGATCGAGTAAGGTCGCGCTGCTCCTTTTCTCGCCGCCTGTCTATCCGGCTGGAAAATTCGGCGAGGTCGGATTAATCCCGGAGTCGGGGATTACCGCCTAGATCTACCCTTTAGATTAGAGGGTTAACCTCGCCGCATAACTGTCCTCTTCGTACCCGTTGCTTTAATAATAGTGTTTTGCTAAAGCGAACAGACCGCGCACGCTCCTAGTCTATGCGGCAAACTTTTCTTCATTTTATCACAGACCAGGTATACCTCGTCGTCTCTGATTTCCGTCAACTTATCTTACCCACCTTTTCCTATCCAAACGTCTAGGTACTTAAACGTTTCACTTTCTGGCAACGATCACAGACACGTTATCGACATACTCGTAAATGTTAAATGCAAATCGTGCCATGACCGTAAACCTTGTCTAGAAACCTTGTCTAGAAACCTTGTCAGAGGGTAACGAGTCAAGTTTTCGTATTCCGAATATGAAGTGAATATCGGGAATAAAGGCAATAATGCGCCAATAAATGCGAACAAAGTATTCCTTTTTACTTTCGGTATATTTTTCTACAGAGTTGTATGGTTTCGCTAGTGGCATTGTACAGCCAAGGTATACCATATACCTACGTATTTTCATCCTATGGGGAAACTTTAACAACACCGTAACTCTATTATGCCCGTCCTCGAAGCAAGACCAACTTTTACGAATCGACGTTTCTTTTTTTTTTTATCGTCTATAATAACGGATATTAAGATGAACCGTTTCTAGCGGGACACACCGTATCAGGAATAAGAATGTTCGAAAGGCTTAAAGACTGTTTAGTTAGCTTGGAACTTGGCTTGTTAGTTAGTTAGACCGGGAAACAAGAAGACGTGCCGAGTATGCCATCGTTATAGTCTGTCGTTCACTCACCACCACTATCCTTTTCTTGTCTAGCCTTCGCTCTATTTCCTCTTTTTTCGCTTTTTCCTCTTTTTTTCACTCCCCACTTTTTCTACTCGAATTCACTAGCGACGCCTCTTTTTTCGTCACTGCGAACAATTCACCCTTGCTCTTTCTCCTACGCATGTTGTTCGCTCACGCTCGCAGTTATTTCCACCATCCCTGACCCTCGCCTCCTTCCCTTCAACCCGTCGCGCTGACCCTACTCTTTTCTGCGCGGAGAGCTTAGGGATTGTTTTAATACCCCGATGGGCAGAACTGTGACCCAGTTCCACACCGGTGAATATACATACATAGACACGACCTAAGCTACGTTTTCAAAAGTCAGCCGAAGGCACGTGCTCGAAATCGTCCCATCCACGAAGCGAGGCACGTTCCTCGCCAGACACGAGACAGTTACCTTGCTATCTTGGACGATTATACCAACCTGCATCTATTCCTCTACAAACAATTATTTCTTCCTCTTTACTATTTTTCAACCACCACCAAAGATCTTGTCTGTAAAATCTATCGATTGCATTCGTTTAGAATTCGTTCTTCTTTCTATATTTTTAATTAGATAATTATTATGCGACGGTGATAGAACGTAACGCTTTCTTTCCGTTTAAAACTCGTACGGTATGGAGATGGAAGGAACCTCCTTTCTCTAGAGGAAAGGAACACTGCGCAAAATCTAGAAATCGAATAATGCACAATGAAACTTGACGTTTTTTCAAATTAAAATGCACCTACCTCTGGATGTTGTTTAACGTAACATTTAACAATTTCAAAGGCCTTGTCGCAATGATCGGTTCCGGCTGAAACGAGTGTCTGTCTTTATTGAAACGCCAATTAAAAGATAACACGCATTATTCGAGAAATTAGAAAAGATCCCTGACAATCTGGGAAGCGAGGAAGAATGTGTATGTACGTACAAGAGGAACGACATTCTATCGTTAAAGAATAACCAGCATTCTCCTATCGCAGAAATCTTGTCTAACTTGTCGAGTCATTATGCACCGTATGCCTCGCACGTATATGTATACTCACGGACAGATTTACATTCGTTAAACAACTTTTTCGAAGAGTCTTGTAAACTTCGAGGAAGATGTCGCAACGCTCTCTGCACGTCTATCTCCGCGTTTCTGTCCAAAATCCCGTTCCTCGTCATAAAGCATTTCAAGTAACACTTTAATTTTTCATCTTTCTGCTCAAAGTCTCCGGCCTTCATCCTCTTCAATGCGGCTAAAAGTGTCGAAACAGAGAAAGAAACATCATCTACATATACATATACATATACTCTGTGATGATTTTTTTTTCTAGCGCAATCGTTGCGATGCCTAATAGAGTACCCCACGAAACTTTCGTCTCCTTTCGGCAGTCCTTTCTGATGTCAGCTGCAACCGAGTCCTAACGCGGAACAAGAATTTTTGTTAAACAGACGGATCTTAAGACGAACTTTAAGCCAGATTCTTCTTAGATCGCTTACCAATAAGATTAAAATGGTTGTTAGGACGAGAACAAACCGACGATTACCAAACATTTTTATCCGAATCTCGATTCGCAAACGATCGCACGATCTCGCTTGAAAGAAACTGGCAACCAACAGAAATTCTGAACAAATTAATCGATCGGAACACTTTATCGGCTTGATAGCCAATTGTTGTGCGACCGTTTCTATAAACGTACAGATTAACCAAGTCGAAACAGTGGCAGCACCGACCCAACGATCCAGTTTTACGATCAATCGAGAAAACGAACTCAAAGCATTTCGATTTCTACATACATGTACATGTGTACACTGTACCTAATCAGAAATCGTTACGCTCGAGTTATGAAATATACTCGTGGCAAAAATAATATTCATTACCGTTTATCAAACTTACATCGGAATTTAATTTGTTCGACTGACGATCCGAGGACGTGCGATTTATAATGGGAGGCCGGGAATCAGATTCCATTCGGTTATTCTCAGCTTGGTCGAAATCGATGCATTCACCGTGTTTGGGTTTCGGTGAGTCGACCAGGACACCACGTTTTGTAAAGTTGGCCCAGTATGGGCAAAAAATACCGTACGGACGGACTGTCCTGTCGGGTGGGCTAGACGTGTTCGACTTTGCGTATACATAGGTATATATATACTACATATGTATACCTGGGCCTTCTTTGGCATCCAAGTATACTTGTACGTATTTTTTCTCGAGTTTTGAAATAAACATTAGAAACCAATTCGCGAGGGGGGGTCCTTGGAGATAGTGTTAGTCGCAACGCTTCGTGCAATCTAACAAAATCCAAACGAGCACGCCTCAACCACGGATCAAACACGCTTTTATTCGCAACTGTTGTTAATCTCGGACTGGTTCGAGGGTAGCGGACATTTTTTCCGGGTACAGAAACGGTTAACAAATTTTATCGAAACATTGTTCCAGTCTTAATGCGATAGACTGATATGTAGGTCGAGTGCCCTTTTCGTTCAACTAAACATTCGCCTACTGTGATACCGTACGCGAGTATCTATCTGTTTCTTTCTTTATTCTTATCCTTTTTAATCATTATCGGTATAAAATATTTTCAGATCATCTCTCCATCTGAATAGATTTTTAAAAGACCGTCCCAAGTTACGTATCTTTCAAATTTACTCAACGTGCGACTCCGTGCGAGTTTTTTTGCACTTCCGTGCGTAGTATTATGCGCAGTAAACAACCCGCGTTGATGCACGCAAGGTGTTTCTCTCTCGCGTGAAATTTATTTGAATAAATAAAAGAATGCTGTCTTCAGCTGAAAGTCTTTTTCTCATCATGGGTCGACGGTGCGTATCGCGTGTATAGCTTTCGCGTAATACGTTACGATTAGTTCGATAGTTATATACTTAGTTTGACGAGACGTGCGAGAAATTAGGTTATGTGTCGAATCTTTGAAAAAACAGCAGTGGCGCTGCGGGCATCGCCGCGCAAGTACAATTAAAATCAATGTTACAGTGCAGTGTTTCGGGACGGACATTTCTCGAGAGCATTTTTCAACGCATTTGCTCCATCAAGAAATGTCAAACGGATTAACGATGTTAAATAATGATAAGGGTGCCAATGAGACAAGTATGACTTTCGTATATCGATTTTTCAATTCAAATATCGAACATATATGTTTCTCGTTACGTTATCGTTCTTTCATATTCTATTCTTCAGACTGCAACGCGTCTACGGTCAGTCCTACCGCTACCATGTCTCGCGCGGAGGGAATACACAAGGGACACTTGACAGGGGTGAGTTTTCCTCGACAAAGGTTATTTTTGGATGAGGAAATTATTTCTTAAATTCTATAATACTAACTGGTTCTTCTCTTCACAGATGGAGCAACCAAACATCTCAAGGTCCACGTTGAAGAGACCAGCCGAATCGGATCCTGAAGGTCAGTGGCTGATCGTACCGTTCTATCCGATGTTACCCAACGATACTTAGTTATTAGGCACGCGTGCGTATTAAAATTGATCTTTTAGTAGAAAGAACCGCAACACCGATCCTCTTAAAAGTATTCCAGGTTCAAGGTCTTCTCGGTCATGGAGAATCTTTAGCCGTGCATCCAACAAATTGATCCGTCTTTCTTATTTTACCAGGTAGAATGAATCCAAAAAAACGTCACAAGAATCCACAGCCCAAGAATGCAGTGTGCGCCTTGAACGAATTAAAAACTGGTGCTGTGTACAAAGTTGTCGATCAGACTGGTCCGACTCATGCCCCGATATTTACGATCGCCGTACAGATAGATGGACAAACTTACGAAGGCAAAGGTCGTACAAAAAAAATGGCTAAACATGCTGCCGCCGAACTTGCTTTAAGGAACATAATTCAATTCAGAAATACGCCAGAGGTTCATCAGGCGATTAACACTTGTCAGCCTTCGATACCTCTTGAACCAGATTTTACAAGCGACGTGACGGAACGCGATAATCATCTCGTTAATGCGTTCAAAACGTTGAGTCAAGAACCAAAAAGCACAAATAAATTTTTAGAAAAAGGTCCTGTAGCGCTTATTAACGAATTGTATCCCGGTGTTGTATACAAATGTGTGTCGGACAACGGTGAAAGTTACGCAAAATTCACGATATCGGTGTCTATCGATGGAGAAACATTTGAGGGAACCGGACCAAGCAAAAAATTAGCGAAAGCTGCCGCGAGCAAAGCAGCTTTGGCTAAATTGAGGAACGTCCACAGTTCCTCCTTTTGCATACCGCTTCCGGTTCGCGTTCTGCCAAACTTTTCCAATAGTGGACATTGGCAGGACCAGATGCAATTGCCTCAAATGTTAGCCGACAAAATTGGAAAAATGGTCAATCAGAAATTTAGCGAACTTATTCAGTCTAAGCCGCAGCACGCCCGACGTAAAGTTCTAGCGGGTATTGTTCAAACCAAAGGTTCCGAAGCTGAACTGATATGCGTAACAACCGGTGAGAGATGATTTTTTTTTTACATGTCTCATTCTTTCTGCACTATACCATATGTATATCCATTTAACAAGAAATTGCTTTATTTCTTTTTTTTCCTCTCTATTTTTTTTTTCTTATTTTAAACGAAAGGTACCAAGTGTGTATCTGGAGAACATTTAAGCGTCAGTGGTGGTGCTCTGAACGACTGTCATGCCGAAGTGGTCGCGCGGAGATGTTTGTGCGAGTACTTGTACAAACAGCTGGAACTTTATACAGAAACTCACGCTGCAGAGTCTATTTTAGAACCTGCTAAGAAAGGATACAAGTTAAGACAAGGCATTCAATTTCATTTATATATAAATACCGCTCCGTGCGGTGACGCGAGAATTTTCTCGCCTCACGAGGAAAACGAGTCTGTCGACAAACACCCGAACCGAAGAGCAAGAGGTCAGTTGAGAACGAAAATAGAGTCCGGGGAAGGGACGATACCTGTGAAAAGCAGCGAGGGTATTCAAACGTGGGACGGTGTACTTATGGTACGCGCTCGGTGTTCGGTGTTTGGTGTTTGGTGTTTGGTGTTTGGTGTTTGCCACCGCCCAACCAATACACACACTATTTTACCCTTGTAACAACTTGATACCTTTACCCTACGAATATTTCTTTGAATTTATAGGGCCAAAGACTGCTAACGATGTCGTGTTCGGACAAAATAGCTCGGTGGAACGTACTTGGTGTGCAAGGTGCACTTCTAAGCCACTTCATCGAGCCAATTTACTTCCACAGCATCGTTCTTGGCAGTCTATTGAACCCAAGTCATATGTACAGAGCGGTCTGTGGTCGTATCGAAAACACAATTCAAGGTCTACCGCCGCCGTATAGGCTTAATAAGCCACTAATGAGTCTCATCACATCCTCGGAAGTTAGGCAACCTGGAAAAGCGCCTAATTACAGCGTTAATTGGACTATCGGTACGATATAGCGACGACCGATTAGAGTATCTACCAAGACTGTTGCTTCTAAATATTTCGTGTGTTCTCAGGCCAAACCGAAGCCGAAGTAATTAACTGCACAACAGGAAAGGACGAACTGGGTAAACCGTCCAGAATATCCAAGCAAGGACTCTTTAGAAGATTTTACAATTTGCTAGGTAAACTGGATACGATAGACGATGCTGACAAGAATCGGTGTCGTCATTATTTAGATGCTAAATCTTCCGTACAGAATTATTCGGTAAGTTTCGATACATGTACTTTTCTATTGAAAACCAGTCACGAATATACATATGTATTGTATATGTAGTCGTACACGTCGTATCTACATACGTGTATAATTCTGTTTCGTTGACAATTTTCATGTGTACAGCTTGCCAAGCATCAGTTAAAGGAGGCTTTCGTAAAAGCACACCTCGGGAGTTGGGTTAAAAAACCTATCGAACAAGACATGTTCGAAGTCGATATCTGACTAAATCGGAGTACCGATGAGATCTCGACGGACGATACGGAATTTCGGGTGACAGATTATGTAGTTCCTACTGCAAACTAGATCGCTCGTTCAGCGTGTTATGATATGGCAGAATGCGGCATCAGTAAAGCATAAATCGTAGGATCTAATGCGCGTCGTCTCTCTTTGACATTCCGTTTTGTGATATCTTGTCGTCATCGCATATATCGTGTTCAGAAAGCATAATTAAAGGCGGCGAGCTCCTCGTCGAGCTATTTTCTTTTCGAACCGTCGAAGGTTTTACGATTCCGAAAGTTGCTCAGTTTTAACGTAGGGTCATTCCACGCCAAATCGATCATTTTCTTCCCCTCGATGTCTCGGATTTCCTTGAAATTTTTTCTATTTATTCATTTATCCTAGACCTTATACGATATTAGAGATTCTTTATTTTTAGTTGGTTTAACATTTTCTTGGAAAATACAACAGGCCATTCAAGTTGAAACTATTCGTCTCATCGAAAATGCTTTTTCTCTTTTCTTTTTCCGGAAAGAAGATTTACCTTTCCAAATAAACTTTTTCCGGAATCAAAAATTCATTCTCCAACCTCGAAAATTATAAATAAATACTATCGTTCGTTCGTATTCCTTGGACACTTTACACTAGAAGATATTTGTTCGATTAAACATGGTATGTTGAACGTGTAAGGGAATCCGAAACATCGTGGGTAAAGAAAAGTGATCGATTTCGCATGGAATTGCCCCATAGGGTAACCAAGTGGCACGTTTCGATACTTGGAATTTTAATCTTAATCGTTATAGCGTAAATTTCGACAGTTTTTATAGATTGGTAGTAGATACGAATCGCATTGAAACGATTTCGTTTCGCGACAGAAA
Organism: Colletes latitarsis; assembly: GCF_051014445.1. Classification (NCBI taxonomy): domain Eukaryota; kingdom Metazoa; phylum Arthropoda; class Insecta; order Hymenoptera; family Colletidae; genus Colletes; species Colletes latitarsis. The sequence goes on from NC_135143.1 coordinate 32,183,125, forward strand.
TCGGGCAGAAGGAGAGGTTGTGCGTAGCGATTGCAGAATGTTACGTCGCCTCGTCTTATCCGAGATCTGTTTTTACGAAAGAATGATTCAGCACATATCCTTTACGTCAGTCTTCTTCTCGTTAGCAGGAAATTTTCTTGTAACGGGTCTTTTAACATGAACGACCTTGAGGTATAGTTGTTTCGAGCCGCTTATACAAAACAGAAACGAAAGAGTTAAGAGTTTAAAATTGAACAACATCTCGAGATTTTACTCGTGCCTGCAGTATTTTTCTCTAGTTATTAGAGGTACGATAGTGACGATGATGATGATAATAATAATAAGCATCGCGTTACATCCCGGAAGGCTGTGACCGAGTATAGAAATTCATCGACGTCTCCTCGACTATTATTGCGAGAAATGGTAAAAGAACGGTATAGGAATCGATTCCTTGTCGGCGTGTCAAATCTTTTCTCCTCCAAATGCAAGTGTATATAAAGTATATGTATAAAGTGTTTAAAGAAAAAAGTTACAAACTTTTTAGGCATCTATCTATCGTTACTTTTCCAACAGGTAACAGTGTCTCGCACGTTTATAAGACTCGTACTTATCGACACATGGAAGATGCATGTCGATACTATGTACATATACACGTCGGCCCAACAAGACCTACGAATAATTGCACGATACCAAAAGAGTTTGTTAGGTCTCGTTCGTTGCTCGTATCTTAATAGAAAAGATGATATTTGTTTTAAGGTGCACGTTTAAGAATTTTTCACTTGTTCGGGATGAACGGTACTACGAGCCATAAAAGTTTGTAACTGCCTCTTTGACGAAAAGAAGTAATTTATTTTCGTGGGACACGAGACGTTTTCTTATTACGTATTTACTTAGATGTACGTAGCATAATCGTCGACAAAGAATTGGCTCCCAACAGGTCGATGTTATTACCATTGGGTTTTCATAGGGAGCAAATGGAAGTTTATGCGTGACTAATGTATGCTTGAAGTAAAGATGTGGATGGTTACAATACGAGTCAATAAGTAAACAGTACGGTTAATAGTTTAGAAAATCCTAAGATCATTGCCTCACTGTGCCAGTATTAAATACACAATTAATGCAATTCTGCCGTAGTGACACACTGCCCGGTGTCGGTCCAGTTTTGCGTCAGAAACTCGGCAATTGCGTACGAAACGAATTTCGTTTCGAAAATATTAGACGGACAAGCATTATCAGAGGCTTTCGTTTACGCAGTCGAAACGTAAATACGTCGAGTAGCGCGACTACTTGGCGCTGAATTAGTGCAAATACCGACGACAGCTATTTATTTTACATACCGATAAAACCATCGATACATGTATAAGATTAATTACTTTTCAATTATTTATTTATGTTTGTTTCTTTATTTCACGCAAAAGGTTCAAGTAGCGTGAAAATATTTGTGCCAATGGAAGTACATAATGCCAATGATTTAATTGCCACCGGATCAGTTCCGTACGTCGAATACAGGGTCTAATCCGACCTATGTATAATAGAATTTAATTTCATTCTAATTTAGAATATTCTATTGGCTCGGGCGTTTAATCACTCTGTAGATTGATAAGAAGGAACCAAGGGAAACGGAGTTTTTCATAGTCGATTACTGCTATTACTGCTATCTACGGGCAACGGATCCAAATAGACCCGGTATTCGTCAAGCGAAGGTAAACTGAAATTTTGCTAATTTTAACGAGTACGAAACACGAGCGTTATCATCAACGATTGATTTTTATCGGAGCTTTGGTAACGTACAAACAAACAGTTTTTCCCATGGTCGCTTGCTTCTTGCCTTTCTATACATACTATATTATACATTAATTAAATATTTCCAAACACCAAAGTTACGTAATTAGTATTCACGAATTACCAAATAATAATTTCACGTTAACAGTAACACGCTCGGATTTGGGTCGACGACTTTTTCTCCCCCCCCCCCCCCCCCACCTCGCGTTATGAAATTATCTTGCCAAGGTGCTTAAAGTCAGACGTACAGTGACTCGAATTAATATTCGGACGAATTATTGCTCTATATTTTTCTCTATAACGAAATTATTAAACACGGATTCTTCTTTAATATACGTATGTATATTAAAATACTTATTATAGTTGGCAAATACATCAATTTTATTTATTTAATGTACATATTTTTTTTGCGTAACAAACGATAAACTCAATAATGCCAGAATTTTGACTCGAAAAAATATTCGGACGCAACAGTTTACTCGTATATGTATAACGAATCGTTTCGCTTAGTCTGTTATTATTAGCTTGTACAGTGTTTGTATGGTTATTGATTTCGTTGATATTAGACGTGTATGTTGTGTATTACGAAAAATGGGACGAAATACAGAAATCTCAATACTCAAAGGTATTAGATGACCGCGAAGAACGCAAAATTCTTGGAAACATAAAAGAAAATCCTCAGAAAAGTGCGATAACACTGACTGTCGAACTATTCGAAGAATCTGGAAAGAAAGTGCGTGCAGAGACGGTGCGTGATGTATTAAAAATGCATGGTTATAACGCCAGGAGGGTGCCGCGAAGAAAATCGAAAAACGATGACGTTGTATTTGCAGACGAGAGCAAATTCAATCTTTTTGAATCCGATGGATGCAGGACTAAGGGTAAATTAAAAAATTTGAAACCAACAGTGAATGAAGTTGCACCTCAACAGCAGGTATTGGTGAATTAGCGTTTATCGAGGGGATTTTAGATAAACATAAATATTTGAATTTATTGAAAGAAAATTTGATTAAAAGTGCTGTTAATACGAATATGCCTGACAGTTTTAAATATTACGAGGACAACGATCCGAAACATAAATCGAGATTAATACAAGAATATTCCAAGATTACAAGAATCGCCGGCTTTAAATCCGATTGATTGATTTGTGGAATCAGTTGGATCGTAACATTAGAAAAACACCTATTAGAACAATAAAAGAATTAAAAGAGCGATTATAATTTGCAGAGGAATGGAAAAGTATAACATAGGAATATTTAAAAAAATTCATAAGACAGAAGTGACAACCAACCAAATGTTAATATTATAATATTATTGTTAAAAATATACATGTTTTCATATACAATATATTATCCGAATATTTTTTCGAGTAAAAATTTCGGCATTATTCATTTTACCGTTTGTTACGCAAAGATTATGTGCATTAAATAAATAAAATTTATGTTTTTATTAACTACAATAAGTGTTTTAATCTACTAAAAAAACAATTTGGTCAATAGCTTGTTTATAAACAAATATATAGAGCAATAATGTTCGGAAATACATACGCAATTGGTTAAACACACACACACACACACGGAGAGAAGGGGGTGGGTGATTTATAAATGCATACATGTCCTTATTGCAAGGGATAAATGTGTAAACTAAAAGAAATAAAAAAACATCGTGTTACGAAGACATGCGATATTTAGAAAGAATAGCACCATTGGTAAAATAATAATCGAAATTCGCAGTCAATATCTGAATCGGAAGAGGTTCGGTACGGTTCTAAAAGCGTTAAAACGATGGTGTACCATTAGATTGTTACTTGTGGGGCCATTTGAAATGTATCGCGTTGTTTGTTACTACTTTTCAAGTAGCGTGTATTCGACACATCGAACATTTTCTTCCATGTGAATTCACTCCCTCAAGTACGGACATGTATTTATGGATGACCTTCTATACAAGGAAGGAATCGAGAGAAATACATAGATGGTCCGTAGCGCATGCGATACACAAGTAACCAATCGAAAGACGCGTGTTATCGTTTTTTTCACGCGATTAAATTAATATACAGCGATTTTAAGGAAAAGTTGTTATTTTACATTCTTAGAATATAGCGTTTTTATCATGTAGAGAGAGAGAGAGAGCGAGAGAGAGAGAGAGAGAAAGAGAGAGAGCAAGGATATGAGAATTATTGTTTTTTCGAACTCTTCCGTAATCTTGTCATAATTTTAACACGTTCGCTGCAGTGGTTTTTCTTTCAAAGACTTTTATATTTGACGGGGTAACGGTCAATTAGACTCGATGACAGATTTTTTAATCCGATCGTTCGGGGAAATAACAACGGAAACTTTTCAGTTAACCGAGTACCGTGTGCAGTATACAAAGAGAAATTACCAATATATCTTGTTATTACAATATGAGGCACGTATGTACGTTTTGTACTACAGTGAACGTGTTAAGAACTGTACACAAACTTTCTACATATACATACATATACATATACTATGTACCCTATCACATTACACACACCGATCAGTACTGATTAGCAAAACCACTTAATGGTCAGTGATGAAAATTTGGGAGTGAGCATACTTACGGTACGACGATAGTTTTAGTCGAAACGATTAAGATATGACATTAGCCTTAGTAAATTGCGATTTAACATCATCTTCGATTTCGTCTCCGATTTTACACGGAGAAACATAGTCTTAGAACATCGAGTATAATACGAACTTGGTAGTCGGCTAGCATTTAAGCTTGACTAGTGCCTCTAGTTGTAACTATGTTTAGAAAGAATAAGTAAAAAATCGATAAACAAAAGTATAACGAATAATAAACCTTTATTTACCAAGCGACGAAGTTTGTATTGCGATCGTTCTTACTATATTTTAACACTGTACCTACCTGTATCAATGATCGGAGACCTATCGTGTAGGAACGTGAACGGTTCTCGAGAAAATTCTACGTCTAACTTTCTAATGAATATTGAAAGGGGTTACTTACGCTTTCCGTATCGTAATTAATTGGGGTCCATTTTAGCAGGTATCGTATACGTATGTATACGATCGGTTCACGCTGGAACGAAAAACCCCCGAATTAACGAACCGTTAAAAGACAAAAGTTTGCTGCCTATTTTTAAAAAGTGATCTCTCACGGTACCATATAGTTACAGCCTATACATATGTATACATGTATTGCGTTACTTTGTACGAGACGTAAAGAAATTGGAGCGGTAAGTCAAGGAAACAGATTCTCCATGTATAACGAGTGTTGTTGAAATTTAATAATTGGATAAAAATGCTTAGTCTACCTCTGCTAACAGACGGGCTTGTTTCATATTACTTGAATAAGAGTTTTCTTACGCTGAGAGCCGCAAGGTGTCCGTCCCAGTGTACCAGCCGATACACGACGGTTCGTCGCCCCTAGTTTAAAAAAAGTAAACCGTGAATCGTGTATACATATGTATGTATACCAGTCTATGAACAAGAATACCGATATGTTGCGTTTTCGGTTAGGATGCGATAGGAAAGTATTTTTAGAAACTTTAAGAAAAAAATGATATCTTTTTCTCTTTCTTTTTTCTTTTTTCACCTGTATATTACTTAAGTGTATATCGTTACTGTATATTGTTATTCGCTATAACTATAGTAGAGTTATCGTTACGGCGCTTCGCACACGAATCCCTCGACAAGCCTTTTCACGAATCGATCGAATATCCGTTGGTCGATATGTAATTTGGACGATTGAATTTATCTCGCATTACGATTATTTCAGTCTTGTAAAATCGTACTAAACGTAGAGCGTACGCGTGTATTAGTGTGTGCCGAGTAAAGTCGTCGGTGTCCGTGGATCGAAAAGCACCATGACAGAGGGCTCTTGCATCTTGATCGTTTGAAATAATTTATTTTCTCGAGACTAAACGAAGCAACCATGTGCGAAGCAATTTATTCTCCAAATGCTATATGAATTTTCTTTACTTTACTTTATTAATCTTAATTCCTACGTGATATGTATCAAGTTTGCCGAACTTGTGTTGCTCTGCGCTTCTCGCGCGCGCGTATTCTCTCTTTTTATCAACGAAAATATTTAAAAACCATTACCATTTGGGGTACTACGCAGATAGTCTGAAATTGTAATTCGGATTTCGAGGAATCCCGATACATACAATTCGTCGCCGATTTCTTTTGCCGATAGAATTTTCATTTCAGGCTATTCGACCCCGCACACCCACACATCCCTACAAAACACGCATGGAACAATTAAGCCCGAGATAAAATAGAATTCCTTCTCTGTCTATTGCCTTGGATCGTTTTCGCTAAACGTTTCTCGTTAAACCGTTTTAAACCGTTACATTGTACACGTTAGGACTCGACGATACGTTCGATTCTACCGTGTTCTACAAATAAAACGCTGAGAATAAATAGTTTTGTTTTCGAACAGCTCTGTCAAAAAATGTTTAAATAATAAATAGATCATCCTTGGTATATGTATGTATATCTATACGTTAGGGAAGACTTTGAGTAAACGTTGTCCAAGCGTTGTTGCTTGCGTTGTTTCGTTATCCGATCAAGTTCCCTTGGAATCAGCTACTCTGGTCACTGGCAATTTTTACCGCGCAATGAAACGATACGTTCTGCAGTTTGGTCGAGAATCGTCGAACGTCGAACGTCGAACGTTCAATTTGCGAATCACAATGAAGAATATGGAAAAGAAATATCAGTGCTAGTTTAATTGTATTTATTTCGAGTACGCTTTCTCACCGAATACCATTAAACGGAGTTAATATCAGGCTCGGTAAAAATATTTAAAAGTTTAAGGCATACGACGACTGGCTCCATTCGAACGAGAACTTGTAGAAATTCGGCCACAAATTGAACGCATGAAAATTTTTAGAATATTGCTAAATGAAAAAATATTGAAAGGTACGAGCAAGCAATTTCAAACATTTGATACGTTATTTCTTTAGCCTGTAACCATTTATTGCAGTACACCGTGTTTCCAGTTACTCTGCATCGTACGCGTGCATGATTTTCATAAGGCAACAAAGGTTGATCGGTAGCGTTATTCGAGATTTAACAAACCTGATGGAAACTGCGCTTCAAAATGCTAATTACGACGGTTCGATCGCGCGTTAATTCGTTACGTAAATTGTTTAACGTCTAAGTTAACAGGAATGCCGGACTATATGCAACAGTTTTATTTCTACAGGCATACAAAAGAATTATTCCGACTCGAACGGGGCCTGGCATGCGTATCATCAAGTCATGCGTCAGTCACTGATGCAAACTAAAAACTTTTTCTCATTCCGTTTTTACCAGAGCATTATCGATAAAGTTTAGCCAATTAAAATGAGATTAAACGTTATCGTATTTGGATTATTTTTAATTGTACGTTTATTGAATCACTTTCGAAACTCTTGTCAACCACATATGTAGAATAAAAAATTGAAGATTAAAGGCAATGTTTGGACTTGTTTGAATTAGGAAAGTTATGCCAACCCATCGATAATGCCCTTGTGGAAGTACAGAAGAAATATAAAAGTTTTTAGTTTGCATTAGTTGCTATTATCTGATACGAACGGGATACTGGTTTTTAACTCGATAAATGTTTTCTGTCTGTGTGTGTGCGCGCGCGCGTGTGTGTGTATGTTCCAGTCCGAAACGTTTGCATACATGTATGTATTGGAGCAATACTCTATTCAATCTCGGTGGATGATGTTCTCGAAAAGTAATACCTGCTGCAGGGGTGATTATGCACAGAATGTAATCCCGTGTTCATTCCCATGTAGAGATTTCGGATTAATAATGTAATCGGTACTATTTGTACGGTTACGGTAACAATAACGAGCTAAGTTTAACTTGAACTATGACAAGGTATATAGATACAACATTATTTCTAGCTTGTGCCATGGTAAACGAGAATCAGCTTCGTTTATCTTGCTTTCGTTACACGTAACCGCGAGAAAAATGAAGCTGTTTGCACGCTTGCCTGAATCGAGCTCTTTGATTCCAATAACTACGGTTCGTATTCCTTCCAACTTGGTATTCCTTTACGAATCGAATCAAGGAAAAAAATAGTTTATCGTTGCTTACTCGGTTGACAAACATACGGATCAGGCAAACGTGCGTCTCTAATATGTAGTTGTTTCGTAAAATGTTCAACGTCGAAGATGCCGGTCTTGGTTTCCGTCTTTACCACCGACCCACTCGATCGATTTCTATCATTTAACAATATCGTACACCTACCACGAGAAAACGTGTCTGTTTACACGATAAACAATACGACGGTATGATTTACTTGAAGTTACTCTCTACTCGATTACAGTAAAAGTGAAGCATTTTACAGACACAGCACGCATCGTTTCAGCCTAGAAATAAAAAACAACAACGAACGAGAAACACGGGTTTTGGGTTTTTAATATTCACACGAAAAAGTGTGTGTGTAGGGGGGGGGGGAGGGGCGATGGTGCGGGAGAGAGAGAGAAAGAGAGCAAGATAGGAGAATTAGGGAGATAGAGAGAAAGGGAAACTATTTACAATGACCGTTGGTGGTGCGATGTTCGTGTCTTTCGTTGACAACCCAATTAAAATTGTTCTTTTGTTCGGAAGATGCTGGATTCAGTAGGACCGAATAATCGTGATGAAACGAGTAGCAAAGCACACGGTTGCGCGTATGTAAATACACAATAGTACATCGAGGCGCGTTCACAATTCGAGGACGCAGTATTCGAGTATCGAATTTCAACGTTTCTTCAATTCGGACGATAAGAAACACTTTTGTCGGCAATCCTTCTTCTCCAACAATCACGAATTTACGGAAAGGCTTGATCGATCTCATGGAAATAAATAAAATCGTAATAACGATTTCCTACAATTTCTCGTCGATTCATATTCGTTAGCGTGGAATGCAAGTCCGTAGGATAAATGTTTTCGTTGAAGCGAGTCCGCAGATCGTGTCAGGAATATATGTACGTATCTATGTATATGTAGATTCAAGTGACGAAAGATAGTGTTATTTTGCGTAGAATCGTATTTTGACTCGTGCGGAGCAGCCTGCGTAGCACGCGATCTCTTTGTATCTTGGTTCTGGTTTGGGTTAGATCTGGGTTTCGTAAAACTTTTGCATACTTTGTTGTTGATCCATTCGATAAAAGACTTTGGAATTACCGAAACTTTCGGTTGACCAGCATCGGCAGCTTTCACACTGTTCTTTTCTCTAAACGCGACCGAGCAACAAACTATGCTTAATGTAGTTTCAATCAAATGGTCGAATGAAATTCGATTCAAGTTTACGAGTAGATAATTTTAACCGTGGTAAGAACCGTCGACGATAAAGACGAGAATCACGTACCGCGAGGCTAACACCGTTCGAAATATTCTACATTCGTCGGATGGTGTTACATAGATCGTTTTGCGCGTGCTTTTGTTAATTGTTCGAGATTCGTACCTTAGAGATTCGCTTCGTCCGTTACGCTGACGTAAATTCCATTTCGTTGAAGCTCCTTGGTACCCCGACAAGCATTATCGATCCCGTTGCTAACCAAGTAGGTACATACGTACCTACGTACGTGTTCCTTTTCTAACGTGAAATGCGCGTCATCGTTTGCTAGTCGCCGTTTCGAACGATTCAACCGTGTCGAATGCCTCGAGGAACAGACACTATTGGAATTGTCGTCTTACCATTTGCTCGATCTGTTAACCGAATCGTTCAGGAAATTAAATCGATCGATTAGACCTTTTCGACGCTGTACTCTGCTCTATGTATAATCTCGGATATAATACTCCGAATCGATTGAAAAGTATAATGGAATGTGTAAAATAAAAAGAAAGGAAAAGAAAAGAAAAAGAAAAAGTAATATCATATATTTTGGCGATTGGTATTCTCTCGTATTACGAAGACCTTTAAAATTTCCTAATAAACTAATCATGATAGATTTTCACGGTATGTTTTCGGTTGCGATCAGTTTCGTCGTTTTAATGTACATATGTACAATGAACGAGGCAGCTCGGTAGGGCACCAAAGAGCTTCCGGCTCATCTGTTGGCTCAGCGAATAATCATTTGTCGCCGTAGCTCTCCGAACCTGGTCCTCGTTCTGGTTATTTATTGGTTCTTTGGAGAACGAGCCGCTGTCGACCAGTTGATCAGGTGAAACAGGATCGATGGTTCGGAACCGTTACCACTCGTAGTCGTGCTGATGGAAAGGATTGGTGCATGGTTGTTGAGCGTGAAGATGGGTTACTATCGGCGGTGGCTTGACCAGATCGAATTCCCGGCTAACCGCTTCATTGTAAAGCTGTCGATAAGAAGAAACGGAATATCAGAATAATCGTAACTCTACTGCGTCCATCGAGGATTGTAAAGCGAAAGGATATCGTCAGAGGCGCGAAACGTGTGCGAAGAGCAGAGGAAAAGAAATTGTTGTTCAGAGAGTATAGCCTTGCGTAGAAGTTTATCATTTTCTTCCCGATATTTATCTTTCAAGAAACGTCTTCATCGTGAAGACGTTCTAATTAGAATGATCTTACTAAACCTGGAAGCTCCTACGGATATACTCGTCCTCGCCTTTGCCAGTCATACCGTAATTGTATCCACCTCCGCCGGCGGTTCCATCGTTCAGAAATGGATTCGTTGGATTCACGGGACCTGTAACGTTATTAGTAGGTGGGCTGTTGTGGTCGGTTGATAAAGAAAGACGCGTTAACCGGTATTGTTATAGGATAGAAGATGGATATGCCGTGGTGTAACGTAGTTATCGTATCGCTAACCTCCATTCGCACCGGGTACACCAAGGTTACCGGCCGTGGTTTGATAAGTAGCCCCGTATCCCGATTCCTGATTAGCCAACTCGTGCAGACGGGTGGAACTCAGTGCTCGAGGTATAGCGTTGCTCGGCACGCCGTGCGGTGCTAAATGCGTAGCCTCTGCTACCTGACGAGGATCCTCGGTTTGCGGCAGATTCGACACAAAACCTGTGTCCTTCCTATAGAAATTTATGAAGACGAATCCACCGAGAACGAGGATGCAGAGCAAACCATAGGCTCTGAACGTCGCGGTCGTTCCTGAAAAGTGCATGCGGCCACGATTACATACAATAAGAACAGTTGGCGTAAATTGCTCGGGTTAGCGTCTCACCGATCAACGCTTAACCCGGGGTAAATTGACAGGCTTTGGTATTTCTATACTAAAATAACTCACCGTATGCATCTACGAACATGCCACCGATCACAGCACCGCATCCCCTGCCTAAACCATGGTGGACACCTTGAAGAACACCTTGGGCACTGGTGCGTAACTGCGGAGGAGTATTATGAGCTATGTAGCTGCAACAGGCAGCCCAAACAGCGGCGTGAGTTATCCCTTGAATGAATTCGAAAGGTAACACCCACCATGGCGTGGTCAACCAAGATATATAGAGAAAACGAAAAATGTTGCCACCTAATCCCATGCACAATACCTGAAAAACGAATGCTCGATGATTTAACGACGAACGAAGGAATCGTGTTAACGAAACGACGACGACTAGGTTAAAAAGTGAAAATTCGAAGCCTCTGTTGTTTCGTCTTTAGCAGACCTAAACGCCGACAACGCCGACAACGAGGATTACCTTTACGTGGCCGATTTGACGGATCAGCTTGAAGCTAAAAAAGTATGCGAATATTTCCGAGATGTGATTAATCACGGAAGCAACACCGAAGAGAGTAGGAGTGCCACCGTAATCTTGTAGATGCCAGAACAAGAAGGTAAAGATCAGTCCAATACCAAAGCCCATGAACCAGGCCACGAAGAGAAAAGACGCGCACTTTACGTCTTTGAATTGCTTGAGTACGGTCACCCATTCCGGGATCTCTCGCATCGTTTGCGCAAACATTTTTGTCTGAAAGAACATTTAACCAGTTAAGAAAGGAACGAACGTAAATGTACGATAAAATAACGTACCTTGCCTTCTGGCGGCTGAGGTTTCGGATTCATCGCGGCCGAGGAATCCTGAAGACTGGGCAAATTCAGCTGCTGAGAGAGTTGACTCTGCAACTGTTCCTCCCTGGTCGGTTCACTCGGGGGCTTGATCGGTTCCTAAACAACGAATAGAGAGAAACGAAATAGGTAAAGGAAATTGGCTCGGTATAGTAAAATTTAGTGATCGGTTACCGGCTCCGAAGCGATTACGTCGTACTTGAAGTTGATTTGCGTGGCCGTGATTAGCGCGGCGCCCATCAGGACGCTAAAGATCGCGAAACAGATCGTATAGTTCTTTTCCCTTGCGTCTGGACCGCAGGGATGATTGGTAAACGCAGTGCTATGATCCAACGCGATGCCAACGAAAAACATAGCCAAGCCCCAGCCCAAACTGCCAAACATTCGCTGATGACCGTACCTAAGGTCGAAAGGAAAGCTCGAGTTTCCGAGGAATAGTTCCCTTTCGTTTCGATCTCAACTCAGGGAACTTTACCTATCCGCGTCTTCGCCCAACAGAGTGATGACAGCCGAATCCGCCAACGTGATCGCAGGCGCTGAGAAGAACTCACCGACTACCACCAATAACAACAGGAGGAAGAAGGTTTTTTGAATGTCCTAAAATATAATAGCGTTTAGGTCTGGGTTAGGTCAGCGTCAGTCACCAACCAACAGAGTGGTGGTGGTGGTGCGCATCTGAAAGAAGGCTGTCGCTTCTAAAGCGATAAAAGGGACGTTTACCGGCAGTCTGTAGACGATCGAGCTGAACAGAGGCTTGACCCATTCCTTGTTTTCTCGCTCGTTGTAGTTCGCAGCGTAAGATACCGTGTGAGGACTTTGGCCAGAGTGAGGTACCCTAACGTAACGTCGTGTCCTGAGCAACGGTACCTCTATATTTTCTTCTTCTTCCGCTTCCGTCTCATCTTTCTTCGACTCTCGTTGTCGTTGTTTCTTCTTTTCCTGCTCCTCCACGAGCGTTAATTTACGAATACCGTTGATCGATAAGCGGCGTCGTTTACCCAACAGGGATAGGGATTCCTCGTTATCGTCTACTTCTTCTTCTTCTTCTTGTTTGTCCCTTCTATCCAGCTCGCGTTTTACCATAATCTTTGTCGGCGGCGGTTTTACTCGGGGTTTCGTATGCGCGTATGCCTTCTTTGGTGGCCTTTCATCGTCCAAAGGTTGGTTCTAAAATACCAATGTTGGACAATTTCAAATAACGAACAGGACTAACGTATCGTATGTATAGGAGAAAGCTTACATTAAGGAAACGCTTGTACTCGAGGACATCTGCTGGTCGGTTTCTCCTTTGCAGAGTCTCAAAGTCGACGGTCTTTGCTTCGGGATTGTTTACGTTATCCTCGAACACGAGCTGCTTGTACTTGAGGTCCTCGACAGGGCTCTCCTCGGTACTAACCGCCTCCCTTCGTACCCTATTACCGGAGAACGCGTCTTTGATCTTTCGTCGCGAACGCATCAGTCTCGTTGCTGGCTCGAGCGCTGCGTCATCGTTCTTCCGTAACCTCTCGATCGCGACGTTACCACTCGCTTCCAAACGCTTGGCGTCGTCGTCGTCGTCATCGTCGGAACGACGATAAAATTGAGCGAGATTTACCGACCTTTTTACGATCCATTCTTCAGGAGAGGATGCCTTCAGGTACACGGTATTATTACGCAAAACCAAGCAAGACGTAGCTGGTGGTTGAATGAAACCCAAAGGAAGGGTGAAGATGATCCAGCAGAAAAGCGAGGCTAAAAGAATCAGTTTGCCTTTCTGCCATCTGAAACAGAAGCAGCTATTTCTCAGTTCTGTAAATCGTTTACTATCCTTTGCTAATCGATACCTACGTAAACGTAACAATCGGTAAGGGAACGGTACTGTACGTACAAACAAGGAATGAATTTTCTTACGCGTTCATCGTCGTTGTACTCGCGTCATCGGCGATAGTTGCTTTTCATCGAACATTTTATCTACCAATCGTTTTCATAGTAGCCCCGTATCCCGATTCCACTTGATCACATTTTACACGCCTGATATAATATAGGTCACAATGCCCAAATACCAGTAACCGGACAAGAGATTTTGAAAAATTTTTTAAGAAATATAACAAGATTGTTAAAACAAGGACCAAGTTTGTATGAATCGAGGCTGCCTCGCCGCACCTCGCCTTGCCTCGCCTCCCCTCGCCTCGCCTCGCCTCGCCTGGCCTAGCCCAGACCAGGCTAGGTCTGGGCACGTAAAAATGGTAATCTGGTCGCGGTGGCCCTGACCGCCGTAATACACACACACACACACGTTCTTATCTATTGATATATGTATATCTGTGAGAGCGGCGATACATTTATCCGCTTACCTATCAGCCAAGGAACCCCAAAAGGGCGCACTGAGGAACTCGATCAGAGGTCTCAGTCCGATCAAAAGACCGCATTGACCTGCGTTCATGCCCATCTGCTTGAAGTAGACGCCCATCAGAGGGAACAGGGAACCAAATGCCGAATAAAAGAAAAAGTAAAAGGTCTTGACCGTGAGTAGTTCCTGGTCCACGGATCCGAACAAGTACTCGATCACGTCGCTCTTGCCACGTATCTTGTTCGTTGCCTCCTTCGGCTGAGGATACAAGCTAGGATCGACCTCGCCGCTTGCTTGAGGATCTACCATGGGTCTCGCACCTGGCACCTGGGGCAACGACCTACCGGTGCCCTGTTTCGATCCTCCATCGGTCGTCCCGTAATCGTAATCTTCGTGTCCATAGTTCTGCATGATTTTACCCAACGGAGCCGGGGGGACGGGATATCGTTATCCTCTATCTATCCGTTTATTTTATTCGAGCGCACGTCGCGTCGATGAAGGAATCGAACCAGTAATTTTGTTCGCTGGTCGCGCGGCGAATAAGCGGCGATGACGACGACGACGACGACGACGACACGACGAGGACGATCTTAACGGCAGTCCTCGATGGACGATGACGGTGTTCCTCCAGCGAACGATCCGTCCCGTCTTTTAGGAATCACCAACTAAAATCCTTTTAGACGACCGACGAATCGATGCCAACCGTGCGTGGCACCTTTTGCTCGCGAAATCGATAGTCCTGACAGTGCGCCCGCGCAACTTTTCATCCCCGCGTGCACCTTCGTCGTCGAGTCGTCACCAACGATGGCCGTTCGAACCTCCCTCTTACGACGTTATCGAGCAATTCCCCTTTAGAGGTTCTTACAAGAAATTTCAAGGCCATCGACCAATCCCCCTCCACCTCTCTTGATCCACAGATCGAGAATGTTTTCCAAACGATCCTCGATCCTTGATCTTCGACGAGTGGTCAAAGACCTCGGAAATATTTTTACCAACCTCCAACTTACTATCTATACAATTATACATATTTATACCTATCATACCTATTTTAGGATTCAAGACTTGCGTAAAGTCTCGCGCCTATCTTTCAGATTTCCTCTCTACAGATTCATCTGCTTTTCTTCATTTTCTCTTGCTCCTTGTTTCTTCTTCTTCTACGTACGGCCTCGTGCAAATAGTTTTCTCCATTATCTTAAAACGTACGTCGTAGACGTACCACGTTTACCTGTAAACTTGTAATTATTATCTAGTAATAACGTAGTCGCAGTCGGTTCATGAAATCTTTGAACGGTGCTTTCACCCTTAAAGTTATCCTGAACTTGTTCTCATTCCAACCTTGAATGCGAAAAGGATTATTCTTACGAGCAGAATAGCCTTTAAAACCGTGTTTAGGGAAACCTTTACCGTGCCGTCGATGACAACGGTACGTCGAATATTGCGAACCTTGACCTGCATCATCGCTCGCGCTCTTTTATCTCGGCAAGTTCAGGAAATTCCAATTACGTACATGGCTACTAACGATAAAAAATTGTCGAAAATTTATGCGTCTGTTTAAAAGTGTACCATCGGCCAAGTTACCGGAGGGAACCTT
Organism: Colletes latitarsis; assembly: GCF_051014445.1. Lineage (NCBI taxonomy): Eukaryota > Metazoa > Arthropoda > Insecta > Hymenoptera > Colletidae > Colletes > Colletes latitarsis. The sequence goes on from NC_135143.1 coordinate 32,198,764, forward strand.
ACGGTCGATAAGAAATAAATTTTAATCGAGGGGCTACGTGATTGTCTAATTGAAAATCAGTTAGGTTAGTTTCCCGTACATTTTACCGTAATTCTTAGACGGTCCTTTCATCCTGATAACTTTGTAACGAAACGACTATCCGAACAGTTTGTAGTTTCCGCTAGAAACTGGGGATACGAATTAACAATCCATTTAGAGAACAATGGAAACACGGCCAACCGAAACAAACAAGAACGTTTGATATCGAAAAGTAGAATTTCGAGGATTTTAAGACCGATGCAACATCGCGACATCGCAACATCGCAACATTTCGAATAAAGCATCGTCGGGAAACGAACGCGATCCATCAGACTGGAATATGTATGTATATATGTATTTCCCGTCCCATGGAAAGATTACAAAAAACGTAGGAACGGTACCAGCTATTGGTTCCATAATTAATCGCATTCTCATATTTTACGATCACTTACAAGCTTCCAAGAGCGAGCAACGACGCAGATCGACTCGACCTTGTTTCAAAGTTCAACTAAGAAATTTTCATTGAGAATGGGAAAACACGGTTATTGCGAACGAATTTCGATACACTCTCGGTAATATAGAAATTGTCGAGGCGGAAATCGTATTAGGAAAAAGTGAATTAGCGAGAAAGGATGAGTAGAATAATTAAAAGAATTTCGTATTTTTTTAAGAAAATAAATATTATTTTTATTCAACAGTCATATTATTAATCTCAACCAGTTAACTTAAATTAATAATAATTATGTACAAATTGTAAGTTATTGTTGCCTCCTTATACAGTCTCATTCCGTCCAGCATTCCTCCTTCCTCTTTCTCTAGTTCCGATTCGTTGGTTCAGTGTCATGTCGAGTGCTTGATAATCTCAATATTTAAAGGCACCGTTTGGTATAGGCCTCATGTGAGAACGACTTTGAAAAGCCGACGTCGAGGATGGCGCAGGTTTCGGCGGTCCTTGGAACATGCAGGTCTTGGCGGTCTTCAAGAGACGACCGTTGTTCCCTGTTCGCCAGTAAACCGTGCGAACAGCTTGCCTACCAGCAACGTAACTTACGGCTCCACCGATCAGCATCTGAAAGGAAAGCAAAGCGAAAGGCTTTGTTAAGAGGAACGGTTATGTTTTAGGAACTGTACCGAATCGGACGACCGGTCGGCAAACACGCTCCAAGGAGGAGAAACCGCCCTTCTCGTCACGAACAGGATCGCAAATACTTGAAATACTCACCTTTTTAGGTATACCGCGTGCCTAACGACCAGATTAGACGTTCCAATAGAACGTAGCAGAGTTTTATAGACGAGTCGTCCGATGGAATAAAGTCGAGATTGCAACAAGAAGGAATCTGCTGCCTCGCTGGTGATCGTGCCAAGAGAAAAGCTTCACTGACGAACAGACTTACTCTGGTGGATAATTTATACGATAAAGCAAGCACCGCGTCACGGGATCTAGCGATAAGGTCACGTTCGCCCGTTATTCACCGTGATCGTCGAATCCTCGAGCAACGTACGCAGCCGGTGCGATGGTGGGAGTTTTTTAACACCAGCCAAACCCTGGTTTAGATAAACAGAGTACCACCGTACCGAGGCTGGCTTTACCTACTTATCGTCGATGCATCGTTATCGACACTCGCGATAAAATATAACACCAACGTTCGACTCGCGCAATTTCACGCGTAAAATCAAAATACGGGTATTATAGGCAACTTTACACCTGAACGAATCGGTTTCAATTTCAATTCATTAAATCGGAATGTATCCGAGCGTAACGCACGCAGAAACACCATATGCAAACAAATGTACATACTATTCACTGTCTTTCTTTTTCTCTTTCTTTATTTCTCGTTTACGATAGTTTATCCAATTGATCGGAATACGGAAACATTGTTACCATTACACATTATAGACTCTATTTTTCGCGTTTCCACGCGTGTAAAATATGGTTGGTAAAGTCTGGCCGCGTCCCGGCTCGGTAATTCTTCTTCATCGAGAACAATTGTATTTTCAAACACTGTTGCTTGCGTATACGTGTACCTATTATGTAAAATAGTCCCATCTACGTCTACCTATTATTTTCAATGAAAATTCTACGCAAGCCCCTGTGATCCGACTTTATTCGTACGGTAAAGATAAACTCTGTACAGCTAGACTGAAAAACACGAACCAGAATATTACGATATTTCTTTTCACTGTTGGTATTTAAATACCATAAGCGTTATTTATTACGATACCATTCTGGAACCGCGAATCTGTCAACCGTTTTTATTCCGGCTGAATTTACCATTTCTGTTTCACGTCAGGTGATGAAAGTTTATTTAACAAATACAATTAATCGCGAGCAGCCGTATCTTTCTCGGTATTACATATAATGAATGGAAAGTTTTTAAAGTTGTCGATATATGTATACGGTAGCGAATACATATTTTACAATAATAATAATAACCAAGAGGAGGATCACGATAAGGGTAATAAACTTTATTGAATTTATTGTCCAGATCATTTAACAATTCTCTCTCACGCACGTTTAACTCGCGCAGAGAATGTTGCGTATTCGCGCGATGACATACAGTTTTTCGTTCGTATCGTGAAAAAAATTACTTGGCCGACAGGGCAGATAACATTTCTCATCTTCCCGATGTACTTTGTTACTGACGACAATCGATATGATTTGTTTATATCGTTGCGTATACATACGTCATCTTCCTGAATCTCGCTAAAAGAAAAAACGCTTCGGTAATCGTTGTCTGGTATCGTGTCTGGTATCGTGTCTGTACGAGGGAATCACGAGTTTCGTTCGACTCGGGAAGCTCTTTCATAAAAACAGGAACGATTCGAAAATTACGGTACGCGACACGTAACCGAGGAAAATCGGTTCCTTTTTTTCTCCCAATAAACGATTAAGCTAATATGTACCTCTTTCCTGGGGCTTTACTAACGCACCTCACGCACGTTGACAAACCGAATCTTGGCGCCTTCGACACTTTAGGTTTAGGTCGCGTCGATCTCACGTAATAGTAATAAGAGAAATTGAAAAATTCGTGAAACAGGAACGTTTTATCGTCCGCATAAATATCGCTTACGAATACTTCCAATTAGCTTAAAGCTGCACATTCTTGTTGATATACGAACGCGTTTCGTCTCGTTTCAATAAAAATTTTCTTTATTTTTTTTTTCTCTACGCGATAAGAATACCATCAGGTACGATGATAATCGCACACGTCGTTTAATCGTGTACGCATGAATCGGCATCTCGAGGACAAGCTTGGACGGATAACGTAACTACTCCATTCCTTTGAATTTACTCGAAAACGCTTAAATTCGTAATCGTTGATCGATGGCGTTGGCATTTCGGTTATCCGTGCACGTAGACAGCAGGTAATTGGGGACCATACTCGAAGAAAGATGGAATAAACTGTTGGATAACGGAACCGTTTCTTCGTTAGACGAATACGATTTTGCGGTCTTTAAATGTTCCCATTATTCAGTTAGAATTCCCCTCGAGACAATAATCGTCCATCCTTGTTTCGCAACATTATTTGAGAGTTTTGCGCGTTTCGAGGGATTCTTCTCAGCGAGAATAAAGTTCCATTGGAGAACGATCGGTCGATGGAAAATTTGTTCGAACAAGCTAAACGATCGGCGAGAGTTCATCGGGGGCGTACGGTCACTCTACGTAACTCGAAATCGTATTATACGAAAGAATACGTATGTACATACTTACGTACCAGCTGCCGCGAATAATGCGCAAAAGCGGACACGTTTCGAGCATGAGAGCAACAGAGAAATCGTATACGATTCACGTGAAAGTTTCGTGGTATCGCGAAGAAGAGCGTACAAACGACGTGATAGCGATAGAAACGATCGTCGATGTCGATAAGAGAAACCGGCCGCCTCGTCTCTTCGTCTCGCAGATAACCGATTGCGACGAGGTTATTAATCAAAATCCACAGAGAAATTTCCATCGAAATAGTCGAGCTGTTTATTGATCTTGAGATCATCAGGTTTTTCTCGAAATACATCGTTTCACGGTTAAACGATTAACGAGAATGGCCAAAAGAATACGAAAGCGTAAAAAAAATTAAATAAAAGGTAGACGGTACACGTAGTACGCATGAAAGATAAGCGAATCGAAGCGCTGTCGTTCCGAGTACATACTTGTATTGTATATCTTTGCTGGGGGGCATGCTCCTCGTCGATCGTTGAACAATGTCGCGACACGCGTCTCTCGATCGAGATAGCATCGGATATTCCGGAATAGAGGATTCAAACAAACTTGGAGACGTTATCAACGAACGAAGAACAATTCGGCCGAGAACAATTCAAATAAAATGTAACCTGAGTTTAGACGACGTGATTTGCCCTTTTAATTTCGCGTTAGGAGGGGGAGGGGCGGAGGCGCAGGTTGTCCTGCGAACAACGTAAAATATATCTAACGAAACATCTGCAAAATAATTCACGCAATCGATTCACTCAAGAAATCTTGTATTACGGAAAAGGAAGATTTACGAAATGTCGTACATAAACAGTCGTTGATCAACAAATACCAGTTTTGTCTTCGATTACGAATTAGTGGAATCGTAATGACTATAATAAAAACGACATTGAACTTTTTTCATTGTTTTATGCTCTCGCGAGCGATCGCCGACACCAGTCCTTGTTACACGTTCGGATACAACCCGTTTATTAAATTATAATAACGACAGCGCATTTCTGCTACTGTATCGTTCAACGACACCAAATACATATGTACATAATAGTGGATAAAGAAAAAGAGATTTTCTTGGTACTGCCTTAGGAAATTGTTTTATTCGCATCTATCGAATTTACGTTACAGCCTATTACGATTTCTAATCTTTCAACGCGAGTTCATCGATATCCCAAATATAACGATTATATTATTTTCAGAAGAGAAGAGGTGACGCACTGTTATTACCAGGTATTACACAGTGATTCGATACCCTTTTATTGTTACGTGAATCAGATGGAGAATATTTATCGTAGCTCGTTTCCCGAGCAGCATGCATGGCTAGAAACGCGAGTTTCAGTCGAAAGCTGCGAGTACGAAACCGGTGGAAATAAAAGAAGAAATACGTTTCGTCGAATCGCGCCATTGGTGCCAGCGAGTCTACCGCCGACTGCCCTCGTTCCTATCTCGTGCAATCGGTCGACTCGATTTCTTCCGTTCACGCAAACGCGTAATCGAGGCTTATTTCGATAAGCGATAATTTCCTTCTTCCTAAGATCCTCGTAACGTCGAGTCAACAGAGACAGATATCTTTGTAATCCTCGTTAATAGATTTACTCGAGAGTTAACGAATCGTGGTACATACCAACGTACAATTACAACGATCGCGAGACAAAGAACGCAGGTTTCCGCCTTACTCTTGTTACGTTGTTAGATGCAACTTTTCCATCGTTTACACACAGTTTACAACCAGTTTACGATCTCTTTGTCCCGATAACATACATAATCGTAATTCCAACGCCGACAATACCACCAACAAGACCATCGGTGTTCAGGTCAACTTTCGATTTCTTTATAATCATTTATCAAAGTCGCTATGTTGTCGCGAGCTTCCTGAAACACACTTTCTTCCATACCTTCCATCACATAATGATGCATGAAAGCTCTCTTCCGATACATCAGATCGAATTTACGCGCAAGCGCTGTCCAGGAATACCGGATGGCCGTATTATTGCTAACCATCGCCACTGTTCTTCTCGAGTTTGCTAAATCACCGCCCGGCACCGACGTGGTCGGTTGATAATTGATTCCTACCTGTGAGCGATATCGTTGGGATTAACAAGGACAAGACAAACTCGGATTACATTAATTTAACCGAACGCGTACACGCGATTCACGAGACGCAACATTTTGCTGCATCGTGTAACGATCGCATAATCGCGTAATCGAGTCGGTTCTGTAAAGATCCGTACGTACCTTGAACCCAGTCGGACTCCAACCGACGAACCGAATAGATTTTTTCCCCTTCAACGACGCAATTGCTCTGTTCACGTCGTTCGGATTCACGTCTCCACGATAGAGCAAACAGCAGCTCGTGTAAGCTCCCGTGCGCGGATCGCATTTTACCATCTGAAATTTAACCGAGTTAAACGAAACGATACTCGAACTTTGAAATCATCTTGAGCAGTCTGTAGCATTGCTCCGCACCTGATTACCAGGCTCGAAACATTCGCGCGTTATTTGCTGCGTCGTTATTTCGGCGTGCATGGCTTTCCTAGGGGTAGTAAGCGGAGCATACGTAGCCAAAGAAAAATGAATTCTCGGGTAGGGTACCAAATTTGTCTGCAATTCTTGCAGGTTCAAATTCACCGCTCCTTCGAATCTCATCGAGGCCGTTATACTCGAGACAACTTGGGCTTGCAATCTGTTTAGATTGGTATAAGTTGGACACTCCACGTCCAAGTTCCTGCAAATACGTACTTAAATATCGTCGCAGTGACCATTGACTTTGAGCCACGCGACGATCAAGACCGCACACCTCGTACAAATATCGTAAAGCGCTTCGTTGTCGACAAGAAAAGAACAATCCGCGTGGTCCAAGTTACTATGCGTAGCGAAAATCGCGTTGTACGGTTCAACGATAACGGTTGAGATATTAGGAGCCGGACAAATAGCAAAGTCCAGCATAATCTTGTTCGGATAGTCGCACGTCAGACGTTCCAGTAATAACGTGCCAAATCCGCCTCCGGTACCACCGTTCAGTGATCTGCAAAACCGAATACGTAATACACTCTGTGCGTAATACTCGCCCTCTGAATTCTTTAAAACGTTGGATTTTTCATTGAAAAATCTAACAACTTTTAATATTTTTATCGATTAAAAGTGTTTTACAGACGTGTATCGTTTCGGTACGACAACGACGGTAGCTCGACGGTAGCTCGTCGGTAACATTGAACGGGGACAGTCGATTTCGTTTTAAATAGAAAATTTTTCTTTTTTTAATTAATAGTTTACATTTTTCTTACAAAGTAACGCACAACGTTTTCTACAATGCCATGGACAAATAATAGTATCGAAGAAGCAACATTCTGTTTACCTGAACACGATGAAACCGGTCAGTCTCGAACATTTCTCCGACGTCTTGCATATACGGTCCGCGACAAGATCGATTGCCTCGCGACCGTTGGAATGGTACCCTTTTGCGAAATTGTTCGCAGCGTCTTCCTTCCCGGAGATCAGCGACGGCGGGCAGAATAACTGTTTGTAAGCGCCTGTTCTTATCTCGTCGATCACAGTAGGTTCTAAATCGACGATTACTGTGCGTGGTGTCATTTTTCTGATCTGGAAACTTAACTTTTCTATATAAAGTTAAACGTTAGTCAAACGGGTTGAATCTTGCCGTTACAGACATTCTTATCGAACCGTTTAACGAAAAGAATTGTTTGTCGTCTTTGCTTACGTCCGTCTCGGCAAAGAATGTGCAAAGCGAAGCGTCTTGTATCCGATAACCTGGACGAATGCAACCATTAGGTAACACACCGTGTTCCAAACAGAACAATTCCCAACAGGCGTTTGCTACTTGCGTGCCAGCCTGGCCTACAAAAATTGTTATTATTTCACCCGGTCGGTCCATCGTCGGTTCGATCGCGTTCGCGTTCGATCTCGGTTAAAAATTTTTCCTCTCGATTCTCATTCGCGACGAACCGACTTTTAAACAGTCACGCGGAACATTTTCCTCGTATCCGGGCATTTTTTATTTTTTATTTTTTACGATCCATCGGTCGAAACTAATAATAAGGTTCGGTTCTTGGCATTGAATATGTTCATTTATCGAGAAGAGCGTCAAATTTTTCACCGTATCGATTACATTCGATGCAACGATAAAACCACCATCCGATCACAGTTGTCGGAACAAAATCAATCGATCGTTAAAAGCCATCGCTGGCTCGACCCCGTCGACCAATCTACGCAAAAGTATCAAGGAAACGTAAACGTAACATTTACCATACTTTTATTACGCACTATTACTTACATAATATACAGTCTAGTTTACCAAACATTCGATACACGCTCGACGATAACATTTAAATAAATCAACCAACACGTAATTATACGTATGTATACGCCGTACTGTGAAATCACGATACATACACACTTTACCGACGGTCTACGATTCTACGCGCGTACCTACGGACAAGTACTTGCAATTGATATGTATCTTGATCCCCCCCTTCGAACGACATCGAACAAGTAAAAATATCTTTCGTTACGCGTTAATGTTAAACATGCCACGGTAACATATTTTCTCGCCTTTCTACCATGTAAAATAGCGATCGTAATATACTCGAACTCGATAATTATTTATTTACCCGGAGATCGAATGTCGTATCCCCGATTTAGCCATAAATCTTTGTACTATTACAGATTTCATTTCATTTCGCAAACGGTTCAATCAACTTGCTACGTTACGAGAGATTCGATTCGCAAAGAGCTTCCTTCCTTCCCTCCTACCGTTATACGATATTTTACGCGGAGGCAAAGTCGAAAAGTGGCATCTCGAGAGGGGTTAAAGGCGGTAAGGGTGCAAGACGCAACGAATGCGCATTATCCAATCTAGTCTCGTCGCTAGAACTGGCAGATACGGCACCGAGTTGCTCCGTCAACTGATGCACCTCCTCTTCCTTAGCCTCCAATTGATTCAGCAAGCTGCCAATATGACAGCGTAACTGGCAATTGACAGTTTTCAGTTCTTCGATAACGGTGGCGGTATCTTTCGGATGTTTAAAAGCCGTATCTTCGTTGTTCGGTAACGAAATCAAAGTTAGAAGACTGTCTTGCTCTTCGATCGTTCTATATATAGCTTGACGCAAAGATCCATCAAACTTGTCCAATGGCAGTTCGGACGCATCTTTCTCCGATCGCTTGGGTGTCTGTTTACTAACGATCTCTCGCTGCTGAGTTTCCAACGTAGCTTTGTATTCTTCGTATCGGGCCTGTTTCATTCTGTAAAACATTTTTCATCGCACCGTTTTTCGCTCCGTCTAACGAGAACATGAACGGCAAATAATCGTTACCTACCTAACTATGGCAGCTTGCCTTTTGTGATAATCGCATTGAAGAGCCAAAGATTCTAAAGTAACGAGCGAATGGAAAGAGGCAATCACAGCCGGAGGAGTGGGACTAGACAAACTGGAACTTTTAGAAGAAACGTAACTCGATTCGAGTTGAGCGTACGCTTCTCCCAAGAGGCTAGCCACGGTTTCATGACACTTTGCTGCTTCCTCGAATCGTCCTTCTTGCAACAGTGCTTCCGCTCGTCTTTGTCTTTCGTGTGCCTTTAACAGAGAACGGTAGTATATAAAGATCGGTGAGAAAGAATAAACTGAAAAGTATAGAGGACCGTTATTAGAAAAAAACGAAACTAATAGATAGCGAGACAACATATCGGCAGAAATAGTTGCACGTTTCCGTACAATCGTACGTAACGACTATCGATCGGTAAGCAAATAATTACGATCACTTACCGCGTTCAGGATCGAAGTCTCCATAATTCGTTGGCCGATCGAACAAGAGTACAGGAACAGAAACAGAAACGCAACATACGTGGTCAATTTCTTCGATCGCTGATCAACGACGAACGTACCAAGCGAGCCTGAGAACTAGTACAAGCAGCGAGATATAGAATAGATATTACAAACAATAATTGACGCGTCAATTATAGTGGCATCAAATAATAATTCGATTCCTACCAACAAGGGTAAAAACTAACATTCGTTTATGCTTCACCTTCGGAATAGCGAGAAACGTATCGTAGATTACGAAATTTGTCATTACTTACTCGGCCATTTTTTTCAAATAATTTCCTACAATCGATCCTCTCTCTTCGTTGCAATCACAACGACGCTCGGAATGCTTGAATGTTTCATCCAATCCTTAAAATGTCTTGTTTATTGTCGCTGGAACGTTTGGAACGCAATACATCGTCGTTTCTTCGTCGAAACTGGAACCGAGAGACAGCGTCGGTAATCATTGTTGGAATTATAGGAGCGTGCAAGAAAAGTCGATAATAATATTTCTTGTACATTTTTACGTTTATTTATTGTAAAAATATAACTGAAGGTATATCAGTTTGTGTGCGTCACGTACATTTTATTATTAAAGCGTATATAGAGAATATATTTTAAATTTTTATTAGGTTTCTGCACCTGCATCAGCGGTATCATCGCCATCAAAAGTATCGAAAAGACAGTGTTGCAGAACACGTGGTCGGTAGGTTAGGGAAATAAGGTCGTGGGACGGTGCCCGTGGAGCGCTGAACCGCTCTGCTCGGCGAGACGCGCGGAAATCAAACGACTCAATACATTAAAAATACTTTAACAACTTTATTCAGTAACTGTTCTTTAGATATCTCTAAATAGCGATTGAAAACGTTCTCTAGCGCAACACGATAGCTCGTATAGACTGAGAGAGGCCCGGCCACGCGGGCTCGGTCTTATATATCCAGTCGTCCCGATCGGCGTTTCTTTCTTCCTTTCCCCGGTTGCCAAGTTCTCGGCGCGTGCCATGGAATATTCCCGATCCTTGGAGCGAGAACCGGCGACATGGCCAACCGAGCGATTCTCACACACACACATATCCGCGCCACAAGCATACAGCCTACTTCTAACGGTCAAAACTACATTGTATACACAAAGTATCGGCAACGGTCTACAAATGCTCGGTTTGCGCCTAGATTTCCTCGCGTTGAATTTCCTACAATAATAATACGCATTACAATACGCGATTTCGTTTGAATCTCCCTCGCTGAAATCGCAGCCTCGATGGTGATAAAACCAGTTCCAGCAATTTCCCGTCGCGCCGCTGTATGTACATAAACCCTACGTCATGCAAATGCGTAACAACAGTATCGTGTAGGGAGGAAATGTAACTCCCTAGTTACTCCGACAGATGGCGCCGCTGACAACTGACGAGATGGAGACCGAGATTTGTCCCGAGGCACTCTCGGCGTCCTCACTGGACATGGTTAAAACATTTCTTCAAATTGAACGTAGCACCGAAATCAATAAAAACGTCAAAAACATCTTTCAGATTTGTTAACAATAGTTTTTATTCGTACATAAAATATTTTATAGGGATTTGCAACGCTTCCATAGATCAAGAGGGTTCCTATTCGATAATAATTCTAATTCTCTTTCTCCTCCAACAGTAATGTCCCGAATCCATTTTTTATGTTTATAATATTCTATAATAGCGTTAAACTCGTCAGGAGTGTAGTTTTCAACGCAAACGGGAATAAAAGGATCCAAATACTCGAATCCCTTTTTACCAAGCAAGTATCTTGGATATTCATTTTCTCTGTTAAACTGTAATAAAAAACAGTCGACGATTAACTACACTTTCGACATAGTTTTACTATATTTTCCTGTTTTCGCTATTTCAATAATCATTACGTACCTTAGTTGCTTTGAGATCTACCGTTAATATCGCAGCACCGTTACACCAATTAAAATGTACGCTATTCAGAAAGGCTGTGGTTAACGATATCCTATCAGCCGGTACATAAACCTTGTTGCCGTCTCGTATAGACGTGTGATCGGCAATAAGCGCGTTAAAACCATCTATAACAACTAACGTTTTGCATTTTCCTGCCGTACTAGCTTCTTTAAGTTCATTCACCAACGCGTCGATAACCCCACAGGCAAATTTAATTCGTTGTATTCCAAATTCGATAAGATTAGAAAGCGGTTCTCCACATTTTGTACTTTCTCGTTGATTCCAGGTATAATCTTTCGAAACTTTCAACTAGAAAATAATTAATCAAAGAATTACTTTACAGAAGAATAAAAAAAATATAATTTATTACTCACATCTAATGTCGATAATAACGGCGCGTTTAAATTTTTGAAATATTTCAACCATGTTCCTGCGTGTACAGGTAAATCTAGTTTATCCGGTATCAACGGGGAATCTGCAATTTCCTTCGGAAATCGAAACCACGTATTAACTAAAAACATGGACAAAAGATGTTATAAAAATTTCAGAAATTCACATTGGAATAATGAGAATTTGTTACCCGAAGGTAAATGAAGTACAAGGAACTTCTTGGAAAGGCCATAATGAATTAAATGCAACGAAGTTGTGGTTTTCCCTGCACCGTGCATACCATCTAATCAGTATTATCGTAACGAAAATATTACCAGAAATTTCAGTAATCGTATGGTAAACGATATAATTTAAATTTCAATTATACAACCGAAAAGGATACACAAGACATATTTGTGAATGGACTTTGAATAATCCGTTTGCTCCAGATACGATATCGTTTCGATCGTTGCTTTTCTTATTAATATACCAAATTCTGCAAAAACTTTCATTTGTTTCTTCCATTCGTTAGGTACATTATTTTGTAATAGTTTCTGAACATCCGAGGGCACTGTATAAATTCGGCTCAAGTGAGTGTTGGTATGATTTTGAGGAAACGATTCCAGAGTACGAAACGACTCAAATTCTGTAGTTTGATCGTCCGTTGCAGTAGCTGCCATAATTGTTCGTCGTCCGCTTCCACTGCATATTCTCCTGAGTATCGAATCTAAAGGAACGAAAGACAGCTTTACTTTGATCTTAAGGTATACATTGAATATTTGCAACGACATAAAAACGTATACAATCATTAGTAATATACGGTTAAAAGTACGATATAACGTTCGTTGTAACGAATAAACAATGAAACGTACAAATAGAAGCAGACATCATGTTTTTGATGGAATAACACAATTATTTTTTACCGATTACATAGAATGATTTAAAAATACACTTTGCAGACGAATGAAACGCGTCCAACCATATTCGTCACCATCGATTACGTTTCGTCTTAGATATAGTAGATCCGTGATCCGTAGTCAAAACGTTAGGAATTTCGTCTTGGAGCAATCTTACTAGATGGCAGACTTTGCCATCTAGTAACGTATCTTGTCCATCTAGGTACGCATCTACTATATACATTGTCTGTGCTTCTAATTAGAATGTTAGGAAAAAAGCATCAAGTGTAACGTCTATTACGTATCTCGTCTATGCTCGTATCACGTAGTAAATGCGCAATTTAAATATGCCAACGAGGCATAAGTAAGAAAGAAATATTAATTTTTGAAAGCTTCGGAATATTTATAAAACTTGGGTAATATTTTGAAATTCGTTTCGATAGTACGTGATCGCACTTGAAACTCCGATAATGAAAAGCTATAATAATAATAGGAATTCCATTTATGAATAATATTATAATATTGAAATTTATATTTGTTGGAAAAAATATTTAACTCGTATCACCTGTTCTTATTCGATGGTAAATAATTAACTTTGTAGTTTTTAAAACGAGAGCAGTCTTTCCGTCGATTGAAACTCTCCGATGAACTACATTATTTCGTTTAATTTTGCAAGTTTCGATTCCTTCCGTCTCTCGTGTTTGGCTATTAATTTTACTTTGATCAAGTTGTCGCGCAAAATCAGTTTCGACAAGGGAGACAGCACTGTCACAAGTATCATTAGATTCAACAAGGGTTTCGAGCAGCATCGCAAGGTTTAGATTGTTTAGTAACCGTTCCGATGCAACCTACGCGTTCCAGTTTTCATCAGTATTCTTTCCGATTGTGTAATTGTTTGAGTACGAATAAAACGACTGCATGTCGTTGTCATTGAACACCTGATCCAACTCTAGTAGATCGAACCCCTTCAGTCGTAACCTCTTCCAGACTTAATCCTTTACAGATAAATTAGGTTGGGGGTTCGGCCTGCAGTCATAGCCCACCTTACACTTAACCCCTTCAGTCCTAACCCCTTCCAGACCTAACCATCTATGGTTAAGACTGGGTTGGGGGTTCGGACTGTAGTCATAACCCACCTTACACTTAACCCCTTCAGTCCTAACCCCAATCCAGATGTATCCCCCCTGGTGTTAGGACTGGGTGAGACGTTCGGACTGCAGTCATAACTCACCCTATACCTAACCCCTTCAGTCCTAACCCCCATCCAGACGTAACCCTCTGTGGTTAGGACTGGGTGGGGGTTCGGACTGCAATCTTAACCCACCTTACACATAACCCCGTCCAGTCCTAACCCCTTCCAGACCTAACCATCTGTGGTTAGGACTGGGTGGGGAGGTTCGGACTGCAGACCTAATCCCACCCTATACTAAACCCACCCAGACCCAACCTTTCATGGGTTTATGATAGGTCTGGGTTAGATCTGGGGGTTGGGCCCCAGGGTTAGGTCTGAGTCGGGCCCTATGGTTAGGTCTGGGTCGGGCCCCAAGGTTGGGCCCTGTGGGTTAGGTTTGGGTTGGGCCCTAGGGTTAGGTTTGGGTCGGGCCCCAAGGTTGGGCCCCGTGGGTTAGGTTTGGGTTGGGCCCTAGGGTTAGGTTTGGGTCGGGCCCCAAGGTTGGGCCCCGTGGGTTAGGTCTGGGTCGGGCCCTAGGGTTGGGTCCTATGGGTTAGGTCTGGGGGTTGGGCCCCAGGGTTAGGTCTGGGTCGGGCCCCAAGGTTGGGCCCCGTGGGTTAGGTCTGGGTCGGGCCCTAGGGTTGGGTCCTATGGGTTAGGTCTGGGGGTTGGGCCCCAGGGTTCGGTCTGGTTTGGGCTCTATGGTTAGGTCTGGATTGGGCCCTGCGGTTAGGTCTGGTTTAGGGCCTCCGGTTAGGTCTGGTTTAGGGCCTCCGGTTAGGTCTGGTTTAGGGCCTCCGGTTAGGTCTGGTTTAGGGCCTCCGGTTAGGTCTGGTTTAGGGCCTCCGGTTAGGTCTGGTTTAGGGCCTCCGGTTAGGTCTGGTTTAGGGCCTCCGGTTAGGTCTGGTTTAGGGCCTCCGGTTAGGTCTGGTTTAGGGCCTCCGGTTAGGTCTGGTTTAGGGCCTCCGGTTAGGTCTGGTTTAGGGCCTCCGGTTAGGTCTGGTTTAGGGCCTCCGGTTAGGTCTGGTTTAGGGCCTCCGGTTAGGTCTGGTTTAGGGCCTCCGGTTAGGTCTGGTTTAGGGCCTCCGGTTAGGTCTGGTTTAGGGCCTCCGGTTAGGTCTGGTTTAGGGCCTCCGGTTAGGTCTGGTTTAGGGCCTCCGGTTAGGTCTGGTTTAGGGCCTCCGGTTAGGTCTGGTTTAGGGCCTCCGGTTAGGTCTGGTTTAGGGCCTCCGGTTAGGTCTGGTTTAGGGCCTCCGGTTAGGTCTGGTTTAGGGCCTCCGGTTAGGTCTGGTTTAGGGCCTCCGGTTAGGTCTGGTTTAGGGCCTCCGGTTAGGTCTGGTTTAGGGCCTCCGGTTAGGTCTGGTTTAGGGCCTCCGGTTAGGTCTGGTTTAGGGCCTCCGGTTAGGTCTGGTTTAGGGCCTCCGGTTAGGTCTGGTTTAGGGCCTCCGGTTAGGTCTGGTTTAGGGCCTCCGGTTAGGTCTGGTTTAGGGCCTCCGGTTAGGTCTGGTTTAGGGCCTCCGGTTAGGTCTGGTTTAGGGCCTCCGGTTAGGTCTGGTTTAGGGCCTCCGGTTAGGTCTGGTTTAGGGCCTCCGGTTAGGTCTGGTTTAGGGCCTCCGGTTAGGTCTGGTTTAGGGCCTCCGGTTAGGTCTGGTTTAGGGCCTCCGGTTAGGTCTGGTTTAGGGCCTCCGGTTAGGTCTGGTTTAGGGCCTCCGGTTAGGTCTGGTTTAGGGCCTCCGGTTAGGTCTGGTTTAGGGCCTCCGGTTAGGTCTGGTTTAGGGCCTCCGGTTAGGTCTGGTTTAGGGCCTCCGGTTAGGTCTGGTTTAGGGCCTCCGGTTAGGTCTGGTTTAGGGCCTCCGGTTAGGTCTGGTTTAGGGCCTCCGGTTAGGTCTGGTTTAGGGCCTCCGGTTAGGTCTGGTTTAGGGCCTCCGGTTAGGTCTGGTTTAGGGCCTCCGGTTAGGTCTGGTTTAGGGCCTCCGGTTAGGTCTGGTTTAGGGCCTCCGGTTAGGTCTGGTTTAGGGCCTCCGGTTAGGTCTGGTTTAGGGCCTCCGGTTAGGTCTGGTTTAGGGCCTCCGGTTAGGTCTGGTTTAGGGCCTCCGGTTAGGTCTGGTTTAGGGCCTCCGGTTAGGTCTGGTTTAGGGCCTCCGGTTAGGTCTGGTTTAGGGCCTCCGGTTAGGTCTGGTTTAGGGCCTCCGGTTAGGTCTGGTTTAGGGCCTCCGGTTAGGTCTGGTTTAGGGCCTCCGGTTAGGTCTGGTTTAGGGCCTCCGGTTAGGTCTGGTTTAGGGCCTCCGGTTAGGTCTGGTTTAGGGCCTCCGGTTAGGTCTGGTTTAGGGCCTCCGGTTAGGTCTGGTTTAGGGCCTCCGGTTAGGTCTGGTTTAGGGCCTCCGGTTAGGTCTGGTTTAGGGCCTCCGGTTAGGTCTGGTTTAGGGCCTCCGGTTAGGTCTGGGTTAGGGCCTCCGGTTAGGTCTGGGTTAGGTCTGGGTTAGGTCTGGGTTAGGTCTGGGTTAGGTCTGGGTTAGGTCTGGGTTAGGTCTGGGTTAGGTCTGGGTTAGGTCTGGGTTAGGTCTGGGTTAGGTCTGGGTTAGGTCTGGGTTAGGTCTGGGTTAGGTCTGGGTTAGGTCTGGGTTAGGTCTGGGTTAGGTCTGGGTTAGGTCTGGGTTAGGTCTGGGTTAGGTCTGGGTTAGGTCTGGGTTAGGTCTGGGTTAGGTCTGGGTTAGGTCTGGGTTAGGTCTGGGTTAGGTCTGGGTTAGGTCTGGGTTAGGTCTGGGTTAGGTCTGGGTTAGGTCTGGGTTAGGTCTGGGTTAGGTCTGGGTTAGGTCTGGGTTAGGTCTGGGTTAGGTCTGGGTTAGGTCTGGGTTAGGTCTGGGTTAGGTCTGGGTTAGGTCTGGGTTAGGTCTGGGTTAGGTCTGGGTTAGGTCTGGGTTAGGTCTGGGTTAGGTCTGGGTTAGGTCTGGGTTAGGTCTGGGTTAGGTCTGGGTTAGGTCTGGGTTAGGTCTGGGTTAGGTCTGGGTTAGGTCTGGGTTAGGTCTGGGTTAGGTCTGGGTTAGGTCTGGGTTAGGTCTGGGTTAGGTCTGGGTTAGGTCTGGGTTAGGTCTGGGTTAGGTC